>NC_139243.1:48367591-48967591 GCF_977018435.1 Lepisma saccharinum
ACTACACTTTTTGTTCTACCATTACTTGTTGCTATCGTATTTTTTAGTATGTTGATAAATTTCTAAGTTTGTTACATGTTGCCAGGTTGACACATCAAGGTTAGCCTATTTGTCCATCTGACACTAGTTGCCTGTGACATCATAAATATTTACAAAGTTAAGAAACATGGCAGACACAATATTTTAACTAATAAAAGACAACTACAATGTAATGTCCAGTGCATTACAAGCTCTATCTCTTATGCATGCTTATTTAAACTTACACCTGGTTGCACTCAACATTTCCTGATGATGAGACCAATATATGGGGTTGAAATGTTGCAGGTAAGCACCAGCTTATTCTGGCTGGTAATTGAGGAACACCTGTTTAAGATCCCAATAGTTCTCTTTTCTCAGCAAGGATATAGTGGAGCTTTTACAGCCATTAAATAATCCTAGACAGTGCTCTCATGGGAACTCACATCTGTATACTATACACATCATTGCATCAATATAATTGAATTCCTGAAAAATGGAAACAAAACAAGTGTTTGAAACATCAAAGTAAAAGCAAATCAGTGGTCAAAAGTCTTAATTCATTACAGTACGTCACAAGAAGTTATTTTAAGGAATATGTAATTTGATTATGTAGGCGATGAGTTAATGAAAATTCATACAAAAAATTAACATTGCTGGCCACTCCTCTGCATCGATCTCTTACTTGGGCTCAATTCCTGGTGGGAGCTAAAACATTCAGTGTTGGCCTAGCATCATAAGGACCATGAGGGAGCTACTTGAAAGCAATCATAGCAGCCTCTGGTCTTGAAAGCCATAAGACAGCAGCATAGGTACTGGAAGCTGACCACATGACAAGCACCAAAAAATCACTTGGATGGTCCTGGTAAATTCATCAGCATCATTGGTATCCATTCAACTCTGACAAGACGGCAAGAGCTAAAATTTTGGACATGAAATAAGCCAAACTCTACTCTCAAAATGCATAATCCAACATGATGGGCAGGAAGATAAGTACCTGTGTATACTCTTAAAGAGAAGTTTTTGTTATGTGAAAGTTTTATCTTGTATACTTTAACAAGCAGGAAGACAAATGAAAGAAGTGAGGCTATTTTCCTTAAGGGTTAAATGGAATTTTTCAGTTAAATTTTATTATCTACAGTTCAATGTAAAGTTTCAGAAGAGTTAAATATCATTTATAAGGCACACAAGCCGAATCTCTTGATATTATGGCTGCATGTAATCTCTTACGGAAAGCTCTCTTCTTAGAAATTTCTGAGCTTCGATTTGATGCACTTGTTGAAGTGATGAAAATTTGTGCCAAGTGGGGAATTTCAAGTGAATTTTCTGACAAAAGAAGCAAGAAATTTAAGAAGAATTTTGACAAACTCTGACAGGCTCAAAGGCTTACCAATCAAGAGAACTGGTTCGCCCTATCAATATTTTACCCAATGATAGAAACAAATTGGTTACAAGTGGACAATCGTTTCAATGGAATGGAAGCTGTTGTACACATTTAGAAAGTAATACAACATTTTTTTTTTCATGATGAACAGACACTGAGCTTTGAGAGAACCTTGAAAAATGCTAGAACATTTGCAGGCCATTATTTCAATCACAAATAAGGTAAGTCTCCCTAAGTTTGCCACCCTAAGAAAATTTGTTTTAAAAATCAAAAAGAAATATTTTTTCAAAATATATAAAAAAAAACTTTTGCAATGTTAATGTTTAATAGAACAACATATAAATTTGTGAGAAGAAAAACGGTTTCCTTTCTTGAACAATGACCAAGAGAAGAGGGGTTGCAACTGACAAAGTTAGGATGCACGTGTTCCCTAACTTTGCCACTTGTGTACAAGCGGTAAACTCAATTAATATTTTAATAACAGTAGAGAGTCGAGAGTCGATGTAATTTATTTTCATACTAAACAAAGGCAATATTAATTATACAATATTCATGCATAAAATCAGTACTGAGAGAGTTAAACATTAAATTAAAAAGAAATGAAAAGCAAGCACAATTTTAGTCCAAGACAATTTCACTTCACAGTGAGAATGAAGTATCAATTTGAGCACTCTTGACAAACGAAAACACATTTATCATTTTTCGTTAATCCTACACATTCTTCGTGAACGTAACAATGACATAAACTGCAGCATCTCATATCTAGGACACGATCTTCTTTGCAAAGGAAACAATACCAGCTGTCTGTAGATTTGCCTGCTCCAGAATTCTTTTTTGGATGAGGACTGGTAGTGTTTTTAGGTCTTACACATTTTGGGGGTTGATATAACTTTTGGGTAACCAAGTGTGTTGGAACAGGAAGGACCGGGATCTGATGGACTGGAGAACAAACTTTTCTGAATTTGCACAGCGGGGCTGTTAATTGGTGGATGGATCCTCCTTGGGAGTCTATTTTTGAGAGTCGATCTTACATGTTGTACACCCTTTAAGTTTTGGTGGCCTTCATCTTTGGAAATCTGTATGCAAAACTAATGAATTCTAAGTCTTACTCTATGAAACCTGATGGTAAGAAACCTGTAGGAAGGCCAAGACGAAGATGGAGGGACAATGTTGAGATGGACCTAAGGGAAATCGGTAGGGATGGAAAAGAGTATATAGAACATTTTCTCAAGATAGGGAAAGATGGAAGGCCTGTGTTGCTGCAGCCATAAACCTTCGGGTTTAAGAAGGCTAGGGAGTTAGTTAGTTAAGTCTTACTCTATGTAAAAAACAAGTTTCATTGTCATAACATCAGTCTTAAATTTGCCATGACGCACGATACAGTGGCGAACTTAAGAACACGTGCAGCTTTTATTAAACACATCAGAAACTACGACATAACAATTATACATTAATTTTAACAATACCCCTAGAAAGTACACAACATAGTATTTGAAATGATATATTATACTCTGTAAATGCAATAGTTATTCTATTGTATTAAACGGATACTTACGGAGCAAATGTTATATCAGCACTAGCCAGCAACCACTACTAACAGAATGTGACACCTATCTCCAAGCAAGCACGCACTAACGGAAATCGACCTTGAGTGTTCAACGTAGTTTCCAAGGCACCATGCACCTGGCATGAAGTAGCTTCTGCCTTTTTTCGGTTAAACATAGAATCTGTGGGATGATGAACTTTGGGACAGTGTCAAACTTATGGCTACCTACCTTATTATCAGTTAGATGTTCTTTCAAAGGACATGAATTATGTGAAAGAGCTTGCTGATTTCATTGTGACACATTTTTTTCAGTTATCCTTATGCGTTCAAGGCTTGTTTTATGTACCTTACTGCCACTCTCACATTAGCAGAGAGATTGATTTCAAATTGAAAATATAAAAAAAAAAAATTGCACAGTATGAGTGCTTCCAGTTATTCATATGCATTCAAGGTTTTTTTTATGTACCTCACTGCCCCTCTTACATTAGCAGAAAGATTGATTTCAAATTGAAAATATAAAAAACAATTACGCAGTACGAATGTGGATTGCCATTATTAATCTTAATTGGTTTGGGAGTAAAGAATGCACTGTATTTCACAGTAGCTATCTATTTTATTAATCAATTTGCACACACTCTTATTATTAGCATAGAGAAGTGATTCACAACTTTCATGAGCCTATGGCCCAGTATATTCACTTTTTTAAAAATTTGATGGTCTGATCACACCAATTTTACTCGTAAATAACTTTCCGATTTTTTAAAACTTTATTGGATGAGAATGACTGGATCAAATGGAATCTTTTAGTTTCCTCTGGCCAATATCATTAACCTTCTAGCGGGCGCGTTCATAATCATGTCACCAGCGGGCGTGTGACACATTTTTTACGTCATTTAGTATCATTCATTATGAGCAAGGATTTTTATAATATAAACGTAAATTTTTTTGGGTCTACATTTATTTATATCATATCTGAGGTTAATATAAATGAAACATATTGAAATACAAGTTAGAATGCTGAAAAAAAAATACAGTATGTAACTTATTACATATTTATAGCGCATCACGCTTTTCATCAGCAGGTGCGAGTCGTACTTTTTACGACAGATATTCCTGCTGAAAACCTAAAGTTACAAGTTTATGTACAAACACTTTACATTCCAAGTTCAAGAACCTCACATAAGGCCTCCGGATGGCGCAGTGGTAGCGTCGTCGCCTTGTAATCAAGGGGTCCTGGGTTCGATACCCGGTGGAGGCACAAGTGGTTCGGATCCCACTTTAAACTGTAGGTCTAGTCCCGATTAGCCTTACAGTGCATAAAGTGGACTTAAAACACCAAATCAACCAAATCAACCAATCAAGAACCTCACTTGTTGTTAAAAATATTTACAGTTTACCTGTTTAAATTTCACTACATGAAATGTTATACTTGTTTGTGCTGTATTTTAGTCTGATGCAGAATCGTTGACACTGCACTGAGTACAGATAACCTTGGTTGTTGAATGCTTTTTGCAAGTATATGACTCACATGAATTACATATCATGGATGCGGAAGATCTTCTCTTCTCTGCAGCGCAAAAGCAACATCTTCTTCTTCTTTTCAGTGGTGGTTTTTCTGCATGACTTTCGTCGTTTACTTGTTGCTTCCTATAGTTGACTGTCAAAAATGCTGAAATCTCACATGGAAGCGATGTAATTGTAGCTCGTTGCTCCAAATGTTCTCTCATCAGAGAGACACCTAATTTTTTTAGAAACACTCTTCGTTGGAGTGTGACATCATTATTTGCAAAATAATATAGTACCTGAGCATTTATTCCTGAAATGATCATTAGAGTGTAAAAGATGACACAAGGGCAACGCTTTGTAATTCTTGAAATGGAATATGAAGCACACAATTTGTCAACAACATCCACACCACTTTTTGTAGAATTATAATCATGTATCATTTCTGGTTTATTGTTGCACATTAGTGCAGTGTCATGTATAGTGGATAATAATATAACTGCTTTGTTTCTACGAGTGACGGTGGCCTCCTCGATGGCGCAGTGGTAGCGTCATTGCCTTGTAATCAAGGGGTCCCAGGTTCGATACCTGGTTGAGACACGTAGTGGTTCGGATCCCAATTTAAACTGTAGGTCTAGTCCCGATTAGCCTTACTGTGCATAAAGTGGACTTAAAACACCAAATCAAACCAAATTTACGAGTGACGGTGAAATTAACATTTTATCTTTTTGATAACCATTAATGGATGAACAAACAACTTGCTCCTTACTGGGCAAACATTGAGGTGGGATTTCTTTCTTGTTTTTCTTGATAGTTCAAGCAATGTTATTTTCTTTTCCAGTAAGTAGTCTGCGAGTGGAATACTTGTGTAGTAACTGTCCGTAGTAACATTACGTTTGGAATTTTCAATTGGCTCAACCATCCATTTCACCACATCAATCGCTGAATTTGAAACAGAATAAAGGCCACTTGGTTGCTTTCCACAATACACTTCAATGTTTGAAGTATAGAATGTTTTTGCATCACATAAAGCATACATTTTTATCCCATACTTGGCGGGCTTGCTGGGGATGTATTGAATCCACGAACAGCGGCCTCGGAACGGATGCAGCATTTCATCAATGGTTGTATACTCGCTCAAACTGTAGCAGGGTTTACAGTTGGCAACAAATTGATCCAGCAAGCTGCGAATCACAGCTACTTTGTCAATCCGGCATCTGTCAGGTCTAGTAGACTTGTCATCAAAACGCAAGCTACGGCATAAGAAGAGAAATCGTTTGTAGCTCATGACGGCACGACATATTTCAATCCCTGTTCCATCAGTAGCCCATAATTCTAAAACATTTGTGTGATTACCCTTTTTGATCCCAATTATGTATAACAGCCCGAAAAGTGCCATAATCTCACATCGAGTAGTATTTTTGCAGTCTCTGTCACGCACATATTTAGTCCCAAGCCTGTGATTATCAATATACATATTTATGTATTTTACAATTTCATCTACTATATCAATGTTTATCAATTTCATAAAAGCCTTAACGTCACTTTCAATATCTTTAACACATTGTTTCAAACCCGCCAGTATTTCCACAATATTCACGGCTATAGTCTTTGAACCCAGTCCATATGCTCTATGCCTCCATTTATTGCATTTGTCCTTACCAACAAAAAAACTGTCCATTGAAAAACACTCATATTCAGTATCAGAAAGTTCTTGTTCCGATTCACTGTCATATTGATTGACTTCTATATATTCGTCACTTAAGTCACTATCACTGTCCAATTCATGTGATCCCTCTTCATCAGAAGAAACTTGAAGGATACGCTGAATTTTGCTAACGTCTACGTTTTGTCGACTCATTTTCAACAATGACCTGACGCAAAAATTACAGAACAGGAGCAGGTGCGCAGCGCAAACTTTACGACACGGTGTTCTGATCTCAAATAAACAACAATTGACAGAGTATAACATATGGATTAGTAACAATGACTGCTAATACGCAACACAAAACACCTTTTTGAGGAATGCATAACCTGCTCGAAGGTTAAGCAAATTTGGTAAGTGCTGATTTTCATTTGCATGTTCCAATTGCAGACACTGAAAATTTCAAATTAATGAGAATATTCCTATTTCAATATGTTTGTTAATAAAAATTACTGCACAGACTAAATTGACCATGGTGCCCGATTATCAACTTCCAAATTTGGAGGCAAGAAGCCACGCGTATCCCGATTAGATCGTTTCATCACTCACCACCACTGTCGCAAAAACATTTCCTGTTATCACAGTCCAACTCAAAGCCAAGCGAAAAGTCATCATTCATGGATGCTATCTTGAACTGCAAGTCGCTCTACCATCCTGGCTCTAACTCAAGAAATACACAATCATTAAAATTAAATTTTTTCAAAGGGATGGAAGCAGTTGTAGTCATCTAGGAAGTAATACAACATTTTATTTTTCATGATATACAGACACTGAGACATAGGTACATAAAGATTTAATAGAGATATTAAAAATCCAGGAAGACTCAAAATTTTTCAGGCTGCATAGATGACAGTCCCCTCTCAGCAGCTTTGTTTTCTCAATAGTGTTGGCCAGAAAGGATTTCCTGCTATCCATAGCGAACTCCGAATGAAAGGTTATCTTTCGAGGTGGTTGCCAGCTTGGGCTGTTATTTGCTAATTTCAGGAGAAACTCTCATGGTTTGGTATAACCTTTCACAGCTCAGTAATGGTCTGTCTCCTGGTGGTTGAGAGAAACTGGCATAGAGTTCCTACAGTGGGCACTCTTAGTCTCTACCATTTATATAAAAAGGAAATAAATAAATAAACACATCTTTAATCATAATCAAGAGAATTGCATTTTTTTGTATTTGTAGAACCAGTCACTATAATAGCAGTATCTGGGGGTAGTATTCTGCCCTGGGGTTGCCATGAGTGTTAATATCATCATGTCATCACTCATCCTCATCATTGTGATTAGTCAAAAGTGGCAGAAAAGTGATGTTAAATACCAAACATTAAATCAACCAAATCAAACAAAAGGGAATATGCTGCTAACAAAGACTGGGTTCACTGCCATCGTCTACCCTCTTGTTGTCATATTCCAATTTAGCTAATTCATATAATTCAAGAGTCAGGCAGTTGGAGTACCCTTACAGTATCATCACAAAGAATCACGATAGTGGCTGTGCTCTCTCGAATAATACGTTTTACAACAGGTAATTGTTTAATGTTGTGCCTCAAACAAGTGATTCAACTGTCTTATGGTAGTCATTTTCTTTTCACAGTAAGCTTGCGTTTGAAATTTTGGTTTCCTTCTTTTGTAGTAAATATACAAATGGAGATGTATCGCTAATATAGATTCCTTTTCTTTTCTTTCTTCTATATTATTGTACTCGCTTTTGCATGAGAAATGAATGTGAATAAAATATTCAATTATATTAAGTAAATATTTTGGAAGTGCAAAGAACTTTGTGACGTCACAGGTTGAATAATCCTACCAATGGCACTGACCTAACTTAATATCAGTTAAATGTTATTGTTGATCAGAGAAGCTAATTGTTATGCATACTTTTGAAGCAAGTTTCATTGTTGTGGTTGGTAAGGATACTATGGTTACACAATTCACAGAGATTATTCATGAGATCAATGACATGAAATGATCAGAGTTCTATCACTTACAAGTCACAATGAAGATAACTAATCATAATGAAGGGAGCCTACAATGCAATCAGCAGTGGAATGCAGACAGCACTTGAATTTAAAGGTTTGTTTGATTAATTTGTTGTTTTAAGTCTCCTTTATGCACAAAAATGCTAATCGGGACAGTACCTATATTTTAAAGTGCAATCCGAATCACTGTGCCATGTGCCTCCTATGGGTATCGAACCTGGGACCCCTTGATTAGAAATTTATATTATACCATGTAATATTAAATCACATAATACCGTGTGTTCATTTCGATCTGCAGCCGAGAGATCGGGAGAAGCGTGGTGAGCGGTGCTGACGGAGATGCCGACATTTGCGGCCTGTAATGCCCGCTTATTTTTATAGACATATGCAGACATTTATATAAATATTGCAAAACGATCACTAACCTGTGTTATAACACGCAAAAGTTCTTCTGTAATTCATCCAAGTTCTGCTCTTATATACACAAAAAAATACGCTTTAGAAACGATGTTAAGAGCCACAGATAATAAAACATTTTAATCATAGTTTTGACCAGTAACGTCCTGCTTAAGTTTATATCCTTGAAAGAGTTTTGTGCCGATGGGGATCGTTTGGAGGTTTTGAATGTGCAACACTGTATCAAGATTACGCTGTAGAAGAAACCGTTAAAAGTCAATAGTGTTCGTGAGCTTCCTTGCAATCCGAAATCTCCGAGCTCGAGTTTTTTGTTCCTTCACGACTAGATGAAGACAGAGTTGTAAATATAGTGGCGAGCAATGTAAACCAAGAGCGTGTTAATTTCATACTGTGCGCAAGAGTGTTATTCTTGGTTACTTGCAGTTACTTGTTTGTGTTATTGTAGTGTCTATGTGTGACGTGTCAGTGAGACGATTGGAATGCCAGCCACAAGATTCACGTTAGAACAAAGATTTTTTTATGTATGACACGTACCTACGTGAAAACAAACTCGTGTCGAGATGTGTGTAGGTAATTTGTACAGAAATTCCCATGCGTTTCAACTCCACACAGAGATATGGTTAGACATCTTGTCCTTAAATTACGAGAAACTGTATCGTTAAATTTTAAAACACCTAAGCAAAAACGACGGATTCTAACCGAAGCAAAACTCGATGATATTGGTGCAGCGTTAGAACGTTCTCCAAACAAACCTCTACGCCGTGTTTCACAAGAGGTGGGCATGTCAAAATCATCGGCACATACAGTCACTAAGCTACTAAAATTAAAAGCATACTCTTATAACACAGGTTAGTGCTCGTTTTGCAATATTTATATAAATGTCTGCATATGTCCATAAAAATTAGCGGGCATTTCAGGCCGCAAATGTCGGCATCTCCGTCAGTGCCGCCCGCCACGCTTCTCCCGATCTCTCGGCTGCACATCGAAATGGACGCACGGGTATTTGTTTGCTATAAATAGTAGAACATACATATTGCATTGGACGGTTTTCATTACTATGCAGTTGCATGGCTTTTCATTGAAAGGTTAATGATCTTCTAGTGTACATGCTTCGAAAAACAAAAAATACAAACAGAAAATGTTTATCATGCCACAAATCTTCCTTGAAAGTTAAATGATAAAATAAAGAACTAGAAAATCTACTTAAGATTTGTTTTAAAATATCCATTTTTTCTACTAGAATCAATTTGTGAGGAGTAAAAGTTAATAAGATCACTTTTACATTATATATAACTAATGAACAAGACACACCTCTACAAATGTTAAAAAAATGAAGTAATGTATTAATGGATGTTTTTCAATTCACCATTTGTAAAGGTAAAAACGTACAAATGAATCAGAACATGGTCGTAACTTGGGACCAAATTTTGGGGAACATATTCGAACATGAGGCTTCACTTTTTGAAGAGAGTCTATCTCATAAAATAAGAATACATATTATTTGCTAAATAACAGTTACATTTGCGAAATCACAAATATTACTCCTCTATCACTTCACTTCTCAGGTCCAAAGATGTTAACACTCTTATCTCTTAACATCTAAATTTTAATAAACTTAAAATTTTGCAAGATCAAGTGCCCCTGCTTGCATTATTCCAAGTTACGCCTATGAATCAGAACTGAACCAATATTTTGATTGCAAAATTTCTGCATTTGAACTTGCCCATACATTGCTTAACACAACAAAGAAGTTTCTATAAAAAGCTGCAGCACTAAAATAACATGTGTTAGCAAACAAGATATCAAAAGATTCCATACTATGTATTTGGGACATGCCATGAAAAGTGGTCCTATTCCACATAAATAAAAATAAATAAAAAATCTTCATGAAATTTTTGTGGTACACGTTTTTTTCTTCTTGACAGTCTTAGAGCTCCGTCACTTGCAATTTCAGATTTTTCATTTTTTTCCGGTAGGTTGTCACTCAGTTCATCTTCACGGTAGAGCACATTACACAAGGATTCTTTACTCACCTTTTTGGTAGTATTGTTTGTTACCTTTTCCCTTTCAACTCCTTTTTCAGTTATCTTCTAGATGATTTTCACTATTCAGCACTTGCACTAGGATTGTTTCCTTCTCCTTTCCAGTAGAGTGAGGTGCAGGGAGGACTATGGTAACATTGCTGTTTTGTGGGGATGTGTTGTTCAGCAGTAAGCAGAGTTTATTACACAGAACGTCCTTGCATCTTCTGTTCAGATGCTGACCATGGGTAGTATGACCTTCTCTACCAATGTCGTTAACACTCAACATTTTTACTGAGGGGAAGAATTTGCACACTTTCGTGATTTTTGAGTTTACCCTTTCAATTTCCATGTTTACACAAGAGGTTGGAATGAGATCATATCTATGTGGGACTTTTGTAACAATGTCATTTTTGTTTTGTACACTTTCAAGGCACTTTTTTTTTTAGCACTGCTATCACATTTTTTGCCTCGTTTTTGGCGACATCATTTAATCCACATATTATGATTACACAGTAGGGTGTATCGAAAAAAACTTTTTTTTCGAAATGTTAAGGTGGCTATTGTGGAAAAGTGGCCATTTGTGACAAAAAACAAGTCTGATTTTTTTCAATTTTTTTGGAGGTCGTTTAGGTGGCGCGCATCGACCTTGAAGTTTTGATAGTGATTTGGTTATGCAACACGCACAACAATTTCACAGAAATGTCATTATTTGGCTATTTCATGTGTCTTTTTCTGCATTATGGTCGTTTATTGTTTTGTTTATGGCAAATATGTTACATTCGTGCCTTAGGGGTGGTTTCCTATGCTGTTTACATATGCTTTTGGTCAAAAATTGTCAATTTGAGGCTAAAAACTCCATATTTTTCTATTGATGGTTTCCAATTGGTTTCGACTGTGTTTTATTCGAAGGTTTTCCGATATAAAAGACTAAATAAAATATTTTGGCTTTCTAATTGCTAACAGTTCCTCAATTACTGTCCAGCGCTTCGCTTATTTTCATAGCTTATTATGCTTTGAAAATAACCCAGAGCTCACCACGAGGAGGTGGCTGGACTGCAAGCTCCACCCACCCAAATGATGTTGGCAAACATAATTTTACTAAGGGGCAGGCCAAGATTTTCTTCTAGTTTTCTCCTTGAACTTTATAGTCACTTTTTGTTCTAAATGTCGGCATATGTTCTCTAGATTCCAATTTCGCTTTGATGTAGCCATCACGTGCACTGGCGCCGAAAACGGAAGAAGCAGCCTCTGTGATAATTTTCACAAGTCGCTCCACTCCTTATGTGTGGCAGGGGAAGTCTTGAATTTCCGCTATATTTTTGTTTTTATTGTAGTCATCTACTTCTTCATTTGTAATATTATTGGCCAATGTAGGCTCGTGGAGGGAGCATGAAGCCCAATCAACCATGTCATAGTATTGGTCTGCATTAAAATTGATGGTTGGTAAAACAAAAGTGCGAATTCTTTTGCCTTTCTTTCAATCCTCTTGCTTTCTTAATTCTTTGCCAACCAAAACTTCTTATTTCTGGGTTTTGGTCGGTTATTAAAGCCAGCAGGAGATTTTCAGGATGGGCCAATGCGTTTTGTTGAATGACCCTATTAATCAGATCTCTCAAGTGGTGTGGGAGAAATCGGGACAAGTGGATCAAACTCCGTCAGTTGTCGATGGTTCCTTCTTGATCCCAAACCACACCGGTGCGTACACCTTCATTATGTAGTATGTGGAATTTCCTAGATTTCCTTTATATTATAGTCTTCCATTTTCCAAGGAGGATTCAGTTCCTTCTATCTCCCCTCTTCCACATAGTGGATATCTTTCCTCCTTTCACATTCCAATACCTATGAAGGACTCAGTTATTCCTAACTCTATTCTCCAACTAGGTGGATATCATTCATTCGCTATGGTCAATTTTCCAGGAGGGACTCAATTCCCCCTTCCTTCTACTTGGTCAATTCATTTGCTCATATCATATTCCTTTCTCCAAGCAATACTTAGCTCCTAACATGTCTTCCCTTCCACTTAGTGGATTTGTTTCATATCTTAACCTTCCAATCTCTATAGAGGACTTTGTTCTTCCTATATTCCCGTAAGTGATTGTGTCCATGGAGCATAATGTTATAAGATAGAAGGCTCAGTCTTACATGGAGAATGGAATGTTGTATTCATTTTTGTTCACTTCCATTATGCTTCAACAACATAGTCCTTCCTATCTCTTCACTTCAATCTGAAGAACTCCATCCCTCCTCTCACTTTCCGTTATCCATGTGTGACACAGTTCTTCCATTATTCCGTCCACTACTTGGTGGTTTCCTTTCCTCCTCCACTTACTTTCTATTCTCCATGAAAGACTCCGTTCTTTGTATCTATGCTAACATGACCTAACTCAAGACAATTCTTCCACTTGGTGGATTACGATTTACCTCCCAGATTAAACTTTCCACAATGGACACAGGTCTTCCTATCTCACCCCTTTTCTAGTGGATTCCTATCCTCCTCTCATTTTCAATTCTACATGGGGGCCTTAGTTCTTTCTATTTCCTTTCTTCCACTTGTTGATTTTCTTTCCTCAACCTACCTTCAATTTTACATGTAGATCTAAGTTCTTCCTATATCCCCTCTTCCACTTGATGTTTTTTTTTTCTCCTATCACTTTCTGTTTCGAAGATTAGTTCTTCCTCCCTCTCCCCTTTAACATGTTAAATTTCTGTTCTCTTACTTTCAATTCTCTATGGAGAAATTAGTTCCTTCTATCTCCTCTCTTCTACTTGGTGCATTACTTTATTCAATTCATCTTTCATTCTCCGTGGATGGCACAGTTATTTCAATCTGGCCTCTACAGCTTGGCAGTTTCTGTTAGACCTCACAGCTTTCATTCTCCATGGAGGATTCGACTTTTTCCATCTTCCATGCTCTGCTTGGTGTATTCTCAGTTTTTCTGTTTCATTTCCTCTCATATCTTTTCCATCGCCTTGATGGGTTAATTTCTCTGTCTTGGTGTAGTTTGAGATGCTATCTCCCCATTATTTCTTGGTGTAGTTTGAGATGCTATCTCCCCATTATTTCTTGGTGTAGTTTGAGATGCTATCTCCCCATTATTTCTTGGTGGATTTCACCCAAGTGGAAAAAAGTACTTAAAGTACTTGCTGAAGACCTGTGTCATCATCCATTGGGAATGGGAGATACAAAAAGAAGAGAATACATCAGATGCAAGAGGGGAGATATGAAGATGTTAATCAATCCTTCATTGAGAGTGGAAAGAAATGGAAGAAATGGAATCAGCAAAGTTGAAGAGTGACAATTTGGTGATAGAAGAAAGAAAATCTCCAAGTGAAAGAGGGGTGACAGGAAGAATTGTGTCCTCCATGTAGAGTGGCAGGAAGAGTGAATGGAGTGAGAGGAGGAGTGAGTGGAGTGAGAGGAAGAAATGGAAGAAATACACAAATTGCAAGAGAGAAGATAGAAAAATCTTAGTCCTTCAAGGAGCAGAAAGGAAGAAAGTAGGAGGAAGAGATTCCTTTATAGAGAGTGAAGGGCGAGATAGGGAAAATCTAGTTGTGCAAAGAGAAAGGGAGAGATGAACTGAATTAAATCCATCAATCATAGTGGAAGAATAGATAAGGAGCTGTGTTATACCAGGAGTTTGAATGAGATAGGAAAAAGAGCATGACAATGGATGTGTACAGGAAAACTGAGTTCTGCATGGAGAATGAAAAGTGATGAAAAGAAGGGAAACCTGCACATGAAGGAAGGGTTATATCAAGATCTTAAATGACCAAGGAGAGGGGAGATAAGAGTTTAATCAACTTTCAACAAGGAAAGGAAGAAACGAATAATCCAAGAAGAATAGAAGAAGATAGGAGGATAGGGATCCACCAAGCAAAAAAAGAGGAGACAGGAAATGCTGAGTTCTCCAAGGAGAAGAAAGAGAGATGAGATGAAGGAATGTATTACAAATTAAGACCAAAATGATAATGAAGAAGACCAAGTTTTTTCTATCTTCCATTTTTTATATAGTGGATTGTATTCCTTCTCTCACCTGCCATTATTCATGGCAGACTCAGATTTTCTTATCTCCCCTCTTACAATCCTCCTTCTAACACCTTCATTTCTCCTTTGAGGACTCGGTGTTTCCTGTCCCCTTTCATCCACTAAATGGATTACTTTCCTCCTACTTTCCTTTGTTGAATAGAGGAAGAATTACACAGTGCTTCCAATTTTTCATCTTCAATTTGTGAATTCCTTTCTATCACTCAACTTCTGTTCTCCATAGAGGACTCATTTCTTCCTATGTCGCCTCTTCATCTTGGTGAATTTCTTTCCTGAAAGAGAAGGGAAGGAGATAGCAGGAAATAAGTGTTACAAGAATAAGGGTTGGCGATATGAAGTAGATTTTTCTATGAAGGAAGAAACGGATAGGGAGAGATGGTATTCTACAAGTAGGAGGAAAAGAAGGGTGCAAGGAGAAACATTCTCAAAGGAGATGGAAGGGAAATATGAAGAGGATGCAAGTCCTCTAAAAAAAAAAAGAGGCAAATGAGGAGAAATGTAAACATATTAGAAGGGAAAGAAAGGATGCAAATTTATTTCTCAATGGCAAAGAAAGATGTTAAGATAAGGCAATCATCCAAGTAGAAGACAGAAAATTAAAATCAAACCAGTTCTTCATTGACGGTGGAGAA
This sequence comes from Lepisma saccharinum, assembly GCF_977018435.1. NCBI lineage: Eukaryota > Metazoa > Arthropoda > Insecta > Zygentoma > Lepismatidae > Lepisma > Lepisma saccharinum. The sequence continues at coordinate 48,382,836 of NC_139243.1, forward strand.
AATAGTAGGTGGCAATCCTATTGAAAAATAAGGGAGAGAACGAAAGAGGAGGAAATAAATTCACAATTCACAATGATAAGAGGTGAAGGTAAAAGGAGAAAAAAAACAGAGGCAGATAGCAACAAGCAAGTCCTCGAATGATATTGGAGGAATATAAAACAAGTGAACCCAGGCAAGTCTTCCAAAGTAGAATGGGAGTGTAAGGGCAAGGAATATTTCCTACTAATAGGAGGAGGCAAGTTTGTGAAGGTAAAAGGAGGGAGATATGAGGAGGCAAGTCTTCAAAGGACAAGGTGAGGTCATAGGAAAAGAGAGGGATATAGTAAGTAGGAATTCCTTCAAAAAGATAAGAAGAGACAGCAGAAGTATAGTTCAAGAAAGAGAATGGATGGAAGTAAAAGGAATGAAAATAACATGGAGAATGGAAGCTGATATAAACTATCGTGTCCTCTAAGAAGATGGGATGAACACAATGGACTGTAAATTCACTAAGGAGAAGGAGGTAGATAAAGGAAATTGAGAAGTAGATAGAGAGGAACAAGCAATAGGACGAAATAGCTTTTTTGCCACTTTTGGCAAATTGCAATAAAGACGATGAGCAGTAATTTGATCAAATAAATGATGGTACACTCACTTGGAACTTTGGTGACAACATGGAAAGTCAACTACTAAATACACTCGCCCTCTGAACGGCTTCTTACATAAGGGAGTGTAATAAGAAGCATGTTGTCAAAAGATAAGAGAAAGAAATTAGAAGGAAACAAGAAGAAGCAAGTTCTCTAACCGGAATGTAGATAGACAGAAGGAAATCACTTAACAAGGAGGAGAAGGGAGAGAAAGAATGGTCTTCTTCAAAGAGAAGTGAGGAAAATTAAAGGAAGATAATCCACCAATGGGAAGAGAGAGAGAAAGAGAAAGAACTGAGTGTAGGAAGGAGAAGAGACAGAGGAGAGGTAAATACACTTAGGTGAAGGAAGGGAGGAAATAGAAAATAAGAAAATAAAATCACTCACTTACCTTAACAAGTTGTTCTTCCACTCCTGGTCTTGTTGAAGTACGGCATCTGTTAAAGCTATTGTGTCTCTTGAAGCTCACCAATTGTCTGTGTTGAGGAAATAACTTTTTACTCACTCCAAGATCTCATGCACAGGCATTTCTCCTCCTCCTCTTTGTGAGGCCAATGGATTATCTAGAATAAAATTTGATTGAATGTTCTTTATAGAATCGACACATTAGGACATAAAAATATATATGTGATTGATATCACATCAACACATAAAACAATATGGGGTTAGGTCCCTTAACTTAAACATAAATAATAGAAATATGTTTTTCAAAACTTTCTTATTTAATTTCTAAATATATATATACTCATTACCTCAGTATCTAAATATGTACTTGATATCTCAATATCTATTCATTACTTAAAAAGAACTAAAAACATACTATTTCAGGTGACTAAAGTGTACTAACCAAATTTCAAGGCAGAGATTATAATGATGCACTCAGCAGACAAGGGAACAGACACAGGACAACACAACTGCAAAGGATTATCCTGGGCATGTGTCTAAGCGCCAGAGGCTTGTTGGCCTGCCAGAAGTAGTTACTGGGGTGTACTATGTGGAAGTGAGGTGAACTTTTGGGTGCCTGGCCAAATGGTCGACCCCTGTAAAATTTGAATTAATACAGAAGCATAATAGAAAATATAATAGCCAATCAAGTTGTATGCATTGTTTAAATATAAGTAGTTACAGTTAATATATTGTCTTAGTAAATATAAAAAAGGAAAATTTTTACCTGTGTATTGTATTTGCCATTAAAGACACATTAAATATAATGTCAGATAAGAAAATTGGAATCTGTATGTGATTGATGTGTGTCCATCAACTTATTTCAACCATTTATCTCATTAAGTAAGTGTAAGAAAGATTCAGTTTGAGGGGAAATAATTCATTAAATTGATTAGTTATCAGCATTATCAGAATGTACAATTCAATAATTTCTTATTTGATGCTGAAAACCACAAACTATAAAACCATAGAAACACGACTAGTGTAAAATCTTTGTAAATCATCGTAATAAGTAGTTGTTTTTTTTATCCTGTTGTATGCAAGTATTGCTTAAATTGTAAACGTTCTCTCTTAATTTGCAGTTGTTATGATCAAATAACTGCTTTTCTCGGTGTAATGTTTCAACTCATTCCTTTGTGATATACTTTAGGAAAGTATGCTAGAATATCAAGTTTTGTTTATGGTTTCGTTGCAGGCCTCTAGAAACAACAAAATACACTCTATAATAGCAATCAGAAACAAACAGTGCGAGTGTGCCTAAATGCTAAGTGCTACCGTCTGATGAGTACGTGACTAGTTTTACTGTACATTTTTCAACCATATTTGGGATCCAACGGGAGCAAGAGAGGAGCAAAGACACCCCAATATTTTAGTTGTTGAATAAGTATTTTTTCAAAGGAAAAGAAAATGTGGCATTCAGTGAACGGAAGAGAGAAGCATGAGAAGTGTGTAAATAATAAGTTGTCAAACGAGAAGACATTTTGCTTTTGAAAGACATTTTATGGCATCTAGATTACTGTTTCACAGTGCCCTTCAAGGTATGTGGGTTAGATAAGGGAAGAAATTGTGCACAATTTACAACTATTTTGATAAAGTCAAAATGTCCCATGAGTTGTCCCCTTGAAATTATGATCAATGTCAAAATCTGAGAGTCTGCTTAATTATCTTGTCAAAAAAACATGTTAAACAAAAATGTCAAAACATCAGAAAATCATCAATGTTGATAACATGTTGATAATTCATATGTTACTTATTTGCTACATATGCTTACAGCCCGAAACCAAGTGTTAGGTAATTATTGATAACTAACAACTCCTTTGAGATGCCAAATGAAAATGCAGTATTTTAAATCTGTTTGTAGCATCTCATGACATTTACTTAAGTTTGAGTTTCATAAAGCCTGAATTTTATATTTATACCACAGGACAATCCACCAAAATTTAATATTATTATGTTCCAATATTTACCACACTCTCAGTTGTGGAAATGTTTGCATACCATTATCAGCGAGAAAAGACAAAAGCATATGTTCATTATCAGTACAATCATCATGGAAATTGCATTAATTAGATTTTAATTTTGAGTTTTTCCTTATAACATCTCTCACAATTATGAATTTTTGTCCTTGTAGAAAACGTCAGCTATAAATGGATTACAGATAAGTAGAATCTTTACAATTGGAAATATATTAAGTGTACTATATTAAATTATTGAAAAGTCCACAGAAATGTAAAGTCATATTCTAAATTACAAGTATACTTATATCTCAATATGTTAGAAATGTTTCTATATGTGTTAGTATGTGCGATTGTGAGTGTATATTTCTGTTGAGACATTTATTCTGAATATTTTTACTACGTTTTTTAACTCTTAAATCTAATTATGATAATGAGAATGAATGGTGATTAGATAAAGCACATGGATAGACTCTAGCAAAGAAACATGAATGCTCAGACTGAGACTCAAACCTGGAACCTGTTAGCATTCTTGCTACTGACAGGTAGCAAAATCGCGACTGACTACAACACTAAGTGTTTACTGTCTTGTTTTTAATTTATTTTGTCTTTACTTTCATTTTTTCTTATGCAAGGTCTATTAAAAAAGAAACCAAACTTTTACAAAATTGAGAAAACGGTAATATTCACCAGCTATTTCAACCTGTCTCCTTCAAAGTACTCCCCTCCGCTGTGCACACACAGCTCCCAGCATTTCTTCCAATCCTGGAATGCCTGCTGGAACTCCAGTTTTGGAATGGCCTGTTGGCCCCATAGTGAATTCCCATTGATCTTCTATTGTCTGGAATTTCTGACCTTTGAGGGTTGATTTCAACTTTGGGAAGAGGAAGAAGTCTGCTGGTGCAAAATCAGTAGAGTAGGCTGGTTGAGGGACAACTGGAATCTGGTGCCATACCAAAAACTCCCAGATAACGAGTGAGGAATAATCTCATGCATCATCATCATGAACCATCCAGGACGTGATCTACCACATCTGTGACCTATTGTGCTGCATGTTTTCTTGAAATCATCATGACATTAAAGAAGAATGCTGCATTCACTGTGGAACCATGCGGCACAATCTTCAATCCCCTACCAGTCAAAGAACATGATCAACATCATGTTAACATGACATCTTCTCATTTGTCATTCTTGATGGAGATACGACCTGATCTGAAATGTCTGTACCATTCGTAACACTGTGTTAAACTGAAACATTTCTCGCCATGGGCTTCATGTAACATCCCATACATCTCTTTGAAAGTTTTCTTCAATTTCACACATACTAGCTGCTCTTCCCTTCCAGTTACGTCATAGTAGGGTAACTGAAAATCACGGCAGGCACTAAATGCATCTGCACTCAAAGCTATCTACTGCAGTACTGCAGTTAGCAACGGCTTTGAAACTGGACCAATTTAATAACTAAGGACACTGACCGCTTGGCACCAGCACTGTCAGTTTTCCTCAAGGAATTTATATACACACTTTACAAAAGGAATTCAGTTTCTTCTTGAACAGGCCATGTACGTATTCTCCTGAACATAGGAAGAGTGATTTAGAGTTAGAAATGTTTAAAATACAAGCAAAGCTTTTCACTTTGCTAGACACACATAAAACTAACCTTCAAGAAGTTATGTGATTCTTCCAATGGCATTATCGATACTCTTCATTAGAGCCATCCTTTTTAACTTCATTGTACACTGAAAGCCGAGGAAACTGATAATTTTGTTGAAATCATTTTTCATCCTTAGGGACAGGTATTTGTGTTTGTCTGTTGTCTCCATAGTACCATTATCTACAACAATGAAACTCATTATTTAAGTAACAATTAACTCATCGAATAACAACAACTGAAATTGGTTTTATTTACATTGAGGAAAGACTAATTCATGAAGACAGGACTCAAAGAGATGTTAACTGTGAAAAAACTTACACAGCTTTAATATCCTAGTTAAAGAACAAGTTTTATTAGTGAGCTGTATTAAATAACCACTAATTTCTTTTAGAACATACATGTTTAAAGAATAAATCATGGTTCCCACACACCAAGAAGAACCTGGAAAACCTGGAAATCTCAGGGAATTTGAAAAAAGTAAAATTCTCAGGGAAATCTCAGTGAAAATCACCTAATTGATCAATGAGTCACATTAAAGTACATCAAAACGGCTAGAATATGCTCCTACATGTTGATTTTCTTCACACAAACTGCTTTGAAGACATAGGCCTGTAATATATGTTTATTTTTCATTACAGATTAATTGATATTGTGTTCATTTGTAAATTTATGTTTCTCAAAATGTGAAAATATTTGTTCTCCATGTGGTATGTTTGGAATGTTATTTTGTGCAATGCAATACATTTGAAAAAGGTGTTAACTCAGACAAATATTTGTAACCGTAGTCCTTAATTATATGTGCACATGGATTCTTCATTTAGTTTGGTTTAGGAAAGTGAACTGATATGAAGTATTTCCCAATACTGATAAACTACTGATATAAAATTTACTGAGCCAATGCAAAATTGCAAATGTTTCTGCTTATTTAGACATTTACTTCACAAAACTATGACATACAAATTGTATTTTTTATTCATAAAAGTAATAAAAACTGGCTAAAATTATCAGTAATATTACTGATACACAGATATGTCCATACCAATAGAGTAACAATTAGTTTGCTTCCGCTGGGTCCCCAGTCATGTAGGCATCAAGGGCAATGAAGAAGCTGATGCTACTGCCAAGTCTACTTATTCAGATGGCGACCTTCTCATTCACCTTGTTCTCATTGTCTCTTTCGCCGAGAATAAGTCATCTTAACTCTGCTTCGAATCTGACACTGCCCTCTCACACATTGCCATATTGCTGCAAGGGCTGGATCCTCCGTTGTTCCATTTCTCTAACATTGTATTATGTGTTCGGCAGGCACATATCCAAGGGGGGGGGGGTCTTATGGGGGCTCGAGCCTACCCGAAAGTTTTCGATTTACACTAGATAAAGTGAGGTTTTCTTTCTCTCGTCCTTGAAAAATTTATGGATAACCTGTCACTAATTTGCAGAACAGAAGCAACTTTCTATGGGCAGTTTGGACACAATCATGAAAATGGACTGATTTCATCACTAAAAGGCTTTCTGTTGTTGCAAAACAATTCATGACCACATACTGCTCACACCACAATTTGTACACTACAGGAACTCAGCTGAGAGTTACTGCCACACACCCCATTAATGCAGTTCTGGTCTTGCTCCAAATTATTTTCACACATTTGCATCCTTAAAGGGGTTCCTCAGAGGCTATCATTTCATCAGTGACAAAAAGGTGAAGCCAGCAGTCCAACCATGTTCGAATCTATTGAGAAATATTTCTATGCTTCTCGTATCCAAGCACTACTGAAAGTCTGGGGTAAGGGTATTACAACAAGAAATAAGTATTTTATAGAAGTTCAAAAGTGTTCCATTATTATGAAAAATCAAGTTCTAGTATGACTTGAACACTTGTACATTCAGACCATGGAAGACAGTAACCCAACCACCCAAAAAAGTGTGTCATCTGTGTTAAAAAAAAAGGAAATGCATTTTCTACATGTGTGTTTGATTGCTGTGATGTTGATCTTGACATGAAATGATGTTACATGCAGGAGACATATTCCCACCTATAAAAATATGTACTAAAAACTTGAATTTGTGGAAGTCATGCCGAGCACAGTGGCAGCTGCTTAATACATGCTACCATGCTATAACACATTACTGAATTCGCTGACATGAAATGAAAGAATGGGACAAATTTAATAAATTGAAGAAGTTCAATAAAACACTGGAGTGAAATGAAATTTCTGACGTTAAGAGGCTCAAAAATTTGCAGCATCCTATGAATTTTCCACTCACTGTTAAGCTATAATGAATACTGTACAATGCTATGGGCTTCATAGCACATTCTTGCCACCTCAGGGCATGCATGAATACTCCCCGGTCAGGCCTCTTGGTTCTTACAGGAGAGATAGGTTCTCAGATCGGGAAGACAATCTGCTAGTGTGCTATACAAATCCACAGCATGGTAAGTGTTGCCATCTTAGAATAAGAAGAAGGTCTGCATCAACCTTCTCGTCTCTCTCAGAATGTTGCCTTGTGATGTCATTCCCACATTTTCCATACATTATTAGTGTACATTTGTGAAATATTTGTAATGTGCACTATATATTAACACGAGCTATAAAGATATGGAACACGAATTGACAATATAACTCAGCCTTTAATCTATTTTGTTGGTAAATTGTATAGACTGCAACTTTTAAACTATAATCCATCCATTTTTGGCTTACAAAAGTGCTAATCTGCTATGCAAAATGTATGTTTGAAAATTTTAATTTGATATTTGATCTAAATCACTCTTTATAAATGCTAGAAATCTATTTCCTAATGGTAATGCAGCACTTCAGTGGTTGGGACGAAACAAAATGCGAGGGTGGTGGGATCTCACTGATCACACAATTAACAAACCCCTTTTGGGTCAATCCAAGCCCTTCGTCTTCTGATGTGGCTCCACAATCAGATTCAGACCAGAAATTTTTTAGCAAGATTCATAGTCAGGAGCATAGTATGGGAAGCAGTCATTGTTAAGGATCAGTTGGATTTTGTTGTTCCATAAGCTGGTGTATGCGCTGTGCCCCTTTCAAAATTTTGAGAAAATCAAAACTTTCAAATGAAAGCAGTAAAGAACTCAGGAAACCAAAGAACTCAGGAAACCAAAGAACTCAGGAAAACAAACAACGTGGTACATGCAAACTCCCCTTAAAATGACCTCTTCCATTTCTGTCTTTGAACAGCTTTTAAATAAATTTAGAAGTGGTAATTGCAAAATATTTTATGGTTTATTCCGCCCCTACCTATAAAGCAACTATGTGATACCAACTTTTACAATTCCAGCACCCTCTAAAAAAAATCCTGCTAACACTAATGGTTCCAGATGAATGTATATCATCTGTATCATCTGTATGTGTGTGTGTTGGGGAGGGGGGCAAGGGATATTGTAAATGCAAGAAAGAACATCGGCTGTAGCACACATCTTTGAATAGTCATGAGACACCAATGGTTGAACAGGTCCAGGGCAAGTTGAACCAAATATGCAGACTTCAAAAATGTCTATTGAATCCATGTTATATCACATATTAAGTTTAACATGAAAAAGTAGAACTGTTTCTTTAACACTATCAGCAGGCTGTTCTGGGTGAAATACAGTATTTTATTATAGTTTATTTCCACTTACTCTGTATTTGCAGTATATACACATGATAATTTATGTTCCACTAGGTTTTATACAATATGAATCTGATTGTTGATTAGGAATTCATTTTAAGTAAATAATGTGTTCTATTGTTATGGATGTTAATATTGCTATAGAGATAGCAGAGAATTCCAACTGTCTCTCAGTATGATGATGAGTGGGAACAATGAAATCATCAGTTTTCTTACATTACAGTACAGAGACGTTGAGAAGAGTGTCAACAATTTGACTCTAATGAAGATGTCCCAGTCCAGCATGATTTGTAGAAGGTTGGTTTCTAATGTGTTAAGAATTCTGTAGCTAATTTAGAAAACAAGATTATTCCAATGGCAAAATTAATGTTGTAAAGCTTTGCCCATTATTTACCAATTATTTTAACATGCAATTTTAATACTATATTCAGATTATTTACAGGGTGTCATCAAAATGGCACCTGGGGACCAAAGAAATGTATAGAGGACACCAAAACAAGCAACTTTTCTCAGTAACATTTGTGCTATTTGTGCATTTTTTAATGCTATGAGCATTCAGAAAAGCCCATTTTACTGCCCGTATGATGGCAACCCAACATAACATTACATCGCATCGATGACGTCGCTTCTGTTGTGAAACGGCATGTACTGGTGTTGCAAGGAACATACATATTGTGCAAAAAAATTACACACTACGAACCACATTATGTGTCATAAAATGTAGAGGGGAATGTGTGCAATAACCCAAAGAATAAAGCAATGGTACAAAAATGATGGAAAACAAATAATGATGATGATGAAAAAGGATGCGACTGAAAGTGATGTATAACATCATATTACATGTACATTTTATGACTCACAAAAAGAAATCAAGTTAAAGATATAAATCCAGAGAAGAAGGTCCAACCTCCTCCCCTCGTGCTCTGAAAACCTTGACCCCCATTTTCTTACTTCCTGTGGCCTGTATTTTGTTTCTCGTGCCAGCTTACCTAACTTTTACTGGAGGCTTCTGGAGATTTATTCGCCTTTAGTGTACTCTGAGAATACCCTAGCCTCTTCCACCAATGTGTTGATTTCTGAGCAGTGTCTTGCCACTAGGTGCTTGCCTTATTGGCTTCCTTTATTCAAGATGCTTGAAACAGGTGGCACCAGCCTCCACAAAGGTCTTCATATTAGCTCATGTACAGTATCAGTGGAATTCCAAGGATTTTTGAAATTGGAGTTACATGTATCTCTTTTGGTCAGTCCTAATTTACCATCTTTTCCTACCCTTGATATTCTCTCTTTTAAAGAAGACTGGGCCAAAGGGGGGGGGGGGGTTACGCTTATGACCCCCAGCAATCTGTACCTCCTTGGGCATGGCACTGCATAGTATCAATGTTTAAGTTGAGCAGTGCCAGTATCAGTGGGTTGTTATTAGGCGAAAGGAATGTAGGAATTTATATTGTGAGGAAGAAACAGGAATGAAAACTGAAGATTTTGCTCGATATTGTAAGTTCTTTATTTATACCAAGGAAGATCTTGGAAGAGAGTGTAATCAACCTTGCCAGCTCTCCTGGGTCTGTGCTGTTATGGCGTGCAATTTTTCTCTTCCTCCATAACCACTACATGCAAAATTTTGGAAAATGTTAAGGTAAAGTTCCCTGCACACATAGCACCATGCCATGAAGGCACATTTATGCAGTTTGGGGATAGTAAGGTCCCACACATTCTCGAAGCTGTTTTATGCAGGGAAAAGGCAGGAAAATTTCCTGTCTTGGATGACCCACCTCACGGTCTCCCACGTGACATTCAGACACCCCACGGAATAGACCACTGCGGTTCTTGCAAAATTTTGTAGGAATTTAAAATTCTTATTGTGAGTTTCTTCAATGCCTAGTTTATAATCTCAAAAACATATGATGTGGAACAAGATATTCTTAAATGTAAATGTGGATGCTTATAAACAAAACTCATTAATTAATTTATTCATTGTTCTCTGCCTCAATTTTATCACTGCAACCTCGAGACTTTCTGAACTGGTGCTTCATGTTAGCATAGAATGAATATACATAATTTAATAGAATAGGATAGATATATCATTTTATACTTTGTATCTTATACATATCATATTTCGGATACTTTTTCTAATAAATACTCCTTAAATAGGTATTTTAGCACACAGTTCTGTCTTAGAAGGTTGTCCTGACAATATATTTTTTATTTCTTGGTCACTTCTTTCATGGCTCTTCTTTCACCAACTCTTCTAATACCATTTTATTTATTACTTTGTCCATTACACATGCTACATTCTTCACCACAACCACAGTTTTAAAGCTCCAATTTCCTTTTCCTCACTTCGTCATAGCACCCAGGTTTTTGCACTTCATTATCTCTTTCTTAGTTGTTTTTCCAAAAGCTCCACAAAACATGCTTTTCTTCTATTAAAGGCTTCCTTTGCCATTGCTGACCAGCTCATATCACTGCTTATGATATATCCCAGGTATCTGAATCGGTCAACCTATTTAACACTTTGGCCTCTAATTCTCATATCAATTTTAATTTGTTTCTTCCCTACAACAATCACTTTTGTCTTCTTCACATTTTTTTTCATCCTAAACTGCTCACAGTGAACATTTATGGCTCCTAACATAATAATCAAATCACTATGCTTATATATTCTGCTATTAAGTGCAAGTCATCCACGAATCATATATTTTACTCTTGTTTCTGAAATTATTACCCGTACCTCTTTCTGGAAAAAGTTAATGCAGATAATAGGAACAATCTCTGCTGTACTCCTTTCCCAATTTCACTTCTGTAATTTTTCTCTATTTTCAATTTAACTTGATGTAGCACTTTGCTTGAATTCATTCTCTTTAAAATCTACACCAAGCCTATTCAGTATCTATTTAAATTCATCCATTCACTCAATCAAATGTTTCTCAAGAATCACAAATACTATAAATACTTCCTTTCTTTTTTCTAGGTATTTTTCGCCAATTACCCACAGTAATCCAATTTACATTTCTTGTGCTTTTTTCCTTCTTGAAACCAAACTGTACTTTTAACTCTCTGTCAAGCTCAGTGTACAAGTGTCTATTTAATATTTACAGGAGAATTTTCACTGCATGTGATATCAGGCTCATTGTCCTGTATTAGGGACATTTCCTCACGATACTTTTCTTCTGTAGAAGAACAAGATCTGTCATCTTGAAGTCTATGAACCAATTGGCTTCTAGATTTCATTACGTTAGTGTAAAATATGCTCCTTTCCTTCAACCAAGCATTTGATTAGTTTGATAAGGATCTCATCTACTACAGTTTTGATATTCAATTACCACTTCACTCAGTGCTTGCTGGAATTCTTCCTTCAGGATGATGGCTCCTTCTCATCGGCAGGAAACTTAAAAACACACACACAGATTTTTTATTCAAATAACACAACATATGTATAATGAGTTGTGGTTATCTGAGGCAAAAGTGCTATGTCTTCAATATGTTGACAGTCATTTGAATTTTTCTAATAGTTATAATATACTGAGAAGAAAATCTCCAGTTGTTTTTAAGTGCAAAAAAGTATTGAAAATAATATATAACTAACCAAGGAACACATTCAATTGGACAGTGTTACAATACATTGATTTATCAAACCAAAGTTTCATACAAAGGCATTAATGGCTCAATAGTTGACATGAGTATATATATGCACGCAACCAATGCACATGGCAATTTCAGAATTTTTGAGACAAATAAATTATAATCACTACATTAAAAAAATATTAAAGTTAGTTAATTACATTTCAGTTTCAATTATAAGTTTGCCAATTTACTTAACATGAAAAATAGTATAATATTCGCTTTCCTTAGGAATAAGTAGCCATTACACCTAAGAAGACCAAAGAAGAAAAGGTATGGCAACAATACAGCATTGAGGTTAATTCCACACAACACAACCTGGCAGAAGATACCATCAACAAGAGAGATCACAGGTATGGAAGGATGGAAAAGAATCCCATTCGAGGTAAGTAATAAACTTTATCACTTTATACATTCTTGCTTCCTCCCTCCCCAATTACAACAGGGATTCTCTACTTCTATCTTCCTCTTTACCTTAACCTTTATTCCTTCCTGTCCGAACATTCATATTTCCCTCTTTTCTCCTTGGAGACATTGTATCCTCCTATCTCACTCTCTCCAGTCTCAAGAAGGCCTGCCTTATTTCTCTCTCCTCCTCTACATCTTTCTCCATTCTCTGTCGAGGTCAGCCATCCTCTTATCACCCTCCCTACTAGTTATGTATCTACTTTCCCTTCAGTTCGTGCATCCATCAATCTCCTTATCTCCCTTCACTCTCCTTTCAGACATTCCATTCTCCTACCTCTCAATGTACTATTTATAACTCCCTTTCTATTCTCTTTGGAGGCCAGTCTTCCTCCTATCTCTCTTCCCATTTCACATCACTCCATTTATTTCTATTCAAATACTTGCATGAATACTTGAGTTCAAAAACTGTCACCCTACCAACTACTTCCCTACCTTTCCATTCTATTTTGAGGCCTTACATCTCTGTTTCAATGTTTATTTCTCTCTCATCACCATTCTCCTTTGAGGCCTGACTTCCTCCTTTCTCTCTTCTTACTTCATATATATCTCTCTATTTTTATTTGAGTCCCTGCATCCATCTGCCTCCTTCCCTACTCATTAAATCTCTCTCCATTCTCCTTCATAGTCTCACATCCTCCTTTCTCTTTCTCAATATTTCTTACCTCTCTCATTATCTCATCTCCTTTGAGGATTCACTCCCTCCTATCTCTCTTTCTACTTCATATCTCTCCCTCTATTTTCATTTGAGTTGCTGAATCCTTCTGCCTCTCTCCCTACGCCTTACCTGTCTCCATTCTCTATCGAGGCATAACATCCTCCTCTTTCTCTCTCAATATTCCTTATTTCTTTCCTCATTCTCTGTGAAGACCTAGCTTCCATCTGTTACTTACCCTAATGTTCTTATCATAACCCATTCTCCTTGGAGGCTGGATTCCTTTTCCTCTTTCCTTATACTTCATCTCTTTCTTTATTCCCATTAAGGTCCGTCATCCTCTATCTTCAGTTGTACTCCATATCCCTCTACCCATTCTCCTTGGAGTCCTGGCTTCTTCTTATCTTCCTCCATACCCATTATCAGTTCTGGAATATTCCTTGGGAGCTCAGTTTCCTGCTATCGCATAACTTACACAACTTTCCTTCTATTCTCCTTGAAAACTTTCTCCTAACTCTATTCCTTATCCATATATCTCCTACTATTCTACTTTTGAGTCCTTTATCTCTTACTAGTTCTTATTCCTCCACACACTCCTCTTCGAGTCATTAACCCTTTTATTTCCCTCCACACTTGTTATCTCTTTCTCCCTCCCTCTCTCTCTCCATTCTCATTTGAGGCCTGGCTCCGTATTACATCTCTTCCTACTTCTAATCTCTCTATTCTCTTTTCAGACCTTACATCTTCCTTTCACTCTCATACTCCCTTTCTCTCCCCCCCTCCCCCCCGTTTTACTTACAGGCCTGGTTTAATTCTTCTTCTATCCTAATTATCTCTTGCTGCATTTTCCTTGGAGGTTTGGTTTCCTCCTCTCTCTCTCTGCCTACTTCCAATCCCTCCTCCAATCTTCTTTGATGCCTTGCATTCTCACATTGCCGTTCCTACTCCTTATCTTAACTTTCATACTCCTTGGAGGCATGGGTTCTCCTTGAAAACTTTACTTGCTCCTAACTCTATTCCTTATCCTTATATATCTCCTTCCATTCTCCATTTGAGTTCTGTTTAGTCCTTTATCTTTTACTAGATTTTATCCCTCCACACTCTTCTTGGAGCCATTCATCCTTTCATTTCCGTCCACACTTCTTATCTCTTCTCCTCTCTTTCTCTCTTTCTCCCTCACTCTCTCTTTCTCCATTCTCCTTTGAGGCCTGGCTCCCTATTACATCTCTTCCTACTTTAAATCTCTCTATTCACTTTTCAGGCCTTACATCTTCCTTTCTCTCTCATACTGCCCTTCTCTCTCTCTCCCTCTCCATTTTACTTAGAGGTCTGGTTTACTTCCTCTTCTATCCTAACTATGTCTTTCTGCATTTTCCTTGGAGGTTTGGTTTCCTCCTCTCTCTCTCTCTCTCTCTGCCTACTTCCAATCCCTCCTCCAATCTTCTTTGATGCCTGGCATCCTCACATGGCTGTCCCTACTCCTTATCTTACCTTCATACTCCTTGGAGGCATGGGTTAGTTATGTCTCCTTCCTTAATATCTACCTCATCCTCCATTCTCCCTGAAGGTCTGGATAACTACTATCTTCATTTGAACTCATCATTCCTCTATTGCCCTTGAAGGTATTAAATCCTCCTATCTTGCTCCATACTCTTCCATCTCTCTATTTCTAATCTCTCCTCCTACCTCCTTTCACTCTTTGCACTCTATCTTCCTTCATCGTCCTGATCACTCTTTTCATTGTCCTTGGATATCTGTCTTCTTATTGTCTTCTACCATAATGCATCTATATCTCATAATTCATTACACACAAGCAGGCTGCTTTGTCTACACAGTCCAGTAATTACTCCACATGTGTAATGAATTATGAGATATTATATTAGAAACATATATCATAATTTATTCTTCTTAGATATCTGGCTTCCTAATATCACCCTCTCTACTTTTAACTGAACTTCAATTTCCTTTGAACACATTCATCCTCCTAGTTATCTCCATACTCCATAACTCCCTCTTCATTCTCCTTGAAGGCCTCACATCCTCCCATCTCCCTTTTTACTTCTGATCTCTCTCTTCATTTTTCTTGTAGACCTGGCTTTCTTCTGCTACCTATTTAATTTCTATTTCTGCTCCATTCTCCTTGGAGGCCTGGTTTCATCCTATCCCTCTACCTTCTTTTCTTCCCTCCTCAAATCTCCTTTGAGGCCTTGCATCCTCCTTTCTTGATACTTCCTATCTCTCTCTCTCTCTCTCTCTCTCTCTACTTTACTTAAAGACCTGCCTTCTTTCTGTTTCTGTCCTAGTCTTTATCTGCTCCTCTATTCTCTTTGTTTCCTGCTATCTCCTTTCCTCTTCTTATCCCTATAGCCCAGTAAGCGAAGGATTTTTTTCAGAACTTATTATCAGAAAGCTGAAGTTTGGTGTATTATTAGAACATCATAAGAGATGAATTCTACCAAAAGTCCCCACCCTCCCACCTTCCTCTCAATGCCCTCTCCCGAACCCCCTGAACTTTCAATATTCAGTGTTACATGAAAACATGAATATCTCTGAAACCAGAGCACATAATGGAACATTCTTCTTCTAATTTCATTTTTCACAGTACTCTCTAGAAATTTGGCCCTCTTCGTGTTTTTAATATTCCCAACGGGTTTTGAGTAATTTTAAGACAAACTGGAAATAATGTAAATTTTGATGCCAATAATGCCAAGCTTAGAAAAAAAAATAGTCATGTAGAGAGTAAAGTTTGAAGGCAAGTGCACTTTCATTCACAATGTGCGCTCCCCTACTCTCACTGCCTCCAGCAAAAATTTAGGTACTTAGTACACTGAATGCACACGCTTTGCTTAATTTTGTTTGTATGTGATATATTTAAACAATATTTTTAATATTTTATCAGATACATTTCAAAGTAGCCCATGTGCTGGCAATAAATTGCCTATACCATTTAATTGTATTTTTTAAAAAAATATGAAAATAACTCCGCTAATTGAGCATATGCATGTCACTTTTCAGATGTGTGGATGTGTGCCTCTGTGTATGAGAAAGACAGAGAGTGGAGTATCTGTGTGTGCATTAGATTTTGGACATTCATATATCTAGTACAGAAATAAGCATTTAGTATTCAAAATGTGTGTAAATTGTCAGAATAATTTCCAGATTAAACCCAATTCTTGTCCAGAACATCATTTTCTTATTCACAATCAGATATAAACATCCAGAAAATATCCTGTTCAAGTTAACCAAGTTGCTTGCTTGATTGATCAATTGATTTGCTTTATTTTACTTTGCTTCTTGTGCCACATTTGGCTATTTGCGAAGATGAGGATGAGTGATGAAATTGATGAATGGACACTCACAAACGTCCATGCTCAGGTTAGGATTCAAAACTGTGACTTCTGGCATCGTAGCGCAATGTGCTAACCACTCCGCCATGGGGCCGGCTTTAACCAAGTTGCACTAATGTCATAAACCTATCCAAAAGTGTGTCCACAACATTCGATAGAATGTGCAAAACATATCCAAAAATAATAATCCATGAAACATATTTGATAGATATCATGTAGGGACAGATATTGGACATTCTTAAGTATCTTCTGGATGCCCAGAACTTTGGCATGAATATCCAAAGACATACATTAGATGTCCTCTGAACATTTGTATGCTGTATAAGTATCTCTCAATTCCGTATTCTTCCTTCATTTTGCTTGGAGACCTGGCTTTCTTCTGTCTCCTATCTTAATTTTATTTCCTCCTCCATTCTCCTCTGAGGTTCCACTTCCTTCAATCTCCTTTCCTACTTCTTATCCCTCTTTGAAATTGCTTTGAGGCCTGGTCTCCTGTTTGCTTGCCTATTCCTTCCGTCTCCCTTCCATCTCCTCTATCCTGCTTTTATAAAAGAAAGAATAGATTTGGGATCACACAGGTCTTCTAAAGTGAGGGTGGGCTAAACTAGGATGCAAGCCGTTAAGTGAATTGTTAGGATAAAAGATTCAAAAGTAGATGGGCAGGAGAATATGTAGTTTCAGAATGAAAACTGATGGAAATGAAGGGAGAAAATAGATTTAGAAGAAAGCAAGGGCTCAAAGAAGTATTGAAGAAGATATAAGTGGAGAGAATGACATGGGAAGATTTAACTCCTTCAAGAGGAAGTTGGATTCTTGAGGACACCAATCCATGATCACAGGAGATTGAAAAGAGAGATTAGAAATATGAAGAAAGCAAGGCTCCTGATAAGAATTGAGGGAAAGATAAAGAGTAGGGAGTAATATAGTAGGATGCAACACTGCAAAGGAAAATGAAGAAGAGATATGAAATAGGGAAGGAGATGGTGGTATGCAAGGCTCCTGAAGAGAATGTAGGGAGAGATAAGTTGATAAAGGGAAGTCAAATCTTCGAGGAGGCTAGAGAAGAGATAAGACGGACTGAAAGAAACAATATGATGCAATGGAGAGAGAAATATATAACAAGTGTAGAGGGATATACAAGG
Organism: Lepisma saccharinum; assembly: GCF_977018435.1. Classification (NCBI taxonomy): domain Eukaryota; kingdom Metazoa; phylum Arthropoda; class Insecta; order Zygentoma; family Lepismatidae; genus Lepisma; species Lepisma saccharinum. Next base: position 48,400,375 of record NC_139243.1, read on the forward strand.
ATGCAATGTCTCCAAGAAGAGTGGGTGAAATATGGAGTAGAGAGGGGAAAGGACAAAGCCAAACTTAAAGGAAAATGGCAGGAGATAAGGTATATGGATTACATTATCAGGAAGCTCAGCCTCCAAGAATAATAGCAGAAGTGATAAAATATATGGCGAAATATATAAAGAAGCCAGGTCTCAACGGAGAATAGATAGAGGGGTAAGAAGTACAAAGGAAGATACCTACCTTACCACATGGCGCTACAGCTCCTCATGGGCTTTGGCCTCCTCAACTATGTGCCTCCATGTATTCCTGTCCTCTGCAATCTCCCACCATCTTTTCACCTTCATGTGACTCAAATCTTCCAGGACACAATCTAGCCATCTTGTCATTGGTCTTCCTCTTCTTCTAGTTTAATAGATTTTTTCTTGCATCACTTTCCTTTGCATTCTATCCTTTCCCATTCTCTGTATGTGACCCAGCCACCGCATTCTTTGTGATTTAATAAATCTCACAATATCCTCTTTCCCTAGTACATGGTTAATTTCTTCATTAGTTCTTATTCTCCAGAAATTATTTTCATTAACCAGTCCATATATTTTGCGTATCACCCTCCTCTCAAATCTGCGCAATTCTTCCTCTTCTGTCTTATTCATTACCCATGTCTCTGAACCATATGTTATTATAGGTCTTATTAACGTTTTATATATGGTAATTTTGAGATTCCTGTTTATTAGTTTGCTCTTTAATAATTGCATGTTTGCATAATATGCTCTATTCCCCATGTGTATCCTTTCCTTTATCATGCTATCTTTTTTATTTTGTTCATTTATGATCAGTCCTAAGTATTGGAATGACCTGACTCTTTCAAATTCCTTCCCATTTATTTCTATGATTTCCTCTCTATATTTGTCAGGTTTTTGGGTAACAATCATGTACTTTGTTTTATTGACATTTGTTTCTAGTACTAACCTATTTGCAGTTTCTTCTAATCTCTGGTATGTTTTCTTTAAATCGTTTTCTGTTCGTGCTATTATTGCAATGTCATCTGCATATGCACATATTTGAGTGCTCTTTGTAAAAATTGATCCTCTCTTATCTACCTTTTGAACGGCCACGTGTAATGCTAGTATGAAGAGTGTGGTTGACAGTCCATCTCCTTGTTTGACTCCTCTGTAATATGGAAATTCTCTACTTGTTTCATTCCCTATTTTCACTTTTACTCTGGTCTGTTTCATTGTCATTTCTATTAAATTTATTAACTTGATGGGGATTTTTAATTCTTGCATAGCTCTACTCAGTTCGGGTCTCCTTAAACTATCAAATGCTCTTTTGTAGTCAATGAATAGAATTAGGAGGTCTATTGCATATTCATAGTGTTTTTCAATTATCTGTTGTATAATGAATAATTGATCTGTTGTACCCCTGCCTGGTCTAAATCCACATTGATATTCTCCTACTATAGCTTCAGTATATTTCTTCAGTCTTTCATTAATAATACTGGTAAGGACTTTGTACACCACATTTAGCAGCATTATTGGTATATACTTACTACATTCCGTTCGATCCCCTTTCTTGTGTATTGGGCATATTATTCCAACTTTCCATCCTTCCGGCATTTGTTCTTCTTTCCAGATCCGTTCCAGGAGTTTATGCCATCTTTAGCATTTCTATTATTATACCGTCTTCTCCTGGTGCTTTGCTATTTTTCACTTTTTTAATTGCTATTTCTATCTCCTCCATTGTTGGTGGGTCTTCAATGCTTCCCTCATTGTATCCATCTATTCCCCTTGTTCTCACTAGTTCCTCTTCTTTTCCTAGTTGTTCTTGATAATATTCTGCCCATCTCTCTAATTTTCTATGCTGATCTCCTATCACTGCTCCGTTTTTATCCTTATAGCCAATTTCCTTTGGTTGGTATCCTTTATTTACTTTTTTGATTGCGGTATATGCTTTTCTTGTTTCATTTTGTCTACTCAAGTCATCTATCTCCATCAGCTGTTTCTTCATTATCTCCTTCTTTTTCTGTTTGCATGTTTTATTAGATATATTCCTTTTTTCTCGATACCTTTCGACATTTCCTCTCGTTTTTCTTTGTATCATTTTTTGTCTAGCTTCGTTCTTTTCCTTTATTACTTTCTCACAATCCTCATCGAACCACATTTTTCCCCCTACTTGTTTATTTTCTCCTATTATTTCTTCTGCTACTTCTTTTAGAGTTCCTTGTATTTTCTCCCAGTGTTTTTCGGTTGAGTTCCTCTCCTCTGCTGTCCAACTTTGTGTTTTTTGAGCTATTGCATCTTGGTATCTTTGTCTGATTTCTTCTTTTTTCCATTTCTGCATATTCCATTTTATTCTTTTTAGTTTTTCTGTCTGTTGTGTTGTTCTTATTCTCTCTCGAACTTTTACTTTCAAAAGAAAGTGGTCAGAGTCACAGTTAAGTCCTCTCCAACTTCTAATATCTGTGATTGAGGAGGAATATCTGTGACCTACCAAAACATGGTCGATTTGGTTTGTTGTTGTTCCATCTGGGGATCTCCAGGTCCCCAAATGTATATCTTTATGTGGGAAACACGTGCTTTATATTATCATTTTGTTTCTAATTGCAAACTGATAGAGTAGATTGCCATTATTATTGCTTTCTCTATGTAAGGTATAGACTCCACTTATTCCTTTTCTCCTATTCTCCTTGCCAATTTGTGCATTAAAATCTCCCTTGATAATAATTGAATCATATCTCGGTGTTTCTTCTGTTTCCTCCAGCTCATCATAAAATTCTTCTTTCTCTTGATCACCTTTGTCTTCTGAAGGTGCATACACAGTTATAATTTTTATGTTTCTGAATGATCCTTTAACTCTGAGCTTGCTTATTCTATCACATACTGGCACAAACTGCAGTATACTTTTTCTTGCTTCCTTAGTTATTATGAAGCCTGTACCTCTCTGCCCTGTCCATTGTTCTGTTCCACTATAAAACAGTAATATATATGAAATATTGAGAAAGAGATATAAGCATGTGAGGTCTTGGAAGAGAATGGAAAGATAGATAAGGAGTGTGGAGGGAGTCTTACTGATGCAAGGATTTGAATAAAAATAGATGGTGTGATGTGAAATAGGAAAGAGTTAGTAGAAGGCCAGCCCTCCAATATGAATAATGAGAGAAATGAGGAATATTGGGAAAGAAATATAAGGCTTCAAAATTTAATGGGGAGAGAGATAAGGAGTAGGGAGGCAGATTTATGCAAGGGCTCAAATAAAAATCGAGTGAGAGATATGAAGCAGGAAGGGGGATAGGAGGAAGTCAGGCTGCCAAGGAGAATGATGAGAGAGGGTAACATATATTGAACGGGATTACAGAGTACAAGGTCTCAAAGGAGAATAGAGGGAAGCATTAGAAATGGGAACGGAGATAGAAGGAAGCCATCTAGGAAGAAAGCAGAGGGAGTACTAAGAAATACAATATTAGAAGGTAGAAGAATGCAATGTCTAGAAGAAGCGTGGAGTAGAGATGAGGACTAGGGAGGTATATTAATGAAATCAGGAACTCAAAAGAAAATAGAGGGAAGCATAATTAGGATTAGGAATTGAGAGAGGAGAAAGCCAAGCTTTGAAGGAAAATGAAGAGAAAGATGAGGTATAGGTATTAGGATGTCAGGAAACTGAGCCTCCAACGAGTATAGCAGAAGTGATAAGTGGTATGGAGGAAGATAGGAAGAAGCCATGTCTCCAAGGAGAATGGATGGAGAGATATGAAGTACTGATTCAAATAGGGGATGGAAAACCTTAATGAGAATAAACAAAGGGATGAAGACAAAAGAATGAGAAGTAGGAATTCAAACTCCAAGAGAATGGATTATGATAAAGAGATTAGCGTTGGTAACAGAAGGAAGTCAGGCCACCAAGGAGAATGGGGAGAGAGATCTGAGGTATATTGAGAGAGAGACAAGAGGATGTGAGATCTCGAAAAAGGTTGAAGAAGGAGAAAAGTAAGGAGTAGGGAGGGAGGCAGATTGATGCAAGGACTAAAATGAAAGCAGAGGGAGGATATGAAGTAGTAAGAGAGACTTCCTCCTAGAAAGTCGCCTTCAAGGAGAATGACGAGGGAGGGTAAGGAGTTTGGAAAGAGATCGCAGGATGGAGAATAGAGGAATGCATTATAAGTGGGAGGGGAGATATAAGGATAAGGAAGCCAGGCCTCCAAGAGGAATACAGAGGGAGTTATAAATAGTACATTGGGAGGCAGAGAACGCAATGTCTGGAATTGATTGATTGATTGATTGATTTAGTTTATTTTACTTCCCGTTTTTGTGCCTCTTGGCTAATTTGCGAAGATGGGGATGAGTGATGAAAGGATGAAATTGATGAGTGGACATTCACAAACAACCAAGCCTGAGCGGGATTTGAACCCGGGACCTTTGGCATCACAGCACGATGTGCTAACCACTCGGCCACAGGGTTCGGCTGCAATGTCTTGAAAAGATGTGCAGGGGAGATTTGGGTAGGAAGGGAGATTGATGGATTTAGGAACACAAATGGTAAGAGAGAGATATATTACAATTGTGGATAGAGATAAGATGATGCCTTAACTCCAAATAGAATGGAGAAAGAGATAAAGGAGAAGAGAGAAATAAGGTAGGCCTCCAGGGACTCATAAGAGTAGGATACAGAGTATGGAGGTCAATGGGAGGATACAATGCCTCCAAGAAGAACAGAGGGAAATATGGATGTTAGGTGATAAGAGAAGAAATGAATTAAAGAGTAAGGTAAGGAGAGAGATAGAATGTTAGAATTGGGGAGGGAGGAAGCAAGAGTGATGTAGTTTATTACTTACCTCCCATGGGTTGCTCTTCCATCCTTTCATACCTGTGGTCTCTCTATTGTTGATGGTGTCTTCTGTCAGTTATTTAATGCTCTTCATATTCTATGGAATTAACCTTTCAGTAATACTGTTGGTGTACCTTTATATCTGGTTCTTTCCTATGACTCTTTGCAAAGTAAGTGGATCCTGTGAAGCTAAAGATAGGCAAAACAATGTTATTTATGTTGTAATAAAAAGCAGAGGTAGTATAAAAAGCACTAAATTATGTTGTAACATCTTGTTATATCTGAAGAGAATTTTGAAAATGTTACAGTTTTCTTAATGTTTTCCATGGATCCATACTATAATTATTTTTGGTAATAATTACTTCTTAGTTATGAAGTGTCAGACATATTATCAATATTTTCAAATCTGCATTGCATAAACTGATATCTCGTGAGTGATGTAATTTCTTGAATATTTGCTTTTCATTTGGGTTGAGGCATCCCTGATGCTTTAAAAGCATAAGTGGTTGGTTGAGAAAGAATGGAGTTTGTCACGTACATAAATTTAAAAAAATAATTAGAAAACCATATCAAGAAATGCTAACCAAAAATGAGTTATTTAGATAGTTAAATTGTTATCTTTTCTCTGTGAAATGGCAAGCACAACATATAATAATTGCATTGCTTCTTTCAATTGTGAATCAGTTAAACATTCAAGCTTTCTGTCTTAGTGATTTCCATTAGATAATGTTGGAAATGTAATATATTAACTTAAGGAGTGAAACATTGCACAAATTTTAAGTATGTTTCTCCAGTGTAAAGTTGTGATGAGAATCCTATTATGTATGTTTACGTGAATTTAATTAAATACAGTATGAGTCAAATCCATTGTAAACTAACAAGACCTTAATTGAAGTCATAGGTCTCTAATGAAATCATTACAGAACAAGGGAAACCAATTCAGTTTCTATCCAATTTCTCGCTTCTGCACATGCTCCATAAACACTAAAGATTACATATACTTACCATGATTACAATATTATTATAGATCTTTGATGGTGCAAGTTGTCTCTTCCAGAAAGCACTCAAATGTCAATCTCTCATGCATCTTCTACACCCTGGAAACAAAGTTTTGCAGACCAATGGGACTATGGTGTCTGAATGCATAACCTACTAATCCTGTGTGGCGTTTGTAATACTCATTATTCTGTCTTATTATCATGATTAACCAAAAGTTAGAGGAAAACCATGTAATGTAAATGAAATACAAATGCAGCCATACACATTTAAAATAATAAGAAATATTTTCAAGCTAAAACCATAACTGACTTATTCTCTGACATTTTATTCAATGTGAATCCTCTTGTCTAGGGCGTTTGCATTTTTCTCTTATCTCTCCCTGACATAAGGTAACTGGGGGAATAACGCCTATTGAGGTAATAATGCCAGGTGGCTATATCTCAAAAAGTTGAAAGTGAATTTGAAAGATGGCATATGCAGTGTGTGCGTTACTCGCAAGTAAGTCACATGATTCCTTTGTTCTGACGTCGTGCCATTCTTCCCAGTGAGAGTTAGCTGTTGATGGTGAAAGCGGCTATTCGGAGACGCTGATGTAAAATTGAGAAGGTAAGTTCTTAGTGTTCAGACGTTTTTTGCTCACGTTAGAGGTTCACGCTCTGTATTATTTTTGTACGTGGGTCGTTATGTTTTCCAAACATACTACTAACTAATTCTCTTTGTTTTCAGGAAGAAAAAAAATGCATTCCAAAAAAAGGAACTTGCGTATTATGGGTAATAGTGGCAACTTCAATTTGGGGTAACAACGCCAACATTGCTTTTGTTAATATGAGATATCTTCAACACGGGCACTTATTGTTTGCTTTCGGATTGTGTTTTAGATGCCACGGAAGTACACTTACAGTTAAAGTTATAGATTTCAAGAGATAAAAAATGTATAAGTGCTGTAGAATATAAATAAACGTGGAAAATAGAATCCGTTTTTGTGTATTATATACGTACATTTCCATTTACTATATGTTTTTGTTAATATATTATATTATACATTGCATGTTATGGCATCTTCTAAATAGTTGTAGAATGAATAATGCTTCAAGTGTGTATAAAGTGAGTAATAACCATGTATCTTTTTTATTAGGACATTTTTATAGTATGGCGTTATTACCCCTGTACATGCGGTGTTATTACCCGGCTATGTGGGAAATAATGCCATAATGCACCTTCTTAGAAAAAAGCACTCAGAAAATTTACCATTTGAAATAAAGATACCATAATTTTATTGTTGCTAACGAAAAAATGCATCTATTGCCTTATCCAGTTTTTACATTGCCAGATGTTTTTATAATGCCAGGAAAAATCGAAGATGCTTAGCATGGCGTTATTCCCCCAAGTTACCTTACTATATTTCATTCATGTACACTTTTCCCCATTTGAGATTCTGCCCAATGACATAGTAAAATCAATGTCTTTCAATCAAGGAGTCCTGGGTTCTACACCTTGTGAAGGCACATAACAGTTCAGGTACCACTTTAAACTTTAGATCCAATCCTGATTATCCTTTATATGCATAAAGTGGACATAGAACAAAACTCCAACTCACCTTTGTTCTCCATTTGTGATGTCATAGTAAGTTTCCATATAATTCATACCTTTTGTAGATAATAAGCCTTCACTAGTTCATCTGTGTGGTAAGTCACCCCATCATAAATACAGCTGCCATGCAATTTAAAAGTTGGCAAAGTTCAATATTCACATAAACCTTTAAGAAACTAATATTTAGGACTCATGTGAAATGTGCCTTTTATGACAAGAATAGTACAGCTGCATCTTGAATATATGTTTTTCAAGGAACTGTAACAAATGAATTTTTAATGTGGGAAAATGTAAAATATGAGAAAATTTTTCAAATTTTAGTTTCATTGGGACCACAAAGATAAAATGTGTGAAGCAAGAAAATACAAAATCTGGAAGTATTTTCATTTCATCTTCAAGTTGTGGCACTTGTCACTTGGAAAAGAATCTTCAGAAATAAATGCAACATTTTAAATCAAGTCACACGACAAGCCGCACATGATGTTTGCTTACCATTTAAGCTGGTCCATTTATTGATTTAAACATTACTTCTTTACAAACTTACACATTACACTTACAGAATTTTCACATCACATTTAGAAAATTTATCAAAGATCTGTTCAAATTAGGCTAGCAATAATTTTAGCACCACTACAAAATAATGTGTGTTTGTATATGTATGTGTGTGTGTGTGTAGGTGTGTGTGTATGTTTATATCTATCTATACATATATATATACAGTGTGTCCGAGAAAAAATATACCAATAAAGAATTTAAATAACTCAACATTCGTTAACGATAGAAATGTCAAATAATGTTTATTTGGAAGAGGGAAGAAAGGAATTTTTTTACCACCAGAAGGGAAAAAATCGTAACATAATTAAGCGCATGCCCGGCTTTGTTTGTGTGTAGTCTATACAATGGTGCCTTTTACTGTTTGTCAGAAAGTTGAGTGCTGCTTTTGGTTTGCAGAATTGAAGAAGTCTCCTGTAACGGTACAAAGAAGATTCCGGCAAAAATATGGACAGGAAGCACCAGAACGTCATTACATTGTTAAATGGCATAAACAATTGCTGGAAACAGGGTCTTTGTTGAGGAAGAAAAGTAGTGGTCAGAAGGGTGTGAGCGAGGATAAAGTGGTTGCAGTTCAGGAAGCTTTCCAAAGAAGCCCGCGTAAATCTGTGAGACGTGCTAGATCTCAACTTCAAATTCCACGTTCTACTGTGCATGATATTGTACATAAAAGGTTAGGGCTTAGAGCCTACAAGTTACAGCTTGTTCAGAAACTAAAGTGCAGTGATAAACCTGCTAGGTTTGATTATGCTAGTGAAGTGCTATCACGGATTGATGATGACAATGAATTCCTGACACGCGTAACATTTTCAGATGAGGCTACCTTCCACATTTCTGGAAAAGTGCATAGGCATAACTGTAGAATATGGGGTGAGCAGAATCCCCATGCTGTTGTTGAACATGAACGCGACAGCCCCAAGTTGAATGTGTGATGTGGTTTGACACGAGATTCCGTAATTGGGCCCTTTTTCTTTGAGGAAGCTACAGTTACAGGTGCAAGTTACCTGCAAATGTTGCAACAGTATCCTGTACCTCGTATACCTTATGGGTACATGTTTCAGCAGGATGCCCCCCCCCCCTCACAGTATGGCCGGTGTGTTACTAACTTCCTTAATAACAATTTCACTGTAATTGGATTGGGAGGTGTGGACACATTAAATCGTAGCGTTCCAACCTGAACGCGGGGATCTTAAATAGGGATGTAACTTGCCCCTCCCGATTAGTACTAGTTGATGGTAGAGACAGCCCTGAACGGGCAGGTACAAATATCTAACTATTCATTAAAATAGACTCATGATTCGTTTTAGACTGAAGTGAGCAATGCGAATGGCAGAATGGGGTGTAGACTAGCTTACCCTGTTCGGTTAAGAAATAAGACCAGTAGCTCCTGCTTCTCCGATGATTCCAGATTAAAATACCTCGTGTCGCTCTCATGCGCACCTATTTAAACCCTTGCTTGGCCTCTCGTCACCTCTTGACAAAGGCCAGTGTTCTTACCATTTCCTGTGAAAGGCTTACCCAACACATTTCTTGAGCAGGAGCTGACAAGGTCTGCCAGGGTCAATATTTCTTAATCGAACAGGTATGGTACGACACTCCCTCTTGCGAGACAATTTCTAAAATTGAAATTGTAATCATTAAAAGTTTAAATTGAACCTTCTGCCATTCACCAAAATTTAAAAGTGTTTTTTATTACATGAAAAGGTTACATAAAATAAAATAAAATAATAAAAAAAATGTCGGAGACCCTTCACCGAAAATTAAATGGAACAGATTTAAGCTCAAGCTTGACTGCTGAAATAAAGTCCTTTGTTTACATTCGCCACACACTGGAAGAGTCTTTCGTAATGAGAGACGCTGACGGTATATCAACATGCGATAGCAAGTGTTGGTCGCAGGTCCGCGGAGTCAGCGGAAAGTTCATCACACTGGATCTTAACTCGAGCCATGCGAATGGCTTCTGAACATGTGCTAACTAAGCACCGAACGTAATCCGTGAGAAACCTTGAGGCCGTATGCTCGCATTCTTCCGCCTCTTCAGGATGACAGTTCGAGGCGAGAGCAAAAGACCGTGGTAAACACAAATCTCCACTGGACTGCACGGCATTGACATGGATGCACTTGAAGCCAATAAAAGAAAACAACACAAGCAGTATTGGCTATCCGCAACCACACGAAGAGAAGAATATAATTGAAGAATAAATTTTCACTTCCTATTGACGTTCGTAGCACACTATGCGTGCACACGATGACCTGCGAAGTCAGAAGACAGGGCAATCCAAATACACTCAAACCCCAGAGTCCTGCGATACGAAGCATTGTTCCGGGAAAGACATGGTCCTTGACCGATCACAATTGCACTGGGGAATTGGGTTTGAATCCCGGTGTGGAAAGTTCAGGATTACTGTTCAGTACAGGTCAGATGAAAAGACGTTGGCCGTGGGGCGGGCAAACACAGGGTAGTCCATGGAAAGCCACTCCAAGTTGCGTTTCCACGCCCCAAAATATGCGTTGTACAATGGCGGACAATGGGGGGGGATGTTAGGATAGGCCCCCGAAAGTTCACAGCAGACGCCATTGCATATTTCCGGCACACATCGTATGGCGACACATTTCGTACGCTGGTTGCATGCGAAAACGGAAGGTGTACCGTGCCGTTTCATACAGTATGGAAGGTGTCCGGGGGCTGCGACGCCTCGATCACTCCAAGAAGGGGAACACTAAACATGGCCACTGGTATGATGAAACTGTTCACAGGTGGCCTGGCAGGTTGCTGATCCACGGGGGGGGGGGGGGGGGGGTCTCAACACATTTGGGTCGTTGACTGTACCCGGAAAGTTCCAATATGTCGTGAAGTACACTGCCTGGCCTTACAGAGCAAAAGGGGACGATGTACATGAAAGATGTTCATGCTTCTTCTTAAGGGGGTTAAAGTCATGGGGGGGGGGGTTGCTCTGTAAGAGGAAATTTCTTCTGGTGTTCCTGACGCTGTTCCGATCCTGGTATGTCACTTGGGATAGGATTTTCGTTGCTGCTACGCTGGTCCCAATTGGTGGTAGATAATGGGAACAGGGGCGGAGACGACCAAAAGGGGATAGGTCGTTCTGATTGTGATTATCGAAGACGCATAACAGCAGCAGCGGCGTCTTGAGGTGAAAATCCCTGGCGATTTCAGCTCTCACACCAGTGACAGACACCGCTGAAATCCAAAGGAGGCTGGTGAGCTCCGAAGCCTTCAGGAGTGCGTTCTTCTTCCGGCCTCAAAAGGATCGCTGGACTACTTTCGAAATTCCTTGAACTCGTGGAATTTCCGAACAGGGTAGGAAACAGGTAGGACATTGGAAAGACTACATTGCTCTCAGTCAGTTAATATTTAAAATATATAAAAAATGTGTAACGTAATCGTCTTTTATAGGCAAGTCATGAGTAAAGATAAGTAAACTAAAATAAAATAAACTGCCCAATAAGTGATATAAATTATAAAACAAAGTTTGAATGAAGGCTAAATAAAATAAAAGGCGGAAAATGTCATTTGACGCCTTAACACTGGAACACCATTAAAATGAAAATATGACTTAATCAAAAGTATTATATGTATATATTGACTAAATTATATATATAGCCCCTGGCTTCTCCCAAAATATAAAATAATGTGCAATATAAAACTAAAGTTATGATATATCACTAAATGCCCTTTGTTGGGACACGATCAATATACAATAAAATAAACTAAAATATCTAGGATTAAATATTGATAAATATATAAAAGTAATATGTAGATGGTATAAAATATATCCCCTGGTGTCAGAAAAGTAACCCGACGAAATCCATTAATATCATGTCAGAAATGTCAAAGCATTGTAAAAAATAAGGAACTGACGAAATAAAATAATTAACTCAAAACTTGGTAACGTCACAACTGGTAAAACGGACCTAGCCACAAGTAAAATTCGGGATCATTAAAATATAATAAAAGAGTAAATGACATGGCTCCAATGACGTTAAAATCATTAATTATGAAAGATACATAATAAAATGGATGAATATATCAAGGCGACATAGTGACGCATTGTTAACGCTCACTAGTCAAGGTTGGTTTGCGCTTGCATACGCCTGACGTATAGCATAAATAAACAGTTAAAATGAAGTTCCAAATTAGTAATAGGATAACAGTAACGGGAAAATGGGACAAAAATATTTCATGAAATTTTGGTTCGTTCGCGATTGACTGATTCAATTTCTCCATGGCCAGTCGAACGTCAGTATAATCAGGAAGAATTACATTTGAAAAATTTACAGAGGTATTAAAAAGTGGAGAAATTGCTCGAATAGCTATTTCTGTATCTAAAACTCTACGAGTGTGGATGATTTCATCATCAAAAATCAATTGATCAAAGTTCTGATAATTACAGAAAAAGGATGTTCCTTCAGACAATGTTATTGTTTGGTGTGTATTTAAATTGCCGTTTAAAGTTTGTGATTGGAGGAATTTGCCTGTGCCGGAAACTATCACTCCTGTTCGAATGCGAACTTTCGTGAGGTGGCCCCCGACGTTGGATTTTATTTCTGTGGAGCAGGAAATAGTGGAATTATGAAATAGAATATTTGTTAAGCATTTTATATTATCGTGAATTGAAAGTTCCGTATGAATACAAACGTAAATAAAGGAATTAAATTTACAATGACTGTCAAGAATCTCCACGATTTGGGTTTGACCATTATGTTCCATTTTATATGATAATTGGGGAACCTTAACCCGGAACCATTTATTATCAACAAAAGTGCCAACATTTATAGTCCGATAAACGGGAGAAATAGCGTTACGAAGTAAATTGGGAGTTTCTAACAAAATATGAAAAGAATGAGTGGATAAGTCATAATTGACAAGGTATACATTGGTTAAAGCGTAAAAGAGACCAAGATCCGTCATATACAGGGTGTCCTTAAAGTCAGAATGAAGACTCAGAAAAATCAGAGCCAATCAGGAGAAATCATATGATAAGACAGTTTATTCATCGATAGATCGGTTATCATAAAATCAATACGGGTAAATAATTCTGACGCGTGCAAAAGTGCCATTAGGTGCCTTTCTTCCGTATAGATGTCACAAAATTTTGAAACTAAATCCACTTTAAGAGCAATAAGAGAACGTTTGAAGATTACCAAAATGTTATTAACAACTCGGAAAGTCTGGATTTCGTCTTTTATTTCCTGTAATTCTGCCTGAATCTGATCTTGATTATGTTTTAGAGCTTGAACAGAAGAGCTAAGGTGATGAATTGAAAAGGAGTTATAAATTGAAAGGCCTGCCGAAAATAAATTCATTAAATTAAAAAAAATCGATCTTTCCCTCGAGAGCTCCCAGATACATTTTTCCACACCCCATGGCAATTCGGCCGGCTATCGCTGGTTTTAAAATGACAGGGGAGGTAAAGTGAAATTTCGCGCAAGTATTGCTGAATACGATCATGGATATCATTTTGAATAGCTGACCACTTAACACAGCCTGAGTGGTTATCAGTCCGAATGTTAATATCAATATGAATATTGGCAGTTGTATATATGTAATCGGAACTGTGAACCATAAGACCTTGTTGTTCGTAAAATAAGCCCAACCCACTTACAAAAATATCCTCATTTTCATTTGCAACTGTATATTGAAAGGTGGGAAGGGTTGTCAGGAATAGAAAAAGACACCTCCAATAAAATTGCGCGATGTCAGCCATGCTTGGTATCTGGAAGGCAGAGAAAAAAATGTTTGTGACGTGAACAAATTGATGTAAATAAACTGAGAAAAATGAAAAAAAAAAAACGGTATAGAATAATAACAAAAAAAATCAAATTAAAAGTGCTCAAAGCAAACCATAAACATCCCGGGTGTGACCCTAGGAGGTTGCCTTGACCGGTCTGAAACCGTCGGCAAAAATAGGGGGGGTGCATTTGTCTCTCTTAGGTAAAATGTAAATTCAAAACTGAAACTAAACTTTCGTATGATATGACTTCAACTAAAGTCTATGACGTATGGGACATTAAAATATAAGCACAATTACTCACTATTACCTACTTTACGAAGATTAACACGAAATTAATCTGTAAGAAGTAATTAATATCATTCGGGAAACTTTTGAAAATTCTGAAGGAACGAAAAAAAAATCGCATAAATAAACGCCCTTGAAGAGACTCTTATTCACACCTCGTTGGGATGCTAGGAATGTCAGTGTCGAAGCCACCTGAGTGTAAAGTTCATCCACAACAAAGAAAGGTGTCATCAAATTCTCTCTCTCCGAGACTGAAATAGGATATGTTTCTTCCGCTAACTCGAATGTGGAGTAGAAACTGCGCACCAAAGTGGCCTCGACGATGATAACTGTGAGGGAAATGCAATTCAGCATAAAGCAGGAACTCGAGGAGTCTAGCTAAAGACATCTTTTCAACTCTGCTGGATGTGTGATCTGAGTCGGGGGGGGGGGGGAGGAAAGGGGGAAAGGTATATGGCGGCCGTTCTGGATGGGCGGAGCCCCCCGTGAGTGATGACCAATAACAGGAACGTGTTCTTCCTCTGCGAGGAACACGACGATAGAAACTTAATACTGGTAACGAGGGAGGCGGTGCCAAGGAGCAAATAGGAAGAGGAAGAGAGTACCTTTCATGAACTTTTGGTTCTTGATGTACCTGGATTTCCTCGAGACAGAACCGGAGGAAAATAAAAAGAAGGGGAGATGTTTGCTCGGCGCCCCAAGCTGCTACGAACTCGGTTGCATAACTGCTAGGGGAGTGCGTGGAAAAACAGCTTGATTATATGTCGTCGTAAAACATGTTTTGAATGAAAGGGACAATTGGTTCAGAGTGGGGCTGGGGGTCGTCGGTTCGAGACATTTCTACGTTTTGTGTTTTCACCATAACTCCTTTAACTCTTTTTACTTTAACAGGATTAGTTTGAACAGAGCGAGATGAGGTGTTAACATCATCTAACTTTAATGGATTAAGAGTTTGACATGCAACATTAAATGTATCTAGACGGACGGGGGGAATTTCAAGTGGGAAAATTTCGTTTTGAGTACCTGCTTGGTCATAAAAGAGGTCTTGAAAGGTAAAAACTGACGCAAGATTTCGACATGTAACGGGTTGGGTGGGACCACTGTGCCAAGAGTCGCTATCCGACTGGGATATATTTAAAAATTGTACAATTGAAGACATATTTACTCGTTCCATTTCCCTTGGGCAATTATTTTCCAAAACTTTTAACTTTTTACATCTTCGCTGACAACAAATGAAGGCAATAATTAACATACAAATAAAAACTAGTGTTAACGTAATTACTGAACAAATGATGTACGGGTATTGGAAGGATCTTATGACCACTTCCTTGAAGGATAGGGAATTGACGTGAGAGATAAATGCAATTAAAATTAATAAATATAGGAAAAACTGCATCTTGTTAAATTAGGTAACAATTATTGAACCTACACTTGCTTAAATTACCACAACTGTTATTTTTAGTTATTATTGAAAAAATTAATTACTTTTCGGCCAATAAATGTCAAATCAATAAATTTGATAAATCACATATTTTACACAAAATAAATTTAAATTAAAATTTTCTCGGGAATTTTAGTTAGTTTTTAGAAACAATGAAATTAGTGCAATGCAAATAGAAATTATTCAAGGAGGGGTCAAGAGGATAAAAGTCAAACTGTCGGCCAGGAATAATTTTAACTGAAAATAGATAAAAAAAATATCTCGTCAAACGTATGAAACTTCACACCTTGCTTATTATTAGCACAAATTACATGTTCTAAATGAGAACTTGGTTCTCGGCTTCATTTTAGTCGGCTTACGCAGACTTCTTTCTTTATTTAAGGCTAAATGTCACGGGGACATTAACATTTCTTACGTTATTAACTATAATAACGGGTCTTTTCACACACTACAGGTAGGTTTAATATACACAATAGAAAAGACAAATATACACTAAATAACGCTCGTGCCGCACTTTCGTTGCTTTAATTAACTAAGTGAGCTCGCTGAGAACATATTTAATTATTTTTATAACTCATGCATGGATGGAAAAAATGCACATATATTTCAGAGCGTGTTTATAAATAACTTCATATATAAAACACGCAATTGCCTAACAAAATAGTTTTACATCTACGAGAAAACAGCAATGGTGCGTACATTAGATTTTATACGTTTGGCGAGAAAACGAATTGACGTATTGATACTTTAGGGAAATGGAACGAAAAATAAAATTAAAATGAAATATATAAAAAATTATAAAAATAAGATCCACACAGAAAGTAAACAATTACGACATGTGCTTTGGGCTACGTATGGGCGGTTACTGGTTCGAAATCTTCCTCTTGAAGAGATACAATATTCGTTTCTTCCTCACCCCCTGAAGGGCGGTGATAGCGTTTTAACCTTTGTACCGCTACTAAATCGGACACAATCTTGCCGCGTTTATTTTCATATTCCACTAAATAGGCATTGCTATTTTCCTTTCTTACTATTACCGCGGGCCCAAAATAAACACCTGAAAAGCACTTAGCCGTTTTTGCCTTCTGAGTGGGGTTATATAATAATACCAATTCACCAGGAGCGTAACTTGTTGCTTGATGACGTCTGTCATAATACTTCTTTTGGGACTCAAATCGTTTACGTAAATTTTTATGAGCCGCGTCTCGTGCCTTGTTTAGCCTTTCAAGTTTGTCTGTGTTCGCACTATTTTCGCAGGGATCTGCGTGAAGCATACTTTCCCAGGGCAAAGGGGCTTTGAACCCATGCATGAGGTAAAACGGACTAAAACGACTTGAGTCGCCGCGTGTAACATTATACGTAAATACAGCTGATTGTAGATAGGTAATCCAGTCATCATGTTTCGGGGTTACAAAATGCTTAATTATACTTTGCAAAATTCCGATACCTCGTTCCTGTAAACCGGAAGTATTATGGTGATACGCAGTAACAAATTTTAACTGAATACCGAGTTTAGCACTAAGTTCTTTAAATACAGAGGAATTAAATGAACACCCCCTGTCAGAGTTGATAATTTTTGGACATCCAAATCTTAATATTATGTGCTCGTAGAGAAAGTTAGCAGCCGTTTGAGCAGTGGTATCGACAACAGGAGCAGCAATCATATATCGGGTACCAAAGTCCATGCATGATAAAATGTATTTACATTTAGTTGGGCCACTGGGAGGGAACGGTCCCGCGAAATCTATAGCTAGGCGTTCAAAAGGGCGACAGCTTGGAAAGGTCTGGAGTTCGCCTTGTGGCAACCCTGTAGGGCGCTTGTTTGTTTGACAAGATAGGCTCTGGCGACATTTGTCCTGTATAAAACGTTTCATATAGGGAAAATATATGCGATTGAGCGCATTGTAATATGTTTTAGTAAACCCTAAATGACCACCACCACACGGGTGAGAATGTAATTGTTCTACTACAGTATGACGTAAGGACTTAGGTATACAAAGTAATTTCTTACTTCCCCCACCCATCTTATGGGTCCTGTATAAAAGACCATTTTCCGGCACATAATAAAAAGCCTGTCTTTCGAAGGGGGGTTGGGCGTCATCTGCCCCCTCCAAAACTTTTATGATTTCTGAAAAAAATTAGTCGTCACGCTGGTGTTTTCCCACATCTATTGATTCATCCTGGAGGAGAAATATACGAGGTTCGCCCAATTCTGGCGATTCGTCGTCCGGGGGGTTGGTTGATTCCCTGCTAATAGCGTCGGAAATATTTTGTGTAGATTTACAATGAACGACCGTGAAATCGTATGAATCAAGCTCTGCACTCCACCTCGAGAGCTTCGAGCTCAAATTACGGGTGGTACGCAAATAACTGACTGCTTTATTATCTGTTACAATTTCGAAATGTTTCCCAATTAAATAAAACCTAAAGGTTTTGAGGGCATACAGAACCGCTGATAGTTCTAGTTCCATGATGGACAATTTTTCTTCCCCTTTTTTGAGTGTTCGACTTGCATATGCTACAGGAAGGAAATCATCATTTGCATTTGGCTGTGTTAAAATAGCACCAAGGCCTTTCAGACTTGCATCACAGTAGACGCGTGTTTCTTTAGAAGGGTCATAGGGTAGCAAAACTGGGGCAGTTATTAAAGCGTGTTTTAAGTTTGTAAAAGCTGTTTCTTGGTCCTCCCCCCATACAAATTTTTTGCCTTTGCCCAAAAGGGACTGGAGAGGTTGGGCCTTCTCTGAAAGGGATGGGACGTATCTACGGACATATGAACATAAACCTAAAAATCGTTTAACTTGTTTTGTGGTGGATGGGGTGCGGTAAGTCTTAATGGAAGAAATAATACGGTCACTCTAGCGTAGGCCATAACGCCCCACCAAATGTCCAAGGGCGAGTATCTCAAAATAACCAAATTTACATTTGTGTGGAGAAATTTTCAAGCCAGCGTTTTGTAGACACTGAAACAATTTTTCCAGTGTTGTCAACATTTCATTAAAGGTATGGCCCCAGATAAATAAATCATCCATATAAAAGGCGAAGTTATCACTTTTCATTCCGCTACACGCCAATTGAAGCGTTCGATTCATCGCTGCTGGAGAAGTAATATGACCCTGACTTAAAACATTAAATTCAAAATGACCTAGGTTGGGAATAGAGAAGGCTGTGTACTGTTTACTGTCTTCGGTTAATGGTATCTGAAAGAATCCTGAACGTAAGTCGGCACTAGAATAGTACTGCTTTCCGCCCATATCGTGCAAGATAGACTGAATCGAAGGCATGGCCATCGCATCGAACACAGAGCGTTTATTCAAAAAGCGACCGTCTTGAATAAAACGGTAACTTCCGTCACGCTTTTTCACAAGAATAACTGGTGAGTTATTAAGGACTTGTACTATCCCGGATTATTCCCTGTTTTTTTCAAAGTCTCAATTTGTTTCTTTATCTCTGTTTGCAAATGTACATTAATCGGATATTGCTGCTTATGGAACGGCGTAGGATCAGAAAGCTTTATCCTATGTTTGTAATTGGTGGCAAGGCCCATGCCATTTTCGGACCAACTGAAAACATTTTTGTATTTTAACAAAAGCTCTAAAAGTTGATTTTTCTCATGTTCCTCCAATTGAGGATTAATGTCAAATTTGGATATATCCACTTGTGGGATATCGTCGTTTTCTGATTCTTCCTTTGTTAAATTAACTGTTACAGAACTATTTTCCTGATCCACTGTTGCCAACTCACAAGATTCTGCGCCACCGATCCAAGTACCTTTGCGAATTACAATTCTATAATTCAAAGGGTTGGATACCCAAACAAGTTGTGTAGCAGGGTTGAGTATCGACCTTGGTACCATTATGCCAGATTTAGCCTGAAAATTTGCATCCGGCTCAAGTAGAGTTAAATTATGATTTTCTGTATTGACTAATTTTAAAGGGATGCACAAATGTGATCTTGGTTTCACAACAATTCGTTTAGAAGCCACATATTCAGGTTCAACAGTATGTACCAGCAAACCTGCCAATTTAACGGAAACATCAAAAGCTTTCTTCGAATCAAACCGAATGCGGTTGCGTGGGGGAGTGCAAAATCTGCTCAAAGCCAATTTATTGCTTTCAAAATCTAAATTCGCATTTTGGGCTTTGAGAAAATCATTACCAAGGATGGTGTTATGACCAAAATCTTGTACCACCCTGAAGGGGTGCCTAAATGTAAATCCATTTAGAGAAAAATCTAAAAGTACAATTTCTTTAATTGTTAAACAATTATTCGTGACACCTTTAACTAGAGTGTTGATTTTAAACCTCCTAGCATGGGCAGGAATACCCTTATCACTTGTTACACTTATTTGGCTCCCACAATCGACAATAAACCTTTGACGTTCCCCATTTACATTGGCATGTACATAAATGAGATCTTCAGACGGGAAAGTAGAGACTAAAATTTTTTTACTGCCCGCAGGTATGTCTCCATTACTTGCGGTTAATTGGCGTTTAATCTTCTGGATTTTGAAGACAAAATTCTTGGTGGTGATTAGGAAAACCACATTTATAACAAAGTTGTGGGCCACGCCGGTCACCTTGATCGGGACGACCGCGGGGGGCTGGTGAACCTCGCCCCCGGCCACGCTGAAAATTGGAACGATTCTGAAACCGGCCGTTGTTTGAACGATAGCCTCTACTTCCCCTTCCCTGAAAGCCTCTTCTGTTGTTTGAACCACTATTGTGATTAAAATTACCCCTTTGAAAATTTTGGCCTACAGTTTGAAAATTTTCGTGATCATGTGACTGTATAACTTCCTCGACTTTTAACGCTAGGTTGCTAACCTGCTTAGCCAAAGCTTCTACAGTGGACGGTTCTGAAGTTGGGAGAGACGTTTGTTGTCTTTTGACAAGGTCCAATTCAGCTTGCAAGGCTTGCAGCTGATTAGTCATGTCTTGATTAGCCCGAGGTGCTGATTCCGGAGCAACCGCCGTAGTGCTAACTACGGGGTTCTGGTGAGGAATGCGCAACTCAGCAGGAGACGGAAAAAGAGTTTCCTTTTGAGCCAAATGCAAGAGCTCTTGCACCGTTCTACGGCGCATAAGGAACTTTGCTTTTTCATATTCCTTGAGGTCTTTCAAAAGCTCCGGAACTGAATTATATTGTTTTTTGTATATCTCCCTGATAAATTCCGGTTGAAGACCTTCGTTTATGTATTTAAGCTGCTTATTCACAGCCATGTTAGGGTCCATCTTAAACAAGAGGGTCTGCTTGTCCCTAACATAAGATGATACCAGTTCATCGTCCCTGTGGAACCGATATCTGATCTGCTCGTCGATCTGCAGCTGATCAAGGGAGCCTGTGAATTCTTCAATAAGTTTTTCTTGACGTCCTCATAGCTGACTAAATTGACGCCTGGTTGCTGGCTAATTGCATTAAACCAGCGGAGGGCTGCCCCACAAAACAACGCCGGGAATAATTGCCGTTTTTTCGTCTCCTCCCAATTGTTCAGAATCGCCGCACTTTCGAAATGATCTATGAATTTAGTAACATCCTCCCCCGAGGCACCCTGAAACTGGATGCTCTCGAACATGAAGGGATGAACAAAAGGTAGTTGAGCCATGGTGGGTGGGTCCACAAGAACTGTGAGACGATTATCAATTTGAAAGTTAGCCTGCGCACGTGCGCGACTTCTAGTTAATGGAGGACTTCTGATTGGGGTGGATGAGGCACAAGGTAGGCCCTCCACATCAAAAGACGGACCAACAGCATTATTGGCGAGAATGATGAGCCTATCCAATGTGGTATCAAGCTCGTCCTCCAACTCAATAAATGACATAAGGCATTACTAACAATGGTGACGTACCTTATTTAAAAAAAATAACCCCCCATTAGGAAAAAAAAATTCCGCGAAGAAAGAAGTCTAACATGATATTAATGAATTTCAATTTTCATTTATTTCAGAGTGAAATAAATGAAAAAATTCCGCAGCCTACCCTTTCAATTTTCATGTCTGTTTAGGAAAACAAGGCATGACGCTTTTCATTTCCAAAAGAACCACGTTGCTCTAATTTTTCATCACATTTCCGTAAAAATGGATGAAAAACCCACGCATCTCAAACCACGTAGCGTTCCAACCTGAATGCGGGGATCTTAAATAGGGATGTAACTTGCCCCTCCCGATTAGTACTAGTTGATGGTAGAGACAGCCCTGAACGGGCAGGTACAAATTTCTAACTTATCATTAAAATAGACTCATGATTCGTTTTAGACTGAAGTGAGCAATGCGAATGGCAGAATGGGGTGTAGACTAGCTTACCCTGTTCGGTTAAGAAATAAGACCAGTAGCTCCTGCTTCTCCGATGATTCCAGATTAAAAGACCTCGTGTCGCTCTCATGCGCACCTATTTAAACCCTTGCTTGGCCTCTCGTCACCTCTTGACAAAGGCCAGTGTTCTTACCATTTCCTGTGAAAGGCTTACCCAACACATTTCTTGAGAAGGAGCTGACAAGGTCTGCCAGGGTCAAAATTTCTTAATTGAACGGGTATGGTACGAAATGGCTACCACGGTCACCAGACTTACCTCCTTTGGACTATTTCCTTTGGGGTCATGTGAAGACTATGGTTTACCAAACACCTGTGCAAGACCTCAATGATCTCTGTGAAAAAATTATCATTGCATGTGGCTCCGTCACTCATCAAATGTTGAAGAACACTTGGATTGAGGTTGGCCATTTTGATATTGCCATACATTGTAAGCAAAGCATTTGTGTTCCACCAACAACATGACAATACTAATCTTACAAGCACTATTCACATAATACGTCTTTAGCTATTGGTATTAATCAGAACAAGCATAAATCTAGTTTGTCCACACAACAAATTTAAAATTCAAATTCTCTCAGTTCGCACAAAATGCAATTTCCATTATTATTCAAAGATAAATTAAAAGACAAAAGCATTTTGAATTGAAAAGAAAAGTTTCTTAATAATTTATTAATTGATTTGATTTATTTTATCTTGTTTCTCTATCCCTTTTGGCTAATTAAAAAGATAGGCGATTAGCCAAATAAAATGGTGATATAATGAAATGGATGAAAGGACTATCACAAACATATATTTGAGTTATATACACAACATGAATTCTATGGAGAATTATACAGGGTGAGCATAAAGTCTTACACTGATTATGAATATTTATATCTCTTCCACAGTAGGTAGGCAAATAAAATCTATGGCAATAAGTAGTGCAATACATCAAGTTATTTCCATTTTTTGTTTTGTCTGATTGTTATTCTGATTCCCATATATTGGCCACCGCGTTCGCCGCACATAACCCCTTGACTTTTTTATGGGGTTACATTAAGGACACAGTGTTTAGTTCACCTGTTCCTGATATGCAAACTCTTCAGACACGAATACGGGATGCTATAGAGACCGTGACGGAAGAGATGTTGGCAGAGACATGGAGAGAAATTGAGTATCGCCTAGACGTTCTAAGGGCAACAAAGGAAGCACATGTCGAAGTGTACTGAAGTGTACTGATAACAAACATATTATGAGTTAAGCTACCATTTCCAACAAACTGCATATCTGTATCTAGCATAGTTCTTTAGAAATAAAAGTTTGTAATCAGGGAAAGACTTTATGCACACTCTGTACTGTCCAGTAAGTTCCGAAGCCAGAGCCTTGCTAGTCTGCAAAATAAAGCCAAGAGTGTACTACTTGGAAAGGGGGTTGTCTTTGGAAAGGTCACTCCTTACACAACAGTTTCTTTTATTAAATCAAGTTTAGTGTATCAAGCTATTGGGTAAGATTACTTTTTTACGTTTCTTTTTCTAACATCAATCTACATGAAGTGGTATAATTTTGAATTAATTTGTTGTTACACCATTTTTTGAAAAATGTATTTCTTTATGAATAACACTGTGTAACAAATTTACAACTTTTTTCTCTTTCCGAAATGAATGCAACTGTTTCTGATAGAACTTGTCACGCTGATTACAGTGGTGTAACTGAAATTCCTGTATCAGCCTCCGATTTCGAGAAATAATAGTTGAAAATTTTATTATGTAATGTAAATGGTATGCTATTTGAAGCACTGCAGGACATGGGATGTAACGAAGAATGAAACTAAAAGTAATTCGTTTTTGAAATTACACAGTACAAGAAGCAAGGATTACATGACGACAATGCTATCGATCTGCATAAATACCAGTACCGGTACCGAAATATATACCCTGCCTGACCCGTGTCCCACATCCCGAGCTGCTCCCTTATCCCACCCTGAGCCAAATGTGTCTACGTAAACGCCTAAATGAAATTAACATCAATTCAAGAACTACAAATATATATTATGAACAAAATATGTTATGTATTACACCAATAGGTATCAGAAGTAACAATACAGATCAAATTAAGTAATGTACATACATCCAAGGATGGAAAGGATGATACATAAAGTAACATGTATAAAGATGTTCAAGGTAGTCTTATCGGCGCTTCCGTTTGTACTGAGCACCCTCATTTTCTCGTTTCAAGCTCCAACAATAGTCAGCGAACATAGTAATCCCACACTGTCCCTTGTACCTTTCTTCCAAGACACGAATGGTCTGATGAAATCGTTCACCATGTTCATCTGATACTGCATCTAATTTTTCTGGGAAGAAGTCTAAGTGACTGTGTAGATAATGAAGCTTTAGGGACATGTGACAACCCATTGCATAAAAGCTCAGTAGCAGTTCTTCTACAAGTTCGGCATAATGTTCAGATTTTCTGTTTCCAAGGAAATTTGTTATCACATTCTTCAGCGCAACCCACGCTCTTTTCTCATTTTCATGCAGGATTTCGTCGAATGTTGAATGTGTTCTCTCTAATCTGTGGTCCGACGAAGATTCCTTCTTTTAACTTTGCATCTGTGATATGTGGAAATATTGTCTTTAGGTACTGGAAACCACCACCCTCTTTATCTAGTGCCTTCACAAACAGCTTCATTAATCCTAATTTTATGTGTAATGGTGGTAAATACACATTTTTTGGATCAACAAGAGGCGTGTAACTAACACTTTTCTGTCCAGGAACCATCGACTTTCTTGTGGGCCAGTGTTTCACACAATAGTGTTTCTCTTTCACCCTGCTATCCCATTCACACAGGGCCTCCCCCATGGCGCAGTGGTAGCATCATTGCCTTGTAATCGAGGGGTCCCGGGTTCGATACCCGGTGGAGGCACAAGTGGTTCGGATCCCACTTTAAATTGTAGGTCCAGTCCCGATTAGCCTTACTGTGCATAAAGTGGACTTAAAACAGCAACTCAAACCAAACCCATTCACACAGAAAACAACAGTGTTTTTTATATCCTGACTGCATTCCCAAAGGCAGACCAAGAACCTTAAAATCAGCACAAATGTGCCAAGGATGATCCGCATACTTCATTTTGTCAAGCAAGAGCTTCATATTTTGGTATGATTCTTTCATACCTACAGCACAGGCGACTGGAATAGCAGGGTGACTATTGCCATTGTGTAATAACACAGCTTTAAGACTGAATTTCGAAGAATCAATAAATAAACGACATTGATTCATGTCATACTCAATGTTTAATGCGGACGTAAGTCCACACACATCTGTACAGTACACCAAACCTTCCTGACAGCTGAAAAAATTCACTAGATCATTCCACGACAGCGATACATTGTTACTTTCATGTCCATCCCAAAAGGTTCCAACCTTGTAGTCTGGAAGCTAATAGTTCAGTCTGTGATTTGGACAATTGCAGATCTCTCACGAGACCATTTAGTTCTGCTTGGCATATTATATGTGGTTCCTTTGCGTTCCCCACATACACACGATCTTCACTTCCTTCACTTTCTGATTCACGTTCAGTATCACAGTCACTCAACGTCCAAGCATTTGGTGGCACAGGAACAGGTAACTCATTACAGTGTGGAACAGGCCTAATAGCAGAAGGTACACATGGATACTTGATTGACTTGTTTGTTTTTGCGGTTATTCCACGAATGTTTGTTAAACAAAAATAACAGTCTGTGGTGTGGTCTTGTGGCTCACGCCACACCATTGGCACGGCAAATGGCATGTGTGTTCCGTTCAACTATCCCCGAAGGTTCACAGCACAGGATTTACAACACACGTGCGGAGCTCATTTTTTATCCCGGTCCCCGACTTTGCAGTAAAAGTACAATTCATAAGCCTTTTTCACAGCAGGTGTCAGGTGAGTAACATTGGACTTAACAGTCACTCTTCCACATATGTAACAGAACTTGTTTGGGTTATTTATACAACTTCTTGGCATGATTTACAGTAGATACATCAAACACATATAATGTCAGAACCGGAGTACTTGTCACATCTGAACAGGAATATCTAACAGTCACACGTAGCAACAAACTGAAATCTTTGTGCGGCAAGTCCAGCTTTCAGTACCTTCTGAGCAGTACATTTTAACACTGTGTGAACTCATACAAGAGTTCTCGGAACAGACAAACAACCAGAACAACAATGAATAACACACAAACACACTCTCAATAATGTACCACCGGCTTCTGAAACGGATTTTCACGCAGTGTTGCAACTCCACAAGGGGAAGTGTTGCCACCTTGAAAGAGGGAAATTTCATATTTTAAAAATCCCTTTTTTCCCATTTGCGGGAAAATGGAGGCTGATACAAACAAATGCACTAGTGCTCCTACATCAGGGTACCAAGGGGTATTATGGTCACTACATACCATCCAGGAAAGAAAACCTTTGTTACACAGTGTAATTTCATCGAAGTGCCTAATGTACGTATTACATACAACAGATGATTTTACTTTTTTGTCATGCACAATTTAAAATCGTAGTCGTTTTTCATTTTCTGTCTTGGCATGCAGTGAATCTTGCACATAATTTTACAAAATCTAAATATGGTGATGAGTACTCATATATATGCAGGGTGATTGGTAATTCGACCTATTCCTGGAAAGGGGTAATACTAGAGCACATTTGCAACAAATTTGACCCTATGCACCGGGAGTCAGAAATCAATGGGTTTCGAGTTATTGCAGTTTGTAGATTTTCGTGACATATTCCGACTTGCGACCAAAAAAACTACTAATTGTGAAAAAACTACTACACCCTGGGAACTTAATCAACATGTAGCTAACAGCTGACGAATGAGTGTCTACTGGAAAAAAAAAATTCATGCCCAAACTTCCCATACCCACAGAGAGAAACAGTCATTGGAACACACATCATGAAGAAATTTGGAAATTATCGTTTAAATTGAAGAGGATTACTCAAATAAATGGTAACACACTTAGCGTAAAAATTACAGAAAAAAACTTCCTCGTTTCAGCTACTACCATTTTGCATTTCAATAGCTGAATTTCAATGTCAGCTTCGAAAGAAATATTCGTAGTAAAAAATTTTGTACTTGTTTCACAGGCAAAACAACCATTTTGGTAAGTCATAACAACTTCATATTTACTTATTATTTAATATTGTTATTTTTTATTAATGATGATGTGACTTACAATTTATCAAGTAACAGCTAATGGTATGTGCAGGAACATTTTGAAAATCTGAACTAAGCAAATCGGAAATGCAAATTCAATAGTTTTGATTAAATGTTTACTATTAGCTAACAATCTCAATTATGAAATAAAACTTCATCCTGGAATTCTATTATATTTAAGCATGTGCACAAACATTACAATGTTGGGTCTAATGAAACATTTCATTAACATTTTTCTCAATGGTGCAATAATATATTACACTGTATTGCATTGTAATTTATCCAATAGAGGGCAGAGAAAAAACAATTTGAAATGCATATTTCAAATTTTTTGTCATGCCTTAATACAAGAAAGAAACAAAAAAATTGAAATCGTCCCATACCCTATAATCCTAAACATTTTTGTACAAATTTCTGTTACAACCAACTTTCTTATATATACCGGCATTGTTCATGGGAGTGCATTACTGATGACAATTACCCACCAGGCTCTTGACAGTTTCAGTTCAAGCCTGAACTTACTACCCTAGAGAACTTTACTGTATCAGAAAATCAGGTTTTAAGCTTTTGCCAATAATAGATGTTAGGGGCGAAACGTGGCAAAAATAAAACTAAAATTTAAAAAAAAATATTCTGAATTTAATTATCAGCTTTGAAAATTTCTACCTTTTGGGTTGTGGGCACTACAACACCAGGGGTACCAGGTTCGAATCCTGGTTTAGGCATAGGTGTTCTTTGTGAATGTACCCTTTGTCAATTTTGCCACATCATCATTCATCCTGATTGTTGCATTTAGCCAAAAGTGGCTGTAGAGCAACACTAATTAAAAAAAAAATCAATATCAAATGCTTACTCCTCAGGAAGTACTGAGTTCAAATGCTAGATGTGTGTTTTGACTCACAACTATTAACTTTGAACACCTCTTTTTAGTTCTCCCTACAAGAGATGTCTAGTTTTAAAAGTTTTTCTTCACTTTTTAGCGGAAATGCTCTACGAAATATTCACCCTAGGCTGGTATAAATATGATGCCCCTTCCAAGCTTTTTTCTGTTCACTCGATTTTAGATATATTATATTATTAGTAAGGGATATGTTGTTTTCCCTGTATGGGCCTGATCTAAATACATTTTTTTGCCCAAAAAATTGTAACAATATCTATAACACTTAGATTTCATTTACACGCAGACAGCTATATAGAAAGAAGTCTTCACAAAATCAAGAACTTCTATGTTAAGCCATCTAACTCCATTCATGACATTCTGGACAGGCAACTTTTGTTTTGCCTTGAAATTTAACATCTGCGCATTGTATGAGTATACAGTAACATGGGCACCCACAAGCGGGCCCCAGATACCTGGGAAAAGTTCATGTTAATTCAAATAGTGAAATATCTAGCGATATTATTACAAATAATATTGTTTTCTGTGATTTACAGTATGTAAGTTACACCAATTAGCTACCATGTCCAACAAAAAGAATGTCTTCACCAGACATCAGAATCATATTGACTGCCTAAAAACA
This sequence comes from Lepisma saccharinum, assembly GCF_977018435.1. Taxonomy (NCBI): domain Eukaryota; kingdom Metazoa; phylum Arthropoda; class Insecta; order Zygentoma; family Lepismatidae; genus Lepisma; species Lepisma saccharinum. The sequence continues at coordinate 48,428,815 of NC_139243.1, forward strand.
GGTGTGCAGGACTGAAAACTTTTGGTCTTTGCTGGATTGGAAAGGGAAATTTTATAACCCTGACACTTGGGACTCAAAAAAATCGCCATTTCATGATGGAAAAATAAATTCTGCTTCAGGAAATTTCCGAGATGGGACATTTTTTAAATTTCCCATCCCGAATGCGGTATCTGTTCAATATCTGAACATTATGATAAAATACAAATTGACAAAGAACTATTCATCAGCAAAGTAACAGATGTCTATAGAAAGAAATCAAGGGGAATCCATTTAGTAGACTCAAGTCTCAACTTGTCATCAACGCCAATGTATTTTCAATTCATTTTCAATTTTATGATTTGATAAATAATAATAATAGCTAAAATTTGAATTTCTCTAACTGAGAGCCAAGATGTAAAATCTCACTTTTCCCCTCCTGAGAAAAAATTCTGCAGATGCTCTTGTATAATAAGGTGCATACTTCTTTAGTTATGGCTGTGGGACATGGTACAGGAGTAATAGTAAGTAATGTGGCAAAATTACTTTATGATTTGGCACACACAGGAGATGTACTAGGTAGAAATTTTAACGAAATATTCAGGTTCAACTAGATCCTGAAACTAGGTCTCAGGCATATCGTGCCATTACTCTCCAAACTTTGTTACCAAACCATCACTGGCTTCGCCTGCTTTTTTGCTGTCTCCTTACAGGTAAACCAGCAAAAAATTTCTACATAATATGAGAAAACTATTAATTTTTCAAACAATGTTATACATTATATTCAAAAGAACAGAATGAATTAAAAATTGTAGTCTTGAATGTCATAATGAATTATGCAGCTGGAAAGTGAGAAACACAGGATTTGTCCACACACACTGTAACCCAAATGAATCTACTCAGGTTGAAAATGTCACTATAGGTAACTGAAACAAAATAAATTACATTTTATATGCACAAAAACATAAAATGCTAAAATAGTGTAAAATAAAGGGAGAAATTTGGCATTTTTAAAATGAATGGCATCACCATGTAACTCAAAAAGAGGATGAAATTTTCTAGTATTTACCATGAATTAAAACATGAACTTTTTAAAATAAATGGATACATATTAGTGACAAATAAGCTAACTAAGAAGACACATGCTAACAAGAAGTTAATGCTGACAATTACATTTCCTGTTTCATGAAATGTTGCATTATCTTACCTGCACATTTTCTTTCTTGTCATTTTGTCCTCAACCCTGTAGACACAAAACATTGTCTAAAACATGAACATTTTGTAGTGGCACTGCTCAAAATATAGAAGTGTGATCAGTTTTGAGAGAACAAAGCTTCTTTCTTCAATTCCTGACCATATTGTACAATTTTGTCCAAATGTACTATGGTGAAAGTTCTAGCAATCAATATTCACAGATCATCCGTTTCACATTAATTGTGTACACACATCAAGAGTTTGAATCACTTATGGTGAGAGCGCAAGCATAGAAATTAGATCAGTTTGAGAACAGATGAAGTATAATCCCTCTCATCCATGGTAACACAGACAATACTACAACAATAAAATATGAAGTTGGTATGTTTCCTAATAATATACACTGATTAAATTGATGCACTAATAGAGTATAGTGGGGTAAGAGGGCACACTTAATATTTGATCCACATATGTAAGCTACGAAAGCAGTCAGAATATTAAAAATTATACCTAACAAACTTTAAACATTCTTATTTCAGTTCTCTAGGTCTCAGATTAAACTTTTAAATATATTTGTTGTAATATACAGGGTGTTCATAAAGTTTCACCCCACCCTGGCTATTGTGAGATTGGCTGTAAATAGGAAGAAATGGCGAAACACGTATTCCATGATGTTCAGGGGGAAACATTTTGAGGCCAACCATTCCCTACCCATGCCCAACAACAAGAGAATAGGCTGGGGTCAACTCATTTTTTTCAAATAGCAATGGAGGTCGAAGAACATGTCGTTTGAAAGGTCTTATCATAACAACAATAATACAGCAAATTTGGGGTCTCTACAAAGCTCCAATTGACAATGGCATGAAATCAAATGTGGAACATGACCAACATTGAATAGGACTCCAACTCCTACAGTAGTAATCCTAGACAACAGTGGGAGCTGGAAAAATGTTCCTACACTGTAGCATGATTCGGAGATATCCTAGCAGTGTCTACAAATATATACACCTCCTTCCCCAAAAAGAGATGGCAAGCAACTGTATACAAATAAACCACATATTATTAAGTCCCGTGAGATTGCTACCAGGAGGACAAGGACCGACATGCACAATCGTAACTCAAGTCAAATGGTGAAGGAGACACAGTTACATGTAAAATGTCACCTGAAGCAAATGGGGGGGGGGGGGGGTACAAGATTTTACAACACATACACCACTAAAAGTCAAAATGAACTTACCTACTATTTACAGAATATTTTCGAAATGAGAACCATTCACTTCTTGGCAGTAGAACAGACGAGTATGAAATGCATGTCGCACTTTGCTGAACATGTCTGCTGAAATGGCTCTACATCATGACATCGACTGAGTTTTCTACAAGATCCATTACCAAGGGATCCATTGTGTCACGTAGAATTTGCAGGTACAGATTACTGTTTAAATTGCCATTAAGAAATAGGGGTCCAATTATGTTGTGTCCTAAAATACATGCCCACACATTAACCTTCTCAGGTCTTTGCGTATGGCCTTCCCTCACAACATGGGGATTAATATCTGTACATACTCGAACATTGTGTGTTTGAACACAGTCATTTAGGAAAAAAGAACTTTCGTCACTGAAACAGATGTTGTGTAAGGAGTTCACATTGTTAGCAATCCTGTCACACATAATTTCGCAAAACTCAAATCGACTATCAAAAGAATCATCTCCTAGTTCTTGCTTTATCTGCATTTTGTAAGGATGAAATTTGTGTAATTTTAAAACGTTACTGATAGAAGTCCATGGAATGTTACTTGCTTCTTCTATTTGTCTGAGAGACATTTCAGGGTTTACAGTTACGCATCCTATAACTTCCAACATTGTTACCTCATCGATGTGAGGTCGTCCAGGATGTCATCTGACAATGATGCTTTGCGTTTCACGGAATTTTTTAACAAGATCTGAAACATACATATGATCAATACTAGGGCGTTGGGGATACAATTTCGTTTAATTGTCTAGCAGTGGCACATTAGCTTCTGCCACATTCACCGAAATAAAAGATAATTTCCACTTTGTCTGCGCCAGAATGTGTCCTTCTGGCACCATTCATTTTTCTTGTCATTGCAAACACTTTAACCACCAATACACACACACAGAAACAAGTTAGTAGAACACAGTGTGTACGACACAACTCTTCTATGTCCAATATTTCAAAGTCACTTCGAACTTTTGTGGTCCAGTCTGTTTGCTTACGAGAACACAAGCAGAATGGTCCTGTTGAATCTTCATTGCAGTAGTAACACTGATTACTTAGTCTGGTTTGATACTCTGTCTGCATTCTCCTTCAAACAAGTGAATGGTGCTCATTTCGAACATCTGTAAATAATAGGTAATCTCAATTTGACTTTTAGTGGTGTACGTGTTGTAACATCTTGTAATACCCCACCCCCCAATTTGCCTTCAGTTGACATTGTACATGTAACTATGTGCCTCCTTCACCATTTGACTTGAGTTGCGATTGTGCATGACCAGCATGACACTGCTAGGATATCTCCGAATCATGCTACAGTGTAGGAACATTTTCCCAGCTCCGACTGTTGTGTAGGATTACTACTGTAGGAGTTGGAGTCCTATCCAATGCTGGTCATGTTCCACATTTGATTTCACACCATTGTCAATTGGAGCTTTGTAGAGACCCTGGATTTGCTGTATTATTATTGTTGTGATAAGTCCTTTCAAACTACATATTCTTCAACCTCCCTTGCAATTTGGAAAAATTGAGTCGACCCAGCCTACTCCTTGTGGGGGCCCGGGCAGGGTTATGGTTGTCCTCAAAATGGACTTTATGGACACCCTGTGTGTGTGTGTGTGTGTGTGTGTGTGTGTGTGTGTGTGTGTGTGTGTGTGTGTGTGTGTGTGTGTGTGTATATATATATATATATGTGTGTGTGTGTGTGTGTGTGTGTGTAAAAAATGGCAAAAACGTACTTTCACCTGCTGGGACAAATGTTAACATGTAGTGAGGCAAAAGTTCACATGTAGGAAGGAATTTAAAAATGATGTTAGACAGTAAAAACGGTTTAAAATTTGTACTGAAATTATTTCCAATAATACTTACTTACTTACTTACTCTCTAGCATTCTCAAACCTGAGTGTTTATGCCAGCAGCAACAGTCTTCCATCTGTCCCTATCCTGGGCAAGATCAATCCAATAATTTCCATCCTTACCAATTTCCTTTTGGTCCATCTAAACGGTATCCCTTCAATTCGTTTTGGTCTTCCTACAGGTCTCTTACCATCAGGTTTCCCAACGAGAATCCTGCAAACTCCTCTTTCCTCTCCCTTTCATGACATGGTCTACCCATCTAAGTCTTCTTGATTTAATTATTGTAATAATAAATAGAAATTAGTACACAATATGCAGTTTTAATTTTTGTTGCGAGTCTAATTTCCAATGTATGATGGATACTTGCACTGCACACCATTTCCATTTTAGCACTCAAATAATAATAATAATGGCATGGCCATTAACAAAGGATAGCCTAGGGACCCAAATTTTATATACTCATTCTAGATACAACAGAGAAAATATTCATTTCCGATCTCATGTTGAAATCAAAAACGACACAATGATTGTTGCCTTTTCTGGAAGACACTACCCTTATATCTTTTAACCCTATGTTATTTCTTGCAAAACCAGAAGTAAAGTGGGACATGGCGAAGTTGCACAAAAATGTAAGCATACAGTTAATATGTAGTGAGATGCTCGTTTCATTCTCCAAACAGTTACCAGCACTAATAGCTACTTTTTCTATATAAGTGGCAAATATAGTGCATGGATTAAATCCACACATACACTACTGCTTCAAATGGCTTGAAACTTGTTAGCACATTGGCATGGTGTTAAACCTGACAAAATCTGCAAAAGTTCCTTCCCTGGTTTTCAAGGAAGTAAAAATATAAGTATCTCCAGATCTTTGGCTTCAAATTTGTTTCACACAAAAGGTAATTTCTCAACCTCCATGGTGGAGAGGTTAGCACAATGTGCTAAGTTGCCAGAGGTTCTGGGTTTGAATCCAGATCTGGACATGCATGTTCCTACATCGATTGTCACCATTGCGATTAGTCAAAAGTAGTAACAAAGCAACTCTAAATATGAAATAAAATCAAAGAAAATGGACTATGCTGAAAAGATAAGGTTCCCTGTCATGGTGTAACCTCTTCTCATCTTTGAGCCTACCTAAATTTTGAAATCCAAGAGTGTAGGAGGTGGTTCACACTAAAATTTGGTGTCCTCTCTTTCAGCACAATGAACCACAATTGTGCCTGTGCTCTCTCGAACGAAACAGTTTATGACAGGAACGCAATAGAAAGTTGTGGTCACAAACAAGAAACACTACTCTGTTATGATGGATGCTTGCATTTTGAAACTTTTTCCTGTTTGTAGTACCTTTGCCGACTATGCATTGAGCTCTATCGATAATGTTTATTTTCTTTTTATATCACAATCGTAAAAATGAATATACTTAATGACATTTAAATGTCATTGTTGATCAGAGGAGTGAATTGTTAGTAGTGAATTTCACTGTTGTATACGGTACAATGGAAACGAAACTCTCAGAGGCATATTAATAAGAGCAATGAAATCGTCAAATTTCTTTTACTAACATGTCATACAGAGGTTGTCTGCTGGGGGTCCAATAGAACATGATCGGTGGTGACAGCGTGGTATCTCTTAAGGTGAGTACCCATCAAACATGGTCGGATATAAAGCGAACAACCTGTAATGAACATACTAGGAATGCAGACAACCTAATTGTGATGATGAGAGCACATAGAACCACAATGGTGCAGAAGTAGAATGGAGACAGCACTTGATTATGCAAAGGTTGGTGTAGCATGTGTATTGAACACCCAGGAACTTCATTCATAGCAGAAGTTTTTAAAAGTTATGATACATGTTTTAATAGAAAGTACAAATTGTAATTCTAGTAGTCTGCTATAAATAGCAGATCATTCCAATTGCATTGGAAGGTTTCCATCACAATGCTGTTGCATAGTTATAACTGATTGATGAATAATCTTCTGCTACATTGCATTTCACAGTCACAACATCCATACAGCATGCTGGGCAGTGAGAGCACTTCTGCCAGCACTTAGATCCACAGCTTCACACTGTGTCAGTGCTTCAGTATCCAGATAGCTGGTGTTCAGTTTGCATGTGTTAAGTGCTAAGTCGTTAAAAAGTGTTTTGAATTGCTTTGTTTCTGTTTACGTACTACTGGTGCTTTTCTGCAGTCTAACAATGACACACAATATGTTCAATTTACAACAACGAATTTTCTTGTAAGACTCTTATGTCATTACAAATTCTTGTAGAGATGTTAGAAGAACTTTTGCAGCAGAATTCTCAGATGTTCCTGTTTCATACGGAGACAGTGTTGGAAAACTTGTGAACAAATTTAGGGAAACAGTGTCTGTTCTTGATAAGAAGTGAAGAGTGAAACTGCGTGTGCTTACTGAGGAGGAACTAGACGACATTAGAGCACGATTAGAACGTACTCCTCAAAAATCCCTCTGGCTCCTTGTACAAGAAAAAGATATTTCCATGACGTCTGTGTAGCAAGCTACTAAGCTTTTAAACTTGAAGCCATACATTAGAAGAATTAATGGCAGCGGCGTGCATTCTGGATACGCAAGGTACGCACTGCGTACCCACAACACTGTAAGAAAAAATAATAATTTTCCCCACCTTCACGGAGCATGAAAATTCAACTATCGTCTCTCCGAAACCCCTTCCACTGCCAGAAATTCTATCTTCTGTCCGAGAACGCTGCTGCCTTGCCCGAGTAGCCTGGCCCTCCAAGCAGTCCCGAACGTCTGCCCGAATGATCCCGATTGTGCCTTCGGTGTTGCCCGCACCCACCCCATCCACCGTGGCTTCTGCCAATTTCCACGAGCAAAAGCTGCTGCCTCTGTTGGGTACCCTAGAAATTCGGAGGGCAATCCCCATTGGCTCCGATCAGCCCCCACCATATGTTTGGGTCTTCTCGCGCTCATCCCACGCTGCATTTTCCTGTTCAAAGCACATGGTTCTAAGAAGCCAGGGTACGTAAGATTTTGGCAGCGTCTGCAGAGTTGGTAGTAGTCAACATATATTTTTCTCTAATGTTTAGTTTACTAACATTGGACAGACATGCTTAGATAAATTAATCCCTGTGCTTTGGTTGCAATAAAAATGCGTTATAAAAAATTATTACTGACATACAAATCGGAGCGGAAGGCAAGAAAATGTTTATCGAGAGGTGAGGGAAATGGAATGATCGCTGAACATTGCGTTTTACCTGAAACCCTTTTCGGCGGCGTCATGTCAACGCGTCAGAGGGAAATTATATGGACAATTTGCATGTTTCACACCATTCTCAGTATCTATTTTTCTCATTCTAGAGATCAAAATTGTATTCGTGTCACTTTGCATTTCAGCTTATGATAAGGATGGGTGTTGACTGTTGACCCGACGATATAAATGAACGAAAGAAAAAACATAAACACATTGCTTACTATGGGATTCGAATGTACCCCCGCTCCCTTACGTTGCAAAGTTATGTAAATGGACGTTATATTGTGCCCAACATAAGGGTGCAAAATCATATTGGTGGTGGGGGGAATATCTCAATCTACACACACGCGTGCATATTTTACATATATACATAATATAATTATGATATACATATTTATAATGTCATTCAATATAAAAAATTATGAATTTCTAAATATTTAAAAATGCATTATTCATAAATACATAGAAAGAAATCAATTTGTTACTTTTATATACATGAGATATTTATAAAGTAGCAAACAAATTCATTTACTAACGGGTTAAAGATGTCAATAAATTACAAAAATAGTTGGAATCGTTTTATTATGCAATAGTTTTTCTATTAACATCATATTTATATTTGTCTTGCATTCTTGTTTTACTTCTATTGTACATATTTTGCTATTGGTGTAGATCTGTTAAAGATCTCTTGAAGAGGTAGTGTATGTTTTCAAGATTATCCTTCATCTTTCATTGTTATAACAAAAACTCTCCCCTCCCCCCCGGGAAAATTTGGTGTGGGTATTTTTGAGGCCAAGATTATTGGTGGGGGAAAATCCGTCCCTTCCCCCTCAGGACTTCGAACCCTGCCCAACATTTATTTGAGCTTTTGAAGTGTGTTGGGATTAATACCATTCTATTCTGATGCATTTTCTACGAGAGTCCGTAATTTCTTGATTCTACAAAATATCTCGTCGACTGACAACCCTGATCCATTCATCTACAAATGTGAGTGGCTATTTCGAGGAAGGAGACACTTGTTTCCGCGAGAGGTTGACGTTTTTTGTTTCTTCCGCCTTGCGTGTGAAATTTTCAGTGTTTCGTTCTTATTATTGTTTTGTCAGTGCGGTGAAGAGGTGAAATAGAAATAATATGGAATCGGGAGTTGTTGATGACGTTCTGGAGAGGGTTTTCTCGTCATATAGTTATGAAAAGAAAGTGGAAATAATCCGAAATGGGAGGCCTGTTCCTGAATTGGAGGACTTGTCTCAGGCAGGAGTTATGAAGGATGGTAAGCAGTTTGTTAGTCATTTTCAGGAAAAAACTCACAGCTCTACAGAGTGGTTGACTGGAAGTATGAAAACGGTAAAACTTTATTGTTGGCCTTGTTTGTTGTTCTCATCCGAGAAAGGTGTATGGAATAGTAGAGGGTATTGCGATTTATCAAATCTATCACATGCTATTCGAAAGCATGAAAAATCATTGTGTCATATGAGGTCAAGTTTTGGAAACACCAGAATCGAGCTACAACTTGATCAACAGAAAAGAGACGACGTGTTACGTCATAACGAAAACGTGAAACGTAATCGTGAGATTCTGAAAAGATTTATAGATGTCGTATGCTTTCTGAGCAAGCAAGAACTTCCTTTCCATGGCCATTCAGAAGGACACGGTTCCAGTAATGCGGGCAATTATGTGGAATTGGTGCGTCTTCTTTCGCAATATGATTCATTATTAGCCTCTCATTTAGAAACCGCAACAATATTTTCAGGTATGTCCAACAGAATACAAAACGATCTGATACATGCAGTCTCTGAAGTACGTGGCATTCCATTATGAAAGAAGTTGGCGATTCCTCGTTTGCAGCCATTATGATTGATGAGACGTCCGATGTGTCAACACATTCACAATTATCAGCCATTGTGCGAATAATAAGCTGCAGTAAAGGAGCAGTTGAAAGGTTTTTGGGCTTCACGGACTGCAGTTCTGATAAGACGGCACAAAGCATTTCCTCCATTGTAATGGGTTACATTAACAAATTCAATATGAAGGACAAAATAGTGTGTCAATCCTACGACGGAGCAGCAGTCATGGCTTCCCATTTAAATGGAGTCCAAGCGCGAATCAGAGAACAACTACCATCTGCGATATTTGTTCACTGCCTAGCACATTCGCTGAACTTAGTTTTGTCTCAAAGTGTCGCAAATATTAAGGAATGTAGATTATTTTTCCTTACGCTTGATGGATTGGCTGCATTCTTTAATAGATCATCTAAGCGCATTGAACTTTTGGAGACAATTGTACATCGCCGATTGCCACATGTTGCACCATACGAGGTGGAATTACCATTCTCGGCTAGTTCACGTTGTCCTTGAAAACATTGAAAGTCTTTCGGAATTGTTTCAGAGCATTCTGTCAGATACCAAAAGGTGGGACAATGAAACCATATCTGCAGCAAAGGAATTTGAGCGAGACCTGAGTGATTTTGATTTCCTGTTTTCACTAGTAATATTATCTGATCTTTTCGCCCATACTGATATGTTATACAATATATTACAGAGCAAATGTTATGATATTACCTTCTGTTTGAACCATGTCCAGAGCACAAAAGAGACAATTGAATGGAAGAGGGAGGAATTTCTGAACTTTTGGAATAGTACAGAGGCTTTAGCTGGAGGACCACCTACAAAACGTCGCCACCTTTCCACAGATACGAGGAGCGATGCAAAACAATGCTACAGGCAAATTTTTAACGAAATTATAGACAACATTTCTACCCAGCTGAGAGAAAGATTTGGTAACTTCCATCGTCTTAAGTTTGTGGAATTGCTGAACCCAGACAAGTTTCCACAATATTCGCGAACTTTTCCGGAAGAAGCGCTCCTGTCACTGAAGACAGCATATGGGCAATATTTTGATTTTCCGAGGCTCAAGAACGAGCTACAACTAGTATATTCTGCACCTCAATTCCAGCAAAAGTACCCTCACGAAAGCCATGAAATTATTAGAAATAGTGGTTTAGGTGTGTGTATACAGGAATTCAGGAAACTTGTGGAACTGGTTCTAGTCATTCCTTCTACAACAGCTTCGGTGGAAAGGTCATTTTCCACCCTAAAGCGTGTGAAAACATATTGCAGGAACACCATGAACCAGGAGAGGCTATCACAACTTTCATTACTTACAATTGAAAAGGAGCTGTTGTATGAACTAAAACTTAAACCGTCCTTCTATGATCAAGGGATAGATAGAAGAGTTTTTGAAGAAGGAAAGAAGAATGGATTTCGTTTTCAAGTAAATGAAGTAACCGGTGAACCTCATAAGGCAATCAGAAAAAAACATGGATAATTGAAACGTACAGGTGAGCATTTTATTTCTCAAAATGCATGCTCAAATATGTCGTCAAAATTACATTTTTTCATATACAGGGTGAGATACCGACAATTTTTTCAAAACATGTAGAGGACATGGGGACGAATAACGTGTTTTAAAACGAGACCAAATATGTTATTCATCTTGAAATCCTCTACACTTTGTGAAAGTTTGTCGGTGTTGTATGGAGACATCCTGTATGTATACATACGTACTATATATGCATGTGTGTATTTCTTCCTCAACCCTTAATTAAGATAGTACTTATTTAAACATTTGACTGTCCTTTCGTTCCCGTTCAATGTGCATCGCGCTCCATGAAGAAACTAATCAAGGTTGAATTGTTGGGCTGCACGTTTTTGAGAATATATTTGTGAAACAGGTATATAAAATATCATACAAATGTTTTATCGTGTTACATCTGAATCCCTCCGGTAGCGTTTTAAGGTTATATCTTTATATAAAAAAAATCCTGAATTAGATCCCATTTCAATTCAACTAACTTCAATCATCTTTAGTGTGCATAAAGGAAGCTTAAATTCTGCTTCCTTTAACATATCAAAAAATGCGGCAGAAATCTTTTTTTTCTTCATATAAATGCATTTGATACAGCCACTAGTATTGTTTTCCAAGTTTGGTAAATTATCCACTAAGGATTTCACGAATGTATTTATCTTGCGTCTAAATGTCACCGCACGCCACTGATTAATGGAATATATTAGGAGAGAAGTTGAAGCAATTTTGGAAGAGGAACTGATCCGTGTTAGTGAAAATTTCCTAAAAATATGCCATAAATATGTGGATGCAGGGGGACAAAATTTCCAACACCTCTTGTAACAAGGTATGTGCATATTTCATTACAGAACTACCAGTTCCAGTTATGCGGTTCTTGCATCCAGTTTGCCAGCAGATGCACTCTCACTGCCTGGTGCACTAGCCACTGCTGCATGAGCGACTTGACTATGAAAGGCACTGTATAAGTACCTTAAAAAACTGGAAATATAAACAAAAATTTATATCATTCCTGAAACCCTGCTTTCAATGTTAATAGGGAGAAAACAGATTGAGAAAATCTACTGTGGATTTGTTAAAAATATATGTTTCTATTTGTGTACATATATTTACTTAATTCTTAAATATCTTTAGTAAATTGAATAGAGCTCTTTCTACATGTTTATTACATTGAATACAACAAATTATATTAAAAGTTAAAATCTTGGAAACATACTTATGTAAAAAATTGAACAAAAAAAGATTATCTTTTCTTTTATTCTCTCAGTGTTTAAATCGAAATGCAATAGACTTCAGTTGTAGCAGTTAATCATAAGAGCCTTTTTATCTTGAAACAGAAAGAAGAACATTATTTAGGGATATTTCAAACTGACACTCTTAAGGATTTTAGGCTCACTGGAGTAATGACGAAATTACATAAATAAATATGAACGAGATGAAAGAAGAAGGTATTCGCATTGCTACAGAAGGGACTCTAACGAGCAAGGTTAACCAGAGGGTAAATGGCATATGCCATCGTATACTACAGCCCTGCACATCCCCATATATTAATTAACACAACAAGACTTGTTCTAAAATTTGCTATACTAGGATATTATGTGTTATTAGCAAGCAAGATATTGAAAAATTCAACATTGTATGTTTTACATAATTGCCTTGAAGATTTTCAAAATTATCCAAGAGCACCATCAGGGTTAGACATTGAGAACATATTTGCAACATGTGGTATGTGAGGCCATTTTTAATAGAAACATGGTTTCAAGAGGAACTTAAAAATGTTACCTTTTCTTTCTAAAATCGTGAAATATGATGAATTTTGCATTCAAGTCTGTTACTGCATCTTTCAATTCAAAATGTGTAATTGTAATTTTTATTTTAATATCTTCTTTCTGCCACTTCTTGCAAATTTTGATATGAGTATGAATGATGCTTAGATGAAATATGTGAAGGGACACTCACACAGAACACTTATGCCCAAAATGGGACACAATCAATGAAATTTTGGAGATGAGGTCAAAAGTTGACTGCTTAATGCACTTGGCCACTGAGATAGGTCCAATGTGTAGGGGCAGATGTTAATTGCATAATGCTCTTTTATTTTACTTTTTTTGTTTTACATTCCCTCCCTACTTCTGTACACTGGTTAATTGTAATGATATAGATATATGATGAATCAACAAATAGATATACGAATTACTATGAAGAACTGAGATTGAAACCAGAACATGATATAACCACTGTATGATGAATGTTAGTGAGAATGATATCCACACATCAGAATTTATGTGAAGCAGACAAACATAAATAAATGCTCTCCTCATCTTTACTTTCATGTAGAATATAATGAGTTGAATATCTACTCAAGAATTACATTATTATATCCACACAAGTTTTGTATTTTAATTTTCATATGAATCAGTAAATTAAGAGTGTTTTAATAAAATAAGAGTGTGTGTGTATATATATATATATATATTTGGTTTAGGAATTAATTTGTGTGGTTGTTACGCACACATTGAAGCTGTAGTTCAAACACAATATACATAAATACCTTAAGAAAAATATTGTCCATCGCGAGCCACCACTTTTGCCCATCTGTCAAGCAAGTTACTGATTCCATGGCGAAAGAAGTCCTCATCCATTGAAGCGATCCAGTCAGAGACCCATTTTTTGATATCTTCTGAAGAAGTGAACTGCTGTCCAATCAAATCGTTATTCATGCAATTGAACAAGTAGTAGTCCGAAGGAGCAACGTCTGGTGAATATGGCGGGTGGGGTAAAACTTCCCATCCGACATTTTCTAAATAGGTTTTGACCAGTTTTGCGACATGTGGGCGAGCGTTATCATGTTGAAAAGTAAGTTTATCATGTCTGTTCTCCCATTCTGGTCGTTTCCTGGCCAGAGCTTGCTTCAAACGCATTCATTGTCGTCGATAACGTTCTCCATTAATAGTTTCACCCGGTTGCAGCAGCTCATAGTACACCACACCTTTCATATCCCACCATATGCACAGCATAACCTTTACACAGTGAATATCTCGTTTTGGTTGTGATGGACCTGGTTCACCTGGCTTCACCCAGGCCTTTTTTCATTTCAGGTTCTCGTAATGGATCCACTTCTCATCGCCAGTAACAATGCGATGCAAAAACCACTTTCTTTTCTGTCTTTGAAGCAGCAATTCCAAAATGGTTTTTCGTCTTTCAAAGTCTCTGTTTTTCAATTCATGTGGAACCCAATGTGACATCTTTTGAATCATTCCCATGGCTTTGAGGCATTTGGGAACTGTTGTTTGATCAACGCCTAATGCTTCTGCAAGTTCTTCCTGCATTTGACACGAATCCTGATCGAGCAATGCTCTCAATTCTTCGTCTTCAAATTTTTTTTGCTGTCCAGGTCGCTCTTGGTCTTCCAGACCGAAATCACCACTTCTAAACCATGCAAACCACTTCTGACACATTTGCTCAGCTAGCGCTTGGTCACCATACACTTCCACCAAAATACGATGACTTTCGGTAGCACTTTTCTGCATGTTAAAGTAATGAAGCAGAACACCCCGCAAAAACACTTTATCTGGCACGAAATGCACCATGTTCAGTTGACTACAAAATGCTGTTGTTGACGCGTCAATCAACTGCCCTATACTACAAACGATACACGCTGACAGAAGTTTTCAACGCATGTTGTGGATACACGGAACTGTGGGACGATACGCTCGTTACGCCATCTCTTGTCCAGGTGCACGAATTAATTCCTAGACCAAATATATATATATATATATATATATATATATATATATATATATATATATATATATATATATATATATATATATATATATATATATATATATGTATGTATCATTGTCAAGAGTACAAATACAAATGTCTTTGAAATGAGAATGCAACTTGAAAACAATGTAATATTTTGAAGTGTTATATCATCATTGGAAGTGTGGTTTGGGGTGCATTGTCCTTGATCCTCCTGGTTCCTGGATTGACATTCTATTTCTCCCATATTTCTTATTAACAACCAAGATTGCAAAATTTCAAATTATTACAAGTTCAGCAAGCCATGCAAGACTTCAAGTCAACTGCAAGATCTTGCATGTTTCACTTTTGGCAAGCAGAAGTAATATCATATCTTGTGGTAGTTGATTGATGCTTAGTTCTGCAGCAGCAGTGGACAAATACATATGGGTTAGTACTAAGAAACATGCAAATTTGTTATTTTTTATTCTCTATTTTGATCTGTATATTATATAAAATGTTCAAATCCGGGAACTTTTCTAACGTTGGAAGTGGCCCCGGCGCCCACCCAGCGTCGAATAACATGGGTACCTGGGGGAAACCCTGAGGGGTAAAGGCGGTCAGGGGCGTGATGCTGATCACATCACCCCCACTCACGACCGGATCAAGAAAGTGTGTGGTGCGTTACCCCCACACCCCCTATACGCCTTCATGGCATGGTGCTATGCACAGGGGAGCACTTTACCTTTTATTATATAAAATGTATTTTTTTTTTAAATATTACCCAATCCATAAACATTTGGTGAAGTGATGCACCGCTTGAAAGTGCACAAAATTGTTGAGACTATATCTTCTGTAATATGTCATAAATTGAACTCCGAAAATTGGAAATCTCCCTTAAATTCATGGCTTAAAGCTCATCACTCTAGTTAGTTGGGACAAAATGTCCTACACAAGCCAGGTCAAGCAATAATGGCTCGCCATTTTAAGAAATATTATGTTTTTAAGACAGTTTTTTAATATATGTTTTCCATAGATTCAGAAACATGTAGTTTGATAAAAGCTATTTCAAGTAAATTTTATGCATTAAATTTACCATTAACTACCTTTAAGGTACAAAATACACCATTTGCATGCATACTGAATGTTCTTTCTTTCTCTTTCATCTAAGATCATCTGTAATTTTCAGCTGACTTTTCTAAGTGATGCAATGTTACATATTCAATAACAGCCACATGCTTGGATGGACAGTTGTCCCCCCCATGTTTAAATTCATAACAACCAAAGCACAACTGTCAACCAAGCATGCAAGAGACTTTAACTTTGTAATTTTATGTGGCAATGAAGTGCAACAGGTAAACACATTTAAGCTTAGAACAAAGACAAGGAAATAACATTCAGCTACACAAAATCACTCACGTGGAGTATAGTATAGTTCACAATGGTGCAATTTTACAGTGAATATTGATGTGTGGCACTCATACTGCAGATTCCTAATTGATTGTTAGTTGCCTAATAAGGTTCTGAAGGTTTCAGAGATGAATAAATTTAAACTGAAAGAAAGATATTTTATAAATGTATTCTGCATGATCAATAAATTAGTAATTTCTGCTTCATATTACACTTCTGCATCATTGTTCTAGAGTATTTATTGACCTTGGAGGAAGCGGAAGAAACATAGTGCACCAGATCTTGAATTAATTAAGCAGTAACCCTTCATCCACTGAGGCAAGATGGAAATAAGAACATATTGAGGTAAGTAATTTTTTTAATCTTTGTTTCCTAATTTACTTTTTCCTTTTCTTTTGTGCTTTCTCCTCTCTTCCTCCCTTCTCCTTGATTCATTTATTTCCTCCTATTCCTCTCTTTCTCAACTCAGATCTTTCTATTGCCCCCTAACATTCGCGGATATTCTTCCACAATTCTCCTCCCATTCTTGTTTTAGAACTCAGTACAACTGAAATAGATAAAAATTAACCATCTTCAAAATCTTCCCTCTCTTCCCTTACCATCACCACCTCACTGGTCAAGTACATTAAGTGGTAGATTTAAGATTCTCATCGAAGTTCTCAAGTTTGAGTCAGAGCTTGTGCTTGGCTATTCTTTATGAATGCCTCTGCATCATCATCACTGATTCTCATCATCGCCAAAACTGGCAAAATTCTGACTAACAAAAATACTAAACAGACTACACGTACATGCATTCCTCCTGTGTCTTTCCCTTGTGCTTGAAAGACACAGTTCTTCCTATCTCCTTCCCATCATCTTGAAGCTATCCTTGGATGATTAAGTTTTTCATGCATCAAATTCTTCCTTTTTGTGAATTTACTTCCCCATATATCTCTCACTTCCCCTTGGACAAATCAGTTCCTTCTCCTATCTGCATTTAATTCCTCCCATGTCTCTCTCTTCTTCTTGCAAGATGCAGTTCTTCTTATATCTTACTTTTTCCATCATAATTATATTTCTCCTATATCCTTTCTCTTTCCTTGGATGATACAGTTCTTTCTATCTCCCACTCTTCTCCCTCGTGTATTCTGTTCCTCCTCTCATCTTCAATACTCCTTGTAGAACTAGGTTTTTCCTATATCTATCCCTTATCATTGGTGATTAATTTCATTTCTCTTCCATCCCCTTGCAAGCGTCAGTTCCACGTTTTCCAGTGATATTTCCCTTCCTTCAATCTCCTTGGAGGACTCAGTCTTTTCTATAACCTTCTATTGCCTTTGGTGGATTTACTTCCTGCTTCCTTGGCCTCAGGGGACTCAGTTCTACCTGTATCCCTTCTTTGCTGTGGTAAATTCTCTCTCATCTACCTCCTTGCATTTTCCTCGAAGGGCTTAGTTCATTCCATATCTCCTCTTCCATTTGGTGGATTCCATTCTTCTCTCACCCTTCATTCTCCACGAAGGACTCAGTTATTTATATATCCATCCCATATCTATTGTTGATTTGTTTCATGCAATCTCTCTTTAGCCCTTATCCTCAGGGGCCACAGTTCTTCAACATTATTCTCCTCTTTCCTGTTGTAGATTTTCTTTCTCTTTCTCCTCTCACACTCTGTTCTCCTCGCAGGACTCACTTCACTTCACTACTCAAAATTTGATTCTATTATCTTTTCCACAGCCCTTCACCTCTAACTCTGGCACTTAACATAAATTATAAAACTGCAAAATTTGTGAAGAAACATACTTGTGCATTATAAATTTGTGGATCAATGAAATGAAGAACATTGTCAGCAAACACCACAAAGCAGTCAAAAATAAATTGAATTTGGCTGACCGACACCTATCGAAACTATTAGAAGAAAACTCTACTAGCATAGGAATGTTTCATCTTAATGTGATTCGATGTGGAAAAATTTGGAAAGCTAATTGGTATTTTATTCTTACATTCCTTCTGGCCCCTCTGGTACGTCATGAGAAAAATCACTAAAAATCGAAGTTAAGGAACACATACATTTTGGAAAATATTCGCCATTTTGGAAATTTTGAAAAACAACATTTAGGCAATAGCTGTGAGCAATAAAATTATGATTTTTGTGCTATTTTAATTTAAGTACTTAACAGGTAACGTTTCATCATGAATTGGAATGGAGGACTCAAGATAAACACGGAATGAAAGAGTGTGTTAAAGAAAGTTGAAAGGATGAAGAAAAGGAACGAGGGAAAAAGAAGAATGAGCAAAAAAAAGAGAAAAGAAGAAGACCAGAGGAGGAGGTATTCAACCATATCCAAAAAGACAGGAGGGGTGGGTGAGTGGTAAAAAAGGTGGTTCCAGACTCTTGCTAATCTTTACCTGTCAATCACCTATCAGTGTAGTAGACCCATTAGTCAACTGTCAATTTGTGATATGTTTAATTCCTTTGGAGAAATCTTCCTAGATAAGGACTGTCAACCTGATTTCTTGTTGTGTGGCTAGAGACCCTGCTATGTGTATGTAATATTTTTGTGTTTAGTATATTTCATCATTTTAGTTTTGTTCTTCATCTGAGAAAGACCCTGATACAAAGTTGAAACAATACCTGTTAACTGTTTTTTTATCTTAATAAACTGCCTTGGTCAGCAACTTAGTGTTTTTAATATGGAAACAAGGCTTAATTATATTACAAATACTTTATACTATCAAGTGTTTTATTAGCCTATTGTTGGAAAGGGAAACAGGGGTTAGAACTGAAAGGGTGTGCAAAAGAGAAAAGTGCTAGAAAATGGTCTAGACACAAAGATATATGGCACTAATATCATCTGGCACCAAAACGGTATTGCACCGACTTATATGGCACCAAGATGTCTGGCAGCAAAATGTCCGACCTCTTTCTTGGATGACTCAAATAATCAATTCTCTTTTTCCCTTAACATCTCATTGAAAGTCTCACTAAGTCCTATCTCTATTCCTTCAACTTGATGGATTTAATTATTCCTATCCCCATTTATTCTCCTTGCAGGATACAGTTAATTACATAGCCTTGCCTTGTCTTTGATTGATTTACTTTCACCTATTTCCTTTCTTCTCTTGGGGGAACACAGTACTTCTTCCATCCTTCCATTTTCTTTGGTAGATTCACTTCCTTCCATCTCTTTCAATTTTCTTGGAGGACTGATTTCATCCCTAATTCCCCTTATCCCCTAAGTGTAATTCCCCACTCGAATCTTCTCATCTCTGCGCAGGAGTCTCATCTACTTGTACCCTACTCTTGGCCATAGATTGACCTTTTCCGACCTCTTCCAACCCTCATTCTTCTTCAGGAAGGATTCCGATTTACGTCTCTCCTTCCATTTTCCATGTTAATTTACTTCATCCCATCTCTCCTTGAAGAATTCCATTCATCCTATATCTGCCTCTTCTTCTTGGTGGAATACTTTCTTAATACTTTCTTCCGTTCTACTCATTGGATTCAGATCCTCCTACAGCTTTTCCTATTCCCTCGTTGAACTTCCTATTCCCCTTCCTTCTTCTGAGAAGTTTAGTTTCTATTCATTGCCATTTGTGCTTTTCCTTCTTTCATTTTCTTCTATCTTCTTCTATTGTGTTTTATGTTCATTTGTGGTTTATTTCCTGTTATTTCTCTGCCTTCTCCTTGGGTACTCACCTCATATATTCCTCTCTTTCTACTGTAAAATTCCCTCCATTTTCCAATAAGCACTTAGTAATATTTATATCCTTCGACTGTCCGTGGCCAATTTACATCATTTCATCTCATCTCTCTACTTATTCCTGCAGCACTTCAGTCTCCCTTTCTCATGATTTCTCTCCTTGGCGAAATCTTCCCTCCCTTCTTCCTATTTGAAGGATTAAGTTGTTTCTATCTTCCTGTCTTCACCTCTTCCTACCTTTTCCCTTTATGTTTGGAGGACTCTATTCTTCCTATTTCTCTTACTTCCATTTGCTAGATTCTCTTTGTTCTATAACCTTACATTCTCAATAGAGAATTCAGTTCTCTCTATTCCTCTCTTCCACTTGGTAGATATCTCTCCTCCTTTCACAAGAAAGACTAAGTTCTCTCCTACTCCATATTTCAAATAGATAGATTTTATTAATCCTCTATTCATGTTCATTTTCTATTAGGAGTTCAATTCTTGTAATATCTCGTCTTTAATTTGGTCATTTTTCTTCTCTCACATTACTCGCATCCCACAATCTGTTTTCTTCCACTTGGTGAATTCCTTTCCTCCTCTCACCTTCCTTTCTCTATGAGAAATCACTTCTTCTTATCTTCTCTCTTTCATTTGGTGCATCATCAGTTGTGTTTGTCTCCATCTCTTTTCCCTGCTTTATTCATTTCTTTTCATATCTACCCCTTCTCCTTCAAGGCTCAATTCTTCCTATCTCTTACTCTTCTTCTTGGTGATATTCCTTCCTCATACATCCTTCTGGGGCCTCCCCAACATTACAGTGGTAGCGTCGTCGGTTTGTAAGCAAGCGGTCCTTGGTTCGATACCCAGTGGAGGCACATTGTGGTTCAGATCACACTTTAAACTGTGCATAAAGTGGACTTAAAGTGCAAACTCAATCAATCAATCAATCATACGTCCTTGTGTGTTAATCTGGGAATTCAGTTTTTGCTATCTCTTCATCTCCCCACTATCCCTTGGTGGATTGCCTTCTACCATTCCCTCATCTCCTAAGAGGAAGAAGATAGATAGGAAAAACTGTTATCATCCAAGGGGAATGAGAGATAAGAGCAAGAAGAGAATACATCAGATGCAGGGAGGAGGAAATTAATTGAAGAAAAGGACTCCATCAAATTGTAGAGTATCCTTGGTGATAGAGAAAAGGAAATGCACAAGTCTAAGAGAGAGTACAGGAAGAACTGTGTACCAGGTGTGCCAGCAATAATTCTTAATTTTGTCACTGGATGGTGCTGAAAGCAAGGGTTGGTGCACAGTCTCAACTGTTACGTCAGTGTGTTGCCACGACAGTACCTGTCAAAATTCCGTCGATGTGCAACCGGGTGAGAGTGATATTGGGTTTGTGTGGGAAACATTTTGACCTTCAAACCAAATAAGGAGCATGTGCAGCACGTCCTGCTTTTCTTCTTCAATCAAAAGAAAAACGCGAGTGAAAGCCTTAGTATTGTTGTGGAAACATATGGTGATAATGTCCTAATGCAAGATGCGTGTGTGCATTGGTTTCGACGATTCAAAAGTGGTGATTTCAATTTGAAAGAGAAAGATCGCCCGGGCCAGCCGAAAAAATTCCAAGATGTCGAATTGCAAGCACTGTTGGACGAAGATGATATGCAAATACAACAACAACTGGCAGAGAAGTTAAATGTTGGTCGCAAAACCATATCTGTTCGTCTTCACGCCATGAGAAAGATCCAGAAGGCAGGAGAATCAGTCCACATCATCTGAATGACAGACAAATGGAAAAGCGAAAAACGGTGTTTGAAGTGTTACTTTCTCGGCATGAAGGAAAGTCTTTCTTCCATCGGATAGTGACTGGGGACAAAAAATGGATCTACTTCGTGAACCCAAAATGCATAGGTTGATCCAGTACAACCTTCAACATCGACCACAAAAACGAATCGCTTCGGAAGGAAGACAATGCTGTGTATTTGGTGGGATCAGAAGAGTGTGGTGTACCATGAGCTTCTGAAACCAGGTAAAACAGTGAATACCATTCACTACCATCACCAACTCATCTATTTGAACAATGCATTGATCAAAAAGCACATTCGGAGACAAGACACGGAAAAATGATTTTGCAGCACGACAACGCCTCATCACACACATCGAAAGGCGTCAGGGACACCATTTCTGCACTTGGCTGGGAATTCTTGCCCCACCTTCCATACTCACCATCAACCCTTCGGACTACCACTTGTTTTCATCGATGTCTCACTCACTTTCCCAGAAACAGTTCAACAATTTCGAAGATGTCGAACAAAGGCTTGCTGACTGGATCACCTCAAAATGTGAACGATTTTTCTGGAAGGGCATCCACAATTTAACGGACAGATGGACACAATGTATATCTAGTGATGGTGCATACTTTTAATAAAGCTTTTGTTACCTTTCTCTCCAGATACACTTGTTTTCTTTCGGATCAATTAAGATATATTAACCGGCACCCCTGGTAAGAAAAACTTCCTCCAAGGAGAAGAAAGGAAGGAGATAGGAGGAAGAGATTCCACAATGGATAAGGAATGGCAAGATATGGAAAACCTAGTCCTGCAAAGAGAAATGGAGAGATGTACTTAAGTAAATCCACCAATGATAGTGGAAGAAAAAAGCAAGAAGTACTGTGTCCTACTAGAAGTGTAAAGGAGACGGGAAAAAGTAGAAGTAAACCATGATTGATTGATTTGCTTTATTTTACTTCGCCTTTTGTGCCACTTTTGGCAAATTTGCGAAGATGGGGATGAGCGATGATGTGGTTAAATTTATTAGTGGACAATCACAAACATCCATACCCAGTCTAGGATTCGAACCGAGGACCCCTGATGTCGTAGCATGATGTTCTAACCACTCCGCCACGGGGGCCTGCTAAATCGACCATTACAATGGATGTACATATGAAGAACTGAGTTCTCCTTGGAGAATGAAGGTGATATAAGGAAAGGAAACAAGCACACAAAGAGCAAGGTTATATCAAGAAATTAGGTCACCAAGGAAACAGGAAAGAAAGAAGGAAGATATTCAATCCTCTTTGGATAGAAAAGTAAATAGTAATCCGGGAAGAATGGAAGAAGATAGGAGGACTGGGATCCACCAACTTTAAAAGAAGGAGAGAGGAAATGCTCCCAAGGAGAAAGAAGAGAGTTGAAATGAAGTAAAGGATATAAAATAAAAGAAGACGTCAATAACTCAGCTCTTCCCATCTCCCATTTTCATAATTTTGGATTATGTTTCTTCTCTAACCTTCTGCTCTCCATGGGGGTGTCAGTTCTTCTGGATGGATTCATTATCTTCTATCACATTCCTCTCTCTCTATGAAGGACTTAGTGTCTCCTTTCTCCCCTCTTTCACTTGGTGGATTGCCTTCCTTCTATCACCTTCCAGGACTCAATTCTTGTTATCCCCCTCTCTTCCACTTGATGGCTTCCTTTTCTTTTCTCACCTTGCATTTCCTATGGGGAACTCCTATCTCTAATATTCCACTTGGTGGATAAATTTTCTAATCTCACCTTCCACACTCCTTGGGCGACCCTCTGCTTCCTGTTCCCCTTACTCCCCTTGATGGATTCCATTCCTCCATACACTTTCCATTCTTCAATGGAGAACTCAGTTCTCCCAATCTCCCCTCTACTGCTTCATTTAGTTCTCTCACCTTTCATTCTCCACAGAGGAGAATTTCTTCCTATCTCTCCTCATCAAGTTCGTGCATTCCTTTCCTGAAAGAAAATGTAGGGGGATAACAGGAAACAAGTATTCCAAGAGGAAGGGTTGGTGATAAGAAGCAGTACTTCCTACTAGAAAGGAAGAGACAGAGAGAGATTGAAATAGATGATATTCTACAAGCAGGAGATGAAGAAGGGATAGGGAGAACATAAGAAGTGGTAACTTGATGGAATAAATGAAGGTATGAAAGAAAGTTGATGACAAAAATACACTAGGCCACTGAGCAGGCTTAATACTGAAGGGAGGGTAATAAGAAGCATGTTGTCAAAAGAGAAGAGGAAATTAATTAGTTCCAAACAAATGGAAGGAAACAGGAAGAAGCATAGAAGGAAATCAATCCACCAAGGAGGAAGATGGAGATATAAAATTGGGCTCTTTCAAAGCGAAGGGAGGAAAATTAAAGAAATATAATCCACCAAGGGGAAGGGAGTGAGAGAGAGATAGGAAAAAGTGAGTCCACCAAGGAGAAGGAAGAGAGGCAAGGAGAAGGTGAATCCAATAAGGAGAAGGAAGGTAGAAAATAAGAAGGAAAAGAATAAAGTCAATCACTTACTCTAACAGTTTGATCTTTCGCTCTTGGTACAGTTGAAGTAGGGCATCTGTTAAGGCTATTGTGTCTCTGTAAGCTCACTGATTATCTGTATTGCAGCAAAGAACTTTTTACTCACTCTGGGATCTGATGCTCAGGCATTTCTCCAGCTTCTCTTTATGAGACCAATGGATTTCCTGCAACAAAATTTGATTAATTGATTTTTATAGTATGGATACATCAGCACATATGCTATTTAATCCTATCATGCAATACAGGGATAAGCCCCATAACTAAAACATAATTGAGGACAAGTCCCTAAAATGAACATAACATATGCTTGGTAAAACTTTCTTACTCAATGTCTAAACAGAATTCATTACTTAACAAGAACTAAAACTACACAATCTCTCTGGACTAAAATATCATAACCTAATTTTAAAGCTCTGGCTGTAAAGAGACACTCAGCACACAGAAGGACAAACACAACGTAACTCCACAAAGGATTATCTTGGGTCTGGGTCTAGCTGCCAGAGGCTTGTTGGCCTGCAAAAAGCCGTTACTGGAGTGTACTACATGGAAGTGAGGTTCACTTTTGGATGCCTTGCTAGAATGTCGGTCCCTATAAATTTTGAATTAATACAGAAACAGAACAGGAATCATAAAATATATACTAGCCAATCAAGTAGTACACATTGTTTAATTTTAAGTTGTTACAGTTAATGTATTGCTTCGGTAAACACAAGAAACGGTAAATTTTCACCCGTGTATTTTACCATACCATTAAAGGCACCTTAAGTGTGGTGTCATATAAAGTATAAAAATCCGTATGTTTTTGATGTGTGTCCATCAACTCATTTCAACCATTTATCTCATTATGTAAGGGTATGAAAGATTAATTTTGAGGAAAAATTCTTACTTAATAATTCATTGAAATTGATGAGCTATAGTGTGCATTATCAGAATGTACAGTTTAATAATTTCTTATTTGATGCTGAATATCACCAATTATAAAACTGGTGCGACATGACTAATGTAGAAGCTTTGTAAATTATTTCAGTAAGTATTGTTTTATCTTATTTTATGCATGTATTGCTTGGATTGCAGAAATTCTCTTTAAATTTCCAGTTGTTATGTGCAAGTAAACATTTTTCTCAGCGTAATGTTTTGGCTGATGCGATTGTGATGTTCTTCAAGAAAGCATGCAAGAATGCAAAGTTCTGAAGGACTCTATACACTGTGGTTTCTATAGCTGAGCTATCTGTATTACAGCACTACAGGCCACTGGTTGTTACTAGCCATCAGAAGCAACCAGTGAGAGTGTACCTAAATGCTACCCTCTGATGTAAGAAGTGATTAGTGAGCACACCCTTCAGTGTCAATTTCACCACCATTTTGGATCCAAGAGGAGCAAGGGAAGAGCAAGACAGTCCAGTATTTTGGTTACAGAACTCAAACATAATTTGCTAAACAAAAGGAAAAGTGACAGTCCATGAACAGAAGAGAAAAGCATGATGATGTAAATATAAATTTGTGAACCAAAAGACATTTTGTGTTTGTAATGCATTTTATTTATCTACATTACTGTTTCCACAATGCACGTTTAGGTATGTATGTATAGTACATGATGAAAGTGTGCACAGTTTACAACTATATTGATAAAGATAACATCTCTCATGAATTGACTCCTCAACCCAATGTCAGAAGCTCAGCTTCTTACTAGATTACCTTGAAAAAAAGGCAGAACATAAATGGTACCACCTTGTTTCCATGTTTAATGAAACATTCAAATACTGACCAAGGCAAACATTATTGTATAAAAAAATTCTGAATGAATATATTGTGAATCTTTATTTGAAGAAGAACCTGTTAGAGGGTAGAAACATTACGTTTTTGTGTATTCTTTATTTTGCCTTGGTGAGTATTTAAATGTTTTACAAAACATCAGTGAATCATCAACATTGTTGAAATTGTTATTCCATATTTTCCTTATTTTACGTTGCTTTTTTGTCCCTTGAGGCAATCAATGATGAATAAGTGACATTGACACAGGGACTCTAAAAAGAAAATACCCATGTCTGTGCTAGATCTCAAATCAGGAGTTTTCGGTGCTAAGATCTTTTGTTAACCACCAAATGTTCTTGACTTCTGAGCTGGCTAGATATTAACAATTCCAATAGCTTGAATTGTAATTTTTTTAAAATTAGAATGAGGGATAATGCTGTAGATTACAGAAAATGTTTGGCTATGGAAACAAGATAGTATAATATAAAACTGGATTTCAGTCAGTGAGTTATGGATAATTTTATACAGTGGAATTTAAGTTTTATGTTTTTCAGGTAATCGAGTTGAAAAAACTTAAAACAATGGGAATCAGGAATATTTTGTATTATTTTGCTCTATTGGAACACTGGAAAATAAATCCACTAACCGTCTAGAGTCTTGCATTTATTTCATTTTGTCTTTTCTTTTATCTATTCTAATGTGTATTCTCATGCATGTAGAGAAAGTGTTATTAGAAGCAGACATGGTTAAATTATAGGGAAATGGAAAATGCTATTGAAAAAAAGACAAAAAGTATTATTTTCTGGAATTAAGCTACAGAGCGCTTCACACATACAAAACCAACCTTCAACGACTTCTTCTTCCCTTGGGATTTCTGGCTTCTCTTCAATTGTCTCAGTTGTCTGCATATTTCATATCCTAATTCTATAGTGTAAGCTTAGAAATTGATGATTTTGTTGAACTCATATTTCACCCTCAGAGACAGTTATTTGTGTTTGTCTGCTGTCTGCATGGTACTCGTACTATCTGCAACAATCAAACTCATTATTCATGTAACAAATACCTCACATAATCAAAATTAATCAGCAGACATTGGCCCTATTTAAAAATAAAGAAAACTTGTAAGTCATGAAACACCCAACTGGAAAAACTCACACAGCTTCAATATAACCTAGTTACAGCACAAGTTTTACTAGTTGGATGTGTAAAAGAAGAAATTACATTTCTTTTGTAACGAATGTATTAAATGAATTGATGAACAGAATTTTCAATGTAATATCTGTGTGATGGTCATATTTTCTAGGTATGAGAATGTGTCTTTCTCAGTGGCTGACTTAATACCCTGAGTTGCTGACTTAAGATGAATTTTTGGCCAAACCATTCAGAAAATTGCATCCACACTAAGCAATCATTTTGGGTACATGAAAAGGGGAAAAGAATTAAGTATATCACTAGATATTAAAAAAATAATTCATAATTCCTTCCCTTAAATTTTTTCAACCCACTAAGGAATTTGTTAGTCATCAGTGTATTGGTAAGAGACTTTGATATTTGGAGACATTTGGAGTATAGGTATGTTTTCAATACATATGGAGACAAATTCTTAGGTTTCCAGTGTTCAGGTTAGGTTGTATTGGGGTTTAAGATCTGGCTTGGCATCATTCTTCTCAATATTTGATCTTTGAACCACCGCTTGAGCCTTGTCTACTGAAGCCATTGGGTTTTCTGTCTTGGGATAGAAAAGAATGATTCACATCTCATCAGTTGTCTCCAACAAAAACCTGTTCCCATGTACCATGTGCAGAAATTTCAATGAAAAGTGTGGCAACTTGCTGAACTTCATCTGAGGTCATGGCAAACCATTCAAGGTCAGCTGATGACAAGGATGTTGCAAGTAGCAAATGATGCATACCCCTCGTCTGTTGCTAATTGTCAGATGTTGCTTCCAGGGTGCTTGGAATGGGATCTCAGTAATGGTGTAATGGTGGTTACTGCTCGTGGACAACTTGCTTATAGATAAGACTGATATCTTCAGACCAAAAGAGTTAGATTTCTTTTTGTATAATGTACTGTCCCTTCAGATGCTATGCTATAAATTTTCATTTCTTTAGCAGTGGTACACAAACAAAAAGAAACTCCTCAAACATCTTGATCGCAATTGTTAAGCCCATAGGTGTGTACAGATGATGACCAACCAGTACCCACTTTAATCTACTACACATTGATCACCTGTTTGGAGGAGCATCGGCCTCTGTTCCACAAAATGCTACAAAGTTATGACTCATCCTGACATATCTATTTTATCTCTATTGGATTTGGATTATTTTACATTACTTTCAGCATGTCTAGGTTAATTGCGTTGATGAGGATGAATAAGGATGTCATGAAATGATGATAGTTTACAAACAATGATAAATCTATGGCTTACAGAAAATTCAAAATTATGACCTCGTGGCTTCGAAAAGCATTACACAAAACCACTCCAACAAAGATGTTAGCTTCAATTCACCAATTTCATTTACACATCTTTCACTCATATCATCACAAATTAACTATAGAAGTAGAAGAGAATTATGAGGATGAAGCAATTTCAGAATCAACCACTGATGTAAACGCAAGTGTTGCAAATTTTTCTGTTACTTTTAAGGACAATGTAGACCAGCGACTAGTGGTTTGAGACTATGGGTGTGCATCTCAGCCTCACACCCAGAAGAGGAAATTTCAATCCTCCAATTACTCACGCCTAGTTTTGAAGACGTATGATGATAATTGTATTAGCAATTCAAGTGTTCCAGGCTTAACAGAGGCAATTTGATTTTCCAGAGTAGGGAAAAGGTTCTGTGATGTTCATTAACTGTTTTAATAGGAATCAAAACATAGTCTCATTTGTTTCAATTTCTTCATAATACACTACAATTATCAAGCTGTAGCTCCTTTGATGTTTCTCTGAAAAGCAAGTTTTGGTTATAGGCACATGTGTGGGAGGGGCATCCTTCAAGAAATTATAGTATTTTGTCTTCAAAATATTGAAAATAATTTTAAATAACACTTTTTTCTATACATAAGGAAATATATATATATTAAATAAAATCTGATCTCTGTACGTACACAGTTAAAATTAAATATGAGTTTTGAACTATTTATGATCATTCGCAAGAGGTTCAATGTTATAAGTTCATTATGGAAGTTAATTCTTGTTAAAAAAAGCTCGATACAAAAACAAATTCATACTTCCATTAATTTTACATCATTTGGTCATCGTAGCTCACAAAACTTTACACTGTCGCAAATTTTAAATAGGAAATTTCCTTTTTGTTCATTTGGATGGGTAGGTACATGTAATATTTTCTCACCATACCAAGGGATGTTGTGAATTTTCAACCCCAGTTTCACTCTCATTTGTTTTCCCCTCCTCTTTCTTCCTCCCTACTCACAAGATTTCTTCCTACTTTCTTACATTCAAGGCAAGATACCAAGAGTTCCTGTGTTTTTATGATGCTGTCATTGTCAGAACAGGGTGAGATGAGGATGATCAGTTCTACTAAAATGAGAAAGACCATAGCAAACTTGTGATAAATAATAAATTGGATAGTCATTTGTTTCTCCTTCTGCTTCCCTATTGCTCATGCCTGTTTGTTCAATGCACTCGAATATGTCAAGGAACTGGATATTATCCCCTGTTTTGAATGGAAGTGTAATGAACAGGTGCTTTATTTATTTATGCACATTTATTGTACATCTATTTATCATGGATAAAGATGAAAGCAACGAGTTTTTGACAGCACTCTTTATTTTACAATGCAGAAACAGGGTAACCATAATGTAAACAGCTGGTTGCTTCATTCACATCCTCGCTGTTTGAGCAGATTTGAAAACTTGATGACAGCAGTAGAGGTTTTTCTCTTCTTGTGGTACAGACTTGCACCATCGAATTTCCCATTTCTGAAGGAGGAATAATCTCGATTCGCAATGATATCTGAGTTGTAACACTATATCATGAGATTGGAATGTCAGTGCATGACTGGGGATAGTTTCTCACAGCTGGAAAACCCACTGAAAGGAGTCCTTGAAATTCAAGAGATTAACAACAAACAAAAGCACTGGTGATATATGGAAACATGGAATGTGAAGTTGCTTGCGAATATTTCATATTTATTTTAAGAAGATTGCTCTTAATGAATTAGTATATCAAAAACTAATAGGTTCATAGCTTTATTTGGGTTAGCATGTATGACTGTGCAAGTAGGAAGAAGTTTCCATTGAGGTAGACAATGGTTATTTCTAGTCCACCTACGCATTTCAACAATAGGGTTGTGAAAGTTTCATTTTAACAATAACACCAAAAAAACTGAGAAAAGGAGAAAAAAGTGTGTAAATATGTTTTGAAAGGTTAACAAGACAGACTGTTTTGCTTTTGAGCTTTCAAACTACGAAGTAATGTAATTTTTGCATTTTCTCAGATTAACATCGAATTTTACATGTTACGTTAAAAAACAAAGGAACGTGAAACCCACTCAAGCTTTGTCTTTGTCAGGAGAAAGAGTGTTGCATCAAATTGAAGGAGAACATTTTACCAAGAAATATGCAAAAATGTAGTAATTTTGTGCTACAGTGTATTAATGATGACAAACTTCACTTCCCTGTTTTGTTATTCTATAAAAGAAAATAACTGATAAATTAAAATTGTTATGATTAAAGATGCAACATCCTGCTCGAGAAGGGGTGCCTACTACACCTACACGAGCACGTCAGCTGGATGCAAGTCTACTAACTTGGCCACGACCAATCAGTAGCACCATACGCTCTGCAAAGTTTTACCCATTATGCTAACCTTTTCTCCAGCGGTGGTATGAGACTCTATTTCACTCAGAGTTCGGGAATAAGTACACTGTCCAACGTTAGAGAAAGTTTAATGAATGTAGCTGGATACACTTATGCAACTATAAACGTTATAAGTTTAGCACACGCCTGTGTACGATAATACACTCACTTGGCCAATATATTGCCACACAATGGGGGGAGAATGGTTTCTGCAAACTGCCGTAAACTGGGAACAGATACACTGCAGCTGCTGCCCTCTGGGGTTGTATCCTTAGCTCCAACAAACGTCAGGAAGTGCAGTCCTTTACTAGCGCCGACTTCTGTAGCTGCAGGCTTTTACAGGGAACTGTTGGCTTTTGGGGAGCAAGGACATCTATTAGGGTTACCCTCACAATAACCGTAGTATCTTATCTGACCTGTAATTTTACCTTCTGGGTGATTGCCTAGAAACCCAACGCCTCACTACCCTGGCGGGGTGCCGCAGGTTGATAGGGGGAGGAAACCTCTCGCAACAAGCGGAGCAGGTCCTCTCACTCTAAAGTGGAGTTTTTCTCTCTCGCCAATAAGCGGAGTGGGGTATCTCTCACTCGAAAGTGGAGTGGGTTCTCTTGCCAAAGGCAGAGTTCAACCTCTCTCGCTGAAAAGCAGAGTGCGACTTCTCTCGCCCGCAGGCGGAGGGCAACTTCTCTAGGGTGCTTGGTCTCTCGCAAGACCGGAGTGCACCTTCCTTCCTTCCTTAAGAAGCTTGGCCTCTCGCAAGAGCGGAGTGCTCCTTTCTTCCGGGTCAGTTGGTAAGAGAGATCTTATCGTGAGCCGACCTGAAAGCCAACTGAAAAATATCTGCTCCGCGGCTGGTTATATAGCCTCGGTTCAGGTAGCACCTGACCCAAAATCCTCAGCACGAATTCCATTCTCTGTGGTGAAGTACTCCAGGGTGATAACTCACTGATACACACTGCTAAACAGGTCACAGAGTAGTTCCATGAGCATGAAAGTGAAGTTGAAAATCTGCCATTGCCTGTCCAGTCACTAGACCTGAACATTATTGAGCTCTTATGGGTTCTTTTAGAGGATCAGGTGTGGCAACGTTTCCTCTCCACCAACAACATGTCGTGAAACCATCGGTGTGCTTCAGGAGGAAAGGCTGCAAACTTCTCTCATTGGCAAATTTCTCTATTGATCTTTCCCCAGACAAGTTGCTGCTGCTCTGGCGATCCAAAGACAACCCAAAACTATACTAATAAAGGTTAGTGTCTGCATTCCAGGTGTTGCAGTTGCAATATCCGCCACCTGTATATATATATACACATAATCTGTTTTGTACTTACCCAAAATTAAAAATGTATTATACATTCCTTGGTATAGATTAATTTTCTCCACAACCATGTGCATGGAAATGTTTTCTTATAGTCATTGGCAATTTTTATCAATCTTTGTTTTGTTTTCTCTACTTGTCGTTTTGCAAGTGCAAGAGTTATGTTTCATAGTTACAGAATAATTGTCATTCATTTTTACCATTATTAAAACTCTAAGAAAGCAAATTAATTTATTCAATTGCAATGTTCCATGAGTATCACCTTACTCTTCTGTTCAAAGGACTGACGATGAGTAATCTTGAATCAGGAATTATCGTGAGGACATTTTTAGACAAGCAGATCAATCACAGAAGAAATGGATTTAGATATATTCTATTGCATGTATGCAGATAAATATGGTACTGACAGAGAATGAAATGTTAATTTCTATGGTATGATATGTAAAACTGGAAAAATGCAAGATATTTATTTAAATGAATTTTATTTAAATATTGAACACCCCCTTCCAGACACAAACATATATGTATGCTTTCCCATGTTCTGATATTTTAAACTCTTTATTCTTATAATATTTTCCCCTTTTCTTGAAACCCTGTTGCTATTTTCTGATCCTGACATAGTTGTATATTTAGTTTAATTCAGATTTACATTCCTTCTGATTTGCTCACACATTTCTTGATTGATTTGGTTGATTTTAAGTCCACTTTAGCTCATATATTTCTCTTTTCATAGTACATGTTATCAGTGTATGCACATATGTGACATGTTTTATAGGAAATTGTGCCTCCTTGATGCATAACATTTAGTACAATGTGTGAAGGTAGGATTAGTCTGTTGCTAATCCATCACCTTCTTCCACTCCTCTGTTGATTTATAATTCTTAAGTGACATCATTATTTTTTTTGTGACATTCCTTGCAATAACACAGGGCCGCATGGGTTCTGTTGTTTTTATAATTTTGGGTGTTTTACATGCATTTGAACTTGCTGATGCTGAAACTGGCATTAGTTTTCTCACATCACGCAAGATTTTTTTACAATTCACGATTTTTATATGTGGGTTGTGGTATACATGTTTCAGTGCAATTGAAGTGATTGTCGCTAGATGTTACTGGTACGTTTCAAAATTATTCAACAAGTAATAAAGACGAACAAGCTTTAAATAGAGAGAAGTTTTGTTTTATTTAAATTAATTAATATGTTTCTTGCCTAAATGCTGAAAATAATACTATGTAAAACATTGATATATCATTTGAAATTAATTTTATATGTAACTCTCAAAATTCCTAATTTGCATGGTGTGGCTGGGATCTCGTGGTTATCTGAATAGCCCAGATACAGAGACAGGAAATTGCAGATTTTGTAAGAAGAGCATATTACGCGTACTTTAAAATGAATCGTGGGCCCCACACAAGGTATGTAGATCATGTGTGGAATCTTTACGAAACTGGAGCACAGGAAAGCGGCCATGTATGCCATTTGCAATACCCATGGTGTGGAGGGAGCCTCAGGATCACAGGAATGATTGTTACTTCTGTTCCTGTGAAATGTAGGTCGAAATATTAGAAACAAGAAGAGGATAGTGTATCCCAATATTCCCTCTGCAATGAGACCTGTGTTGCACTGTCCAGACTTGCCTGTACCGACACTTCCATCAAGTCTTGAGTGTGTAAGTGATCCTGGTTCACTAAGTGATTCAGTGGAAGGAAGTGATTCAGTGGAAGGAAGTGATTCAGTGGAAGGAAGTGAAATGGAAGATGACATTTATGACCCCCCTCACGGATCTCATGACCCTTTACCATTCACTCAAAGTGAACTCAATGATTTAGTTAGAGACCTAAATTTATCTAAAGAATCAGCTGAGCTTCTTGGTTCCAGACTTAACGAAAAGAACTTGCTGACTCGTGGAACAACATTTTCCTGGTACAGACACTGAGAAAAAGAGTTTGTGCCTTATTTCTCGAAACAAGATTCTCTCGTGTTTTGTTGTTATGTGTCCGGTTTGCTGACTAAGTTAAATTTTCCTTGTCTTTCAACTGATTGGAGGCTATTCATTGACTCGAATAAAACAAGTTTAAAATTTGTTCTGTTACATAATGGAATATGTAATATAGCTCATTCTGTGTCACTAAAAGAAAACTACAGCAATATGCAACTTGTTCTTAATAAAATTAAATATGAGGACCATGGTTGGTTGGTGTGTGGTGATCTTAAAGTTTTGAGCATTTTACTTGGACTACAATGTGGATATACGAAAATGCCATGTTACATCTGTGAGTGGGATAATAGGGCACGAAATTACCACTGGGGAAGAAAAGAATGGCCAATACGGTAAACGTTGAACCCAGGTTCAAAGAACATCGTACAACAACATTTAGTCAGTCCTGAGAAACTTGTACTTCCTCCTCTTCATATCAAATTAGGACTGATTAAACAATTTGTGAAGGCACTTAACAAGGAAGGACAATGTTTCCAGTTCATATACAACAAATTTCCATCACTGTCGTACGGCAAAGTGAAAGAAGGTGTTTTTGTTGGACCAGACATTAGGAAATTGATGAATGATAAAGACTTCGAGGAAACAATAACTGTAGCAGAAAGAGATGCTTGGATAGCATTTAAAAGTGTAGTGTTGAACTTCTTGGGGAACCACAAAAGTCCTGATTACAGAGAAGTTGTTGAGAATATGTTACTTAAATTTCAAGAGCTGGGTTGCAACATGAATCTCAAATTACATTTTTTGCATTCACACCTTGATAACTTTCCACAAAATCTCGGTGAATTAAGTGAGGAACAATGCGAACGGTTCCATCAGGACATGAGGGATATGGAGAAAAGGTATCAAGGACATTGGAGTGTTAGCATGGTGGTTGACTACTGTTGGGCATTGTACAGAGAAACGCCAGAAGAAAATCACAAGAAAGTTAGGAAAGCTTACAGAAGAAAGCGTGATAAACAGAACTGAAAAATATGTATTGTGTAATGATTTTCTTGTGTGTATATTTTATACTGCTATATGTCGTTTTCTATATTATATGGGTCCTTTGTGTCTGTCTATATTCATTTTAAATAAACATGTTGATGCGTTTAGTGTGGTAAGCTACTTATTCTGATTGAAGAAAAGAAAAATTATAATAAAACAGTATGCAATATTGGACAAAGCCCAAATTTTGAAATTTGATTTGTAAGAAAACCTTGCATGATAGAGAAAAACGAATTTCATATTCGTGATCAGCATGGCACAAATAATAAAGTTCACCTATTAAACAAAAAACAACATTAAATTTAATTTAATTTGCGGCCCTGTGTAATTAATAACAATTTTACTAGTTTGTTGTCTATATATCCAATAGATTTATTTTAGGACTTCAAATTCCTGTTTATAGTTGATAAATATACAATTTCATGTTCATAGTGTCTTTTTATATCTGTTTGATGACAAATAACTGTAACGACTGCCATGTTATGCAGATTTCAGTCGTGTATTGGCATTTATCTTATTCATATACTTTCAAGTTAAGAACTTGGATTATATTATTTACACTTAATTGTTTTCATAATTCATGTATATATTTATGTTTTATCTTATGTTATAATATTTTTCACATATTTTTTGCAACATTTATTCAGAATTTATAGGCTGATAATTATTCCAAATAATATATGCCACATTTTCATTGTTTTTTTAAATCCAAAATGGCTAGGATTATTTCTATGTTTCATGCAAATTTTGTTGTTTAAGCACAAGTTAAATACATTTCTTCTTAATATCGATTTTTGTTCAACAATATACAAGATTGAAGTAATTTGTCTTCTTTATCATGCTGTAAAGGCATGATACAGACTTTCCACAAAACTCAAAATTTCAATTTGTGATCGACCTCCTATTTTTATCTCTCAGCTTCAACAAGTCTATAGAAATCCACGAGAGTCATTCAAGTCAAACCAAGATTACCAAGTTTTGGCAATAATGGAACACACCCACATGTATATTAATAACTTTACTTATAAGAGACAAATGTCTACCATTACTGCATGCAGGGCTAAGATAGTGGGCAACATGAGTCACTTGTAAAAGAAAATTGTAAGTAAAAACAAGGAATTGCATGTTATGATGAAATGTATTGTTTATGAATGTGTAAACCGACCAGCAATTACAGAGGACTTCATTCACAGTATGGTGATCAGACTCTTAACAGCAGTAAAATATTTGATTGGTGTAAATGGTTTAAAGACAGCCAGCTGTATATCAGGTCAAGATGATCCTGGTCACTGCACTCATTCCGTAACCATTATTTTTCATACAGACTTTCAAACTTTCAGCCATTTATTCAGTGAGTGCATCCTTGAATATCAATAAATAATATGCCACCAACTTGTTGAACAAAAGCATCTGTCTGTGGAAAGTTTGAACACAATCTCAAAAACAGCCTGGTTTCATCACTAAACGCATTATATTGCTACAATACTATGCACAAGTACAGGTGCTCACCACACAATTTGCACCACACAGGAACTTAGCTGGAAGTTACTGTCTCACACCCCCTTGCAGTCCTGATCTTTTGCTCAAGCGATTGATTTTCATCTGTTTGCACTCTTAAAAGAGTTCTTCATATGTCAGCATTTCAGCAGTGATGAAGAGGTTAAACAAGCAGTCTGATCATGGTCTGACATACTGGCACATATTTCTACACTCTTGGTAAACACTAGTGAAATGCTGGTATAAGTGTATTGTGTAGAGAAAGGTTACATCGAGAACAAAAGTCACTTATAGACGTCCAAATGTATTCCATTTTTCTGAAAAATCCAAAGTCCCAGTTTGACTTGAACAACCCTTGTACATTCAGACCACAGAAGACAGCAACCCATTCACCCAAAAGTGTATGTATGTAACACCTAATGTCATTTACATTCTGATCTGCATCCTATGTAATGCCTTCCATTTTGGAGAAACTGTTACACATCAGTTACACTTTTTTTATGTGGCAGCTCTTTACTTGGCATGATAGCAATTTTCTGAATGGTCTTGCCAGAAATTAAACTTGAACCAGTCTGTCAGTAAATAAGGTCTTGACTTGAAGTGGGCCTCATGCAGAAGACATATTCTCACCTTTGGAAAGGTTCATACAAATACAGATATTTTAATATGCATGGTCCAAAGTTACAGAACTCTTTCTTTAATAATACCAGCTGGCAGTTGTGGTGTACAACAGAACACATTGAGATTTTGTGGCAGTTTATTTCCACTTAATATTTACAGTTCATATGCATGATGTTTCATGTTTAACTAGCTTCAATTTATCTTCAATTAGGTTAATATGAGATGAATATGAGTATTGATCAGAGCAGTTAATTGTTACATAAGTAATGTCTTCTATTGTTGTGTATGCAAAGATTGCTATGGAGACAGCGGAGAACCCCAACAGATTCTCCAGTTGATGATGAATGGGAGTAGCAA
This sequence comes from Lepisma saccharinum, assembly GCF_977018435.1. Lineage (NCBI taxonomy): Eukaryota > Metazoa > Arthropoda > Insecta > Zygentoma > Lepismatidae > Lepisma > Lepisma saccharinum. The sequence continues at coordinate 48,466,165 of NC_139243.1, forward strand.
AATCATTCAGCTTTCTCAACTTATAAAACAATATGATCAAGAGGAATGGCAACAACTTGGCTCTAATGAAGATAGCCTAGATAAGTAGAATGGATATAGCCTATATTTTGTTGAAGGTTGGTATTGTATGTGTTGGGCACTCTATAACTTTATTTACAAAAATTATATTTTAGCTTTATTTACCACTTCTTTTCTAATAGAACCTTTTTGTTACTTTCAGGAAAATATGTGCATATGTATTATATATTATATATATTCTTATATAAAGAAATTGAAAATAAGAAAGTAGGCAGCCACCTTTGTGGATTTCCCCTATCTCACGTGTGTCCCTTGCAATTGTTGATATTGCATGATACACGAAACACTCCGTGATGATGTGGTTAGCACAGTTCACTACAGCACCAGGTGTCTTGGGTTTAATTCCTGGTCTAGACGTTGGTGTCCTTGGTTATTTCATCATATCATCCTCATCTTCACAATTAGTCAATAAACCAAATCAATCAATCAATCATGGATATATTTTAGAATGAGTAATCTTGAATTTCAGTCTGTCCATTATTTGCCTTGGTCAGTTTATAAATACTGTCAATGCTTCTTACAACATCGCTAGTATCATTAATGTTTCGGATTTTGCTCAAACAAGAATCCCAAGCTGTTGTTTTGAAGTCGTCTCTCTTAACGAGGAACGCTAGTGGAAATTCTGCCACGTGCCCCTGGTAGTTATGTCAGAGCAAGCATTTGCTGTGTTGGGTTGCATACACACAGGATAGATTTTAAGTGCTTATAGCACAGGAACTAAGCGCTTTCGAGGTAAACTTTATTGGGAAAAGTTACTTGTTTTTATGATATCTACCAGCACCCAGGTGTTGTTGAAAGAGTTTTGTGACACCCTGTATACATATTTTCACATTCTGCATCGTATAATAGCTCATGAGTGGTGACACTTTTTAATAGATTTTCTTGTCATGTACTTAAATTATTCTTCTACAAAATCATATGAAAAATGTAAACAAAAATGCAAAGATAGGTTAGGATTTAGGTGACTCGGGAACCACCTAAGACATTACCCATGTGAGCACCAAATCCTGACACCACTTTGAGTGTCACCAATTATTTTTTTCTGATAGATAAGTGTATATTTGTCTTTAACTGATTTTGATCATTCTGGACAAGATTTATTGAAATTACTGCTGCAAAACTTATTATGTTTCTTGCAAAATCATTTAACAATTTAAGGTAAGAAATTTTTGTTATTTTGTTATCATTCTGTAGGTGTTAAATAAATACATATCTACACTAAACGTGTTCTTTAATTGCAAACACTTTAACCTCTTGAATCTCAGCCTGCAGATAGAGAGCAGAATCCCACGACCATTCTATGGAGAGAACATTAGGTGACACTCAGCAATAGTGCAAACAAATCATCTATCACATTGGTTGCTAATTCCATAATTTTTGTATTTAAATTATTAGAATTAACATTATTTTGAATGTGAATTTTGAATTTAATAATTTGGGTGCATCAGCACTTAGGCTATTTTGCATCTGTCACATTATATGAGGTCTAGCCTCTTTCCATATATAAAATAGCATAATTGCAATATCGTGTTACTAAAACATTAAAACATTTTGACTTTCGGTAAAAACTGAGGCTGTAAACGGGCACTCAGCACACACAAAGACAAAAAACAGGACAACACAGACAATATTTTACTGGCCATAGTGCCAGTCGCCAGAGCCTCATTATTCTGCAAAATGCAGTCCAGGGTGTACTACATGAGAGTGAGGTTGATAATTGGGTGTACTACGAGGAAGATCACCCCAGAATTAACATTATTCAGTCCCCCATTAGACACATGTAAAGGGGCGTTGAAAAAAATAAACAAAAAAATATTGAAGAATTGAATACAGTGTGTGGCTAACATGAACATTGTGTTGTCTTCCGGTTCACCGGTCTGCCACAGCAGATATATCTGAATATTCAGAGTCACTACATTCACTCTTGCAATGACCCTGCATGGTTGCCACATTTAACAACCCTGTGTGGTCACCATGTTATATTTTGTTAACGAGGTTTGGATGAAGAATGCATGCTAAATGTCCCTGCGAGGTGGACACTTTAAGTTTAAATGTGTTAACGGATCCACCTCTACGTTTATTAGTTTCGCTTATTATTTGACCCTGCGTGGTTGCTGTATTCTGTAAATGTTAATGGATCCACCTCTGCGTTTATTAACTTTGCTTATTATTAGACCCTGCATGGTCACTGTATTCAGTAAATGTTATCAATTATTGACATTTACACTGTTCAACTTGTTGATTAGAATTGCAGAGTCCTGCAAGGCTCATTATTAATTGTATTGTCTGAATGCACACAGTTTTAGTTTATATTGACATGTGCATCTAGTGATTTTCCCACTAGTGATTTCTCAATGTCAAAACCTTGATATTTTTCAGTACGAAGTTTGCAATATGTAAAAAAACGAGTTAGCAACGCGTACTTGTAGTTAAAATTTTCACCACCCATGCGCCCCCGCGAGTATATTAGCCAGCGCAGCGAGGCCCGGTGCTCAGCTTGCTCCCTGATGTCAACAGGCAAACATCCAGGGTTAACTGGCCTCCCAGCCTGAAGACTAGAAGCCATCCCAGAAGGAGGGACGGAGAAAGAAGAAAGAAAGAAGAAGAGCATAGCAGCAATCTACCTACCTGGTCCGCTTGCTTAGGCTGATAGGTGCCCTGATCCTACCAGCCCTGCTTGTCTGGGAGCACCTGGACCTTCCTTTCTAACCTGCCGTCCCTGCATAGGAGACACCGGTTGGCTTGCCAATTCCCAGCTAACGCCGGGAGGTGTTGCGGCATCCTTTAATCCTTTTACCCTGCGCCCATTATTCGGGAGTACCGATTGGTTTCGGCCAATTCCGGGCTGTGGTTGGGGTACTACATACAACCTACTCTCTTTTACAGGGGAACCCGTGACGTCAGCGGCGACCGAGGCACTAATTATGTCCCCATACTCCCCCTGGTGCCTCACTGAGAGGAATAAATTGGATGTTCCCTACCCTCCTTATCTCTTTGAGACCAAAGGTGGTACAGGTAAAAAAACGTGCATGGTACAGGTAAAAGCACGTGTGTGGTACAAGTAAATGCACGCGTGTGGTAAGGATTTCAGGTAAAGACCCATGTGTAAGTGTGCTAACGGACACCCTTGTGTTAAGATTATAATAAACATATATAAATATATATATAAAGCTGGTATAATCTTTCTCTACACCCAGCAAGCCCTGAAATAATTCTGAGTCCATGTTCTACGGCTGACAAGAAGTTAGCGCATATGGGTAGACTTTTGCCATCCACCTAATTGCAAGGTTTAGTGTGCTGAACTCAACCTGTGCCAGTACTCCTGCGCTGTGTTGTTAGTGTACTGTGGAGCACGTAAGGAGGACGTTGCACTCTCCTCTTCTTCCAGAACATAATCCGACAAACTATTATCCTCCTCCTTATTTTCCTGCTAAAAAAATGCCTAACAAATAAAATGCCTAAGTAACACCAAAAACACAGGTCTCCTCAATAGCACGGTTACGTACTATTAGCAACAGATTTCATAACGAGCATGCTGTGATCATTGCTTGCGATAGTCACTTGTTCAAATGATGTCACACCAACATGTAGACTTCGGTCCTTACCAACCAGAGGCATTCATACGTTTTCTTGGCCATTACCATGCAAGAATATTTTCTATTTGGCCAATAGTACCAGCTACATATGGGCCGTACATAATGGTAGGAGAGCATGCAGGCTTGACTATGTAGTGGTAGTCAAGAGGTTAAGTATTTTTTTTTAAAAAGAAATAAGACTATTATATTTCGTCACTAATCCTCAAAATAAGAAACATGGTCATGGGAGAGCTTGGAAAGTTCCCCCAAAATCTACCTTTCTCAGGTGAAAATTTTATCTTGAGTATCTCCTGCAAGAATGGGTCATTTAATAGTGCAATTATTAAAATTTTACTATGAGAAGCCAGGCACAACATAGTGCATAATATTGCTTCTCTCATTTATTCATCTGTTAAACATTGAATATGGTTGTTTTATTGTCCTGAAATTGATAATGTGATAAAATATATTTGCTTGAGTGAAAAATCATACAAAGTTTAACTTGGTTTCTCTTTAAAGTTGGCATGGATTTCTGATATCATTTATGTTTATATGAAATGAACTAAGTACTGTATCACTCAAGTTTTATTTTAATTGTATTTAATTTAATTCTATTTTACTTAAGCAAGGAAAACCCTAATCCAAGTCATTCATCTTCACTGTCACCATCACATAACATGGGAAACCAATTGTGTCTCATTCCAATCTCTTCCTGTTACTGTTCTTCTGCACATATTCTATAAACAATTAACAGTTCAAGTGTCAATCTCTCATTCATGTTGAACACCTGGAAACTGTATTTTGCAGACTAATGAGACTCTGAGGCCTGAATGTACAAACAATATAATCCTCTGTGGTTTTTGTAATAGTTCCTTTATTGATTTAATCTAATCGTTATTTAAATGTGTCAACACATTTAACCAAATCTGGTGGGAAAACAAGATAAAGTAATAAATACAAATATAACTACACATCTCCAAAATAATGGGAAGTGTTTTCCAGATAGAAACCAAGACTCTCTTCTTCTCTAACTCTAATTCAATGTGAACCTTCTTGTTTAGGAGCATTGTGTTCTTTTTTCTCATTTTTCTCATCCATGAGTATTGTTCTGCAAATGTGTAGTTGCAGTAACTTTCCAAAGAAATTTATACTAATTCAAGCAATATGCCTTCACTGCTTTCTTTTCATGTAGTCAATTATCTTATCATTGACCAATCAGTTCCGATAGAGTGTCTTAAAACTCATATTGACTATCAGAACCAATTGGAAAAATGTCATGCTGTGTTTTACTTTAATGCATGCATTGCTGCTTCATTTCAATTATATCTAATTAATATTATATATAATAAACATTTACAATAAATGAATTGTTGCTGTAAACGAGACCAAATTTTCAGAACATGCCACAGATATTTCACACACATAATTTCATTTTAGAAAAAGTAATTTATGTTAATTATTAGAGTGGTGTTGTAGTGATAATGTCTTCACCTTGTAATCAAGGGGTCCCAGGTTCAATACCTGGTGGAGGCAAATAGTGATTTGGGTCAAACTTTAAACTATAGGTATTTAGCATTTCTGTGTAAATTAGTATTTAGCTCCACTCCCAGTTAAGTCTAATTGCCGAAAATATCTCCTTCTCGGAGGAACAGATTCCGTGGCATTTAAATTCTATTATGTACAATTGGTTGTATATGTAATGCCACCTTCCTGACAGATATAAGCTAGAGTACTTCACTGTAGCAGAAAATCAGGTTTTGAGTTCCTGCCGATAATAAATATTAGGACCTAAGCATGGCTCAAAATAAGAAAGTAAAATGGCTTTATTTAGTAAAATACAGTTAATAAAGAAAGTTATTCTGAATTTATTTAGTAGCGCTCAAATAACTTTCAAAGCATTCACCTTTTGTGTTATGAAAAGCTTTGCTTTTTTGTTGTCACTGTTTGTTTTGTCTTCAGAAAACTTTCGTGGCAGAGTGATTAGCACATCATCCTACAGCACCAGGAGTATCAGGTTTATCAGGTTAGAATGTGTTCTTTATGAATTTTCTTTCATCAATTTCATCATATTATCACTCATATGTCATCCTCATTGTCACGTTTTGCCAAAGGTGACAAGAAAATGTTGCTACATAACAAAAATCAAATCATATCAAATGTGTTGTCCCCAGAAAGTCTTGGGTTCAAATGCCAAATGGATGTTCTATCTCACTGGTATGAACTTTGATGGGGATTTTGAACACCTCTTTATAGTGCTACCTAGAAGAGTGGTTCTGTGATGTTCATTTTCCAAGTATTTTTTTTTTGGGGGGGGGAAGTCTCTGCTCTGTGAATTCTTCCCCCTTGGCTGGTATACATATGATGCCCCTCCTACACAATGGGTTTTGGATATGCTATAGTATTAGGAGCCATTATTTTGAAATTCCAACAAAAAAGGCATATTTGGATAGTTGTATTTTTTGATTGGCAACCTTTTTTTTGTTTGTTGAAGTAGGTCATGAGAAATGAATATTGTGTAATTTTGAGACCTTGAAAAAATTTTCCCTTCCCTGTAGAAAATGTCAAAGTTCAAGGTCAGACCGCCCATTTTTCATGAAAAGCTCGGAGTGCTGTATCTTTGGAAATTAACAACATCTCAAATTTAGTTTCAATAAACTGTTATTAAAAGACTGGTTGCTTATATACATTCAATTGTTTTGATGGGACATTGTTGCTTTCCATTGTTATGCTGTAAGAAAGAGGATCCAAAATGCAGTTTTTTCCTGTTTTCAGCCCTTAATATCTTGGTTAGGCAACTAACTAACTAACTCTCTAGCCTTCTTAAACCCGAAGGTTCATGGCTGCAGCAACATAGGCCTTCCATCTGTCCCTATCTTGAGCAAGATCTATATACTCTTTCCCATCCCTACCGATTTCCTTTAGGTCCATCTCAACGTTGTCTCTCCATCTTCGTCTTGGCCTTCCTACAGGTCTCTTACCATCTGCTTTCCCAACAAGAATACTGTAAACTCCTCTTTCCTCTCCCATTCGTGCCACATGGCCTGCCCACCTAAGTCTTCTTGATTTAATTATTCTAATAATATCTGGACATGAGTACAAATTATGTAGTTCTAAATTATGTAACCTTCTCCACTCACCTGTCTGCTCATCCCTTTTAGGTCCAAAGATTTTCCTAAGGATCTTATTTTCAAATACTCTCAATTTATGTTCCTCTTTCAATATAAGGGACCAAGTTTCACACCCATATATTACTACAGGCAAAATTACTGTTTTGTATATTTTAACTTTTAGTTTCTTAGATATTAAACGAGAAGACAAAAGTTTATGAAGAGAGAAGTAACATGCATTTCCTGAATTAAGCCTACTTTTTATTTCCTCTTTAATATAATTTTCATTTGTTAATATTACTCCTAAGTATTTGAATTTGGAAACTGGTTCAAACGAGTTGTTATCAATAATTAGATTTTGATTATTACCTAACACTTGGTTTCGGCCTGTAAGCATATATTTAGTTTTCTCTTTGTTAACTTCCAAACCTCTCTCTTTAGCAGTTTTGAAAAATATTTTAGCATTATTCTTAATTGTATTCACATCATCCCCCAGTAAGTCTACATCATCTGCATATGCTAACAACTGAGTCACACCATTTAAGTTTAGTCCTTCTTTAGTTTCTCTTACCTTCCTTACAGCATATTCTAAGGCAAAATTAAAGAGCAATGGAGATAATGCATCTCCTTGTTTTAACCCATCATGAATTGTAAATTTGTCAGACATATTATTACCCACACGAATTTTACTTTCTGTTTCACTGGTGCATATTTTTATCATACTAACAAGCTTCTTAGGTATTCCAAACTCTACTAATATATTATATAATTTATCTCTTTTGACCGAATCATATGCTTTTTTGAAATCAATGAATAGCTGATGGACATTTTGATTATATTCCCACTTTTTTTCAAGTGTCTGTCTGATGTGAAAAATTTGATCTGTAGTTGATCTGTTACGTTTAAATCCACATTGATAATCACCTATAATTTCATTAGCATATGGGGTTAGTCTTGTTAAAAGAATGTTAGACAATATTTTGTATGTTGATGAGAGTAGAGAAATTCCACGGTAATTACTGCAGTTCATTTTATCACCTTTTTTAAACACAGGGACAATTATGGATTCTTTCCACTGTTGAGGGATTTCTTCTTTATTCCATATTAAACAAATTAATTTATGAATTTGACATATTAATGAATTTCCACCATATTTAATTAACTCAGCTGGTATTAAATCAATGCCAGGTGCTTTGTTATTCTTAAGCCTTTTAATAGCATCTTTAACTTCAGTCAAGTTAGGTTCTGGAACTAAAGGTGCTGCTGTGTGGACTTCATTTACTTCTGATTTATCTCCTACATGGACATTTAAAAGGTCATTAAAGTAGTTCTTCCATCTATTTAGAATATCGCTTGGGTCAGCTAGAAAATCACCGTCTTTATCTTTTATCAAGTTTACTTTAGGTTGCCACCCCTTTCTAAATTCATTTACACCTTTATATAAATCTCTGATATTTTTATTTTTGCTGTTTGTTTCAATTTCGTTAATTTTGCTTTTCAAGTAAATTCTTTTTTTACTTCTAAACGTGCAGTTAACTTCTCGCTTTATTCTATTATAATTGCTTAGATTTGTATCATCAGAGTTATTTAATCACCTAAGTCTAGCCTGATTTCTTATTTCTATTAGATTATGACATTCATTATCAAACCATGGCTTACTTTTTCTTGGTTTATGGTATCCTATACTTTCTTTAGCTGCTGATTCTATTGCATTACGTATGTGCTCCCAATTCTTATTTACGTCTGTTTCATTTATATTTTCATCATCATTTAAATCCTGCAAAACATCAAATCTATTTGACAGTTTAATTTGGTAATCTTTCTTAATTCTTTGATCAGCAAACTTTCCTTTATCAAATTTTATAACTTTTAGATTTTGTTGCTTATGATTTATCACTGAGAGTCTTTGTCTTAATTTAGCAATTACTAAATAATGGTCACTTTCACAGTCAGCGCCTCTATGTGTACGAACGTCAATTATACTAGTATGCCTTCTCTTATCAATGAGAATATGATCTATCTGATTATGAGTTTTACCATCTGGAGAAGACCAGGTATATTTATGGATATCTTTATGTTTAAAAGTGGTACTTTTCACAATTAAATTCTTTGAGGTTGCAAAAGTAATCATTCTTATACCATTATCATTACTTAATTCATGAAGACTTTCTTTACCAATCGTGGGTTTAAATGTCTCTTCTTTGCCAATCTGTGCATTACAGTCACCTAGCAGAATTTTCATATCATACTGAGAAAATTTATCAAAGACCTGTTCTAACTCTGTATAAAAGTCATCTTTAGTATTATCATCTTTATCTTCCGTTGGTGCATGTATGTTTATTAAAATAATTTTACACCACCTACCCTGTAAAACTGCTCTGATATCCTATCATTAATAAATTCTACTGTTTTAAGAGCTGAGATAATTCTATTATTTATGAAAAAGCCTGTTCCAAAATTATGATTTTCAGTACCACCATAGAAAAAAGTATAATTTTTAGTTTTACAATTCCCTTCTCCTGGCCACCTAACTTCCTGGACAGCTACTACATCTAATTTATACTTAACTATCTCATTAACTGTACACTGAAATGCCCCAGGCCGGTAAAGGCTCAGAACATTCCATGTGAATAATTTAATATCCTTATTCCTAACATAGATCTTATCCCTAGTCCAGGGACCTCCCAAAGTGGTCCCCACCCGGAGATCCAAACGGGGGTCTATTTTACCTCCGGAATATTTTACCTTGGGAACATCCATGGCCTTATATTTCTGTTTCTTGACATGTCTTTTTACAGTGCAGAGTTGTCAGCTCTACGCCTAACCCCCAATATGAATGGAGGAACTACTACACAAGACAAACACAAACATATTAGACAGCACAATTACTACACAAGACGAACACAAACACATTAGACAGCATAACTACTACACAAGACACACACAAACACATCACAACTATAACACAATATAAACACAAACACACCACAACTACTACACAATATAAACACCACTTTATACAAAGGAAGGTTAATCGGTTCTGGACCTACATCCATTCTCTCTGCAGTCTGCATTCAGGGCCAGCAGCCAGATGGTCCACTGGGCTTTTTTCCACCCTCTTGTGTTTACAACCGCGGGAGGGTTTCTCTGACGTCAAGATGAAACTGCCTTCCTAGTATCTCATACCTCAGTACTACAAAGCACCAAGGTCCGTTGACTTGTTTGCCGCCTGCTGGGGCGAACTAGCGGTCTACAGACCTTGACAAAGCACGTAGTGCTCTTGTTTCTTAGAGTAATGAGCAGGGGTGTAGATTTATAGATGCTAAAAACTTTTAAACCTGAGAGCATAATTTCTATATTAATCTTTAATTAGCCAAAAAATATATTAATAATAATTTTCTACATGTAGAGTAAGTTACCTCTGATCTAAATTTCCCATTAGGAATTGATCCATTCATCTAGCACCATCGGCTAACAAGACAAAAATGTAAGTCCCTGCATCGAAAAGCAAACATCCTCAGATTTAATGAGTGCTGAATATAAGATTTTTTAGTTTTTCTTGTATGTACGCATTGCTTGCATTATATAATTATTTTCCTGTAGTTTATGGCTACTACAAGCACAAGAAAACAGTTTCTCTTTGTGACATTTCAGGAGAACACACGCTCCTTTCATCAGACATTTATTTTCATTTTGAATAAAGATACAGTTATAACAATGGTTAGTAATTTTTTAAAACAAAAAGGATCTGTTATATAATGGATGTTGTAAATGTTACATTGTTGTAATATAGCAACTTAACTGTGAAAAAAGCAGTCTGTTTTATTTTTATTTCAGTTTTTTTTATTTTTAATTATGAATCCCAAATATCATCATTTAATTCAAATTCATCATTGTTTTCACAAAGTCTCTTGATGTTTTCTGTTACATTAAATTTTAAAGATGGTAGCTTACTCCATTTGTGAAAAAGAAAACTCCATACTGGATCTATGTTACCATTTTCATTATTTAATTTATTCCAGTAACACTACCCCCAAAGATTTGTTTACTGGCCATTGAAGCTTACTATTAGGACAAGCTACCTGATATAGCACATTACTGGGGCCCGACCCTGTGGTTAGCACATCGCGCTGCAACCCCAAGGGTCCCAGGTTCGAATCCCGGTCGGGCTTGGTTGTTTGTGAATGTCCATTCATCAATTTCATCATTTCATCACTCATCCCCATCTTTGCAAATTAGCCAAGAGACACAAAACGTGAAGTAAAATAAACTAAATCAAATCAAACCAAATCAAACATTACTGGGTTATTGATGCTGTTAGCTGATATAACCCTTTGAATACTCAAGAATTGCGAAACCTGCATCTTTAGAATTAGGCCTATCTCAAAACAGCATCAAGGTAAACATACAATAAGTATGCCAACTTGTAGGTGAATATATGTACTAACACCAGGAAATTAAAAAAAACTTTGGAGCCTCGTTTCATTTTCAAGAAAATAATTTTTAAAATATTAGGAAATGTCAATGTAAATTATCACACTTTTTCCCCTATGAGAAAATGGAAACGACCTTTCTCCTACTTTTCTTTGTTCCAAATGGAACAGGCCATGTCTTGGCAAGTTGTGGGACAGTTTTCGTTTTTCTTTCTTTGATGGATAGCATAGTGGTAACGTCGCATCCTTGTAATCAAGGGGTCCCGGGTTTGATGCAAGGTTGAGGTACAAGTTGTTCGGATCCCACTTTAAACTGCAAGTCCCCAGTCTCAATTAGCCTTCCTGTGAATAAAGTGGGTTTAAAACAAAGCTCTATATACAGTGGGATACCAAGGACTTTCGAAAGGGGAGAGAGGCTATACATTTTTTAGTAGGCAGCCATCTATTTCCCACCATATTTTCCTGCCTTTGACATTCTTTTTACTGGGTGAAAGGGGGGATTATTATCCTCTCCACCATCACCCCCCCTTTATGCATGCCACAGTCTATATTGCAATAAGAGTTTGTCTGTAAACGATTCTGTATTATTGTACCAAATAAAACATACCTTTCTTGTTATACATAACTTGAGATTCCCAGAAAAAAACAATTTCAATTCAGGTAGTTCTAAGAGCAGACGTTCATGATGGAGTCATTACCACAGCAATCCATGACACCAGGGGTCCTGGTTTGGAATTCCAGTCTGGGGATGATTGATTCATCTTTGTGAGTGTCACTTCATCGATTTCATAATATCATCACTCACCCTCTTTGCCATGATTAGTAAAAAGTAACAGAAAGGTGACGTAAAATAACCCAATATCAGACAATCAATCTGAAATAGGCTTAGGAAAAGTAGGTTTAGGATATTTCCATCATCTCTAATATTGTTACTCCAAATAACGATTGTGCTTTTTTATCATCATGGCAATTCTTTTAAAGAAATTTTGAAACATCAGGCACAAGCACTTTTCAAGCATAATGGGGTATTCCAGATTTGCTTGGTTTTCTTTGAATTATGATGTGGACAAGCCTTCAAAAAGTGACCAGTTCTCCCATCTGACAGAATAGGGATGAACATTTTCAAATACAGGGCTACTATAAATGATGCATTCTATTTCAGAAGAGAGTACAGAAAAGAACCACCGTGTAAACAGAGCATTTGTATATGTACCACCAGTGCCAAGAATACTGGTAGAGCTCAGGAAATACATCAATGCTTCTTTGATGACCATTGACAGGGGATTGCTACAAAATGTATGGGTGGAAATCGACTTGGTTCGTTTACAGATATTTTCATGTATCATTCATATCTGTATGTGCAATACTTTGGAAAATACAATGTTTTGAATGAATCATTTATAGTAGCCCTTTGATTTAGAACATGAACTTTTGGGAATAAGTTAATACTAGTGGCAAATAATCTGACTAAGAAGGCATATGACAAGAAGTTAATGCTGACAAGGACATTTTCTATTCAATGAAATGTGTCATTATCTTACCTGCACATTTCCTTCCTTAGTCATTTTGATCTAAGTCTGTAGAGCTGTAGAATCTAGACAGTAGGCATTGTCTAAAACATGGACACTTGACACTGGTAACACACAAGATATCACAATGTGATTAGAACAACACATTCTTATTCCTCTCTTATTTCTGACTTCATTGACGAAATGGGAGCAGATTTTGCTGCCAGTCCTGTGGTGAAAGTATTAGTAACTAATGTTCACTGATCACCTGTTCCACATTAATTGTGTGCACATAATAAGAGTTTCAATCAGTAATGGTGAGGAGTGCAGCACAACAGATAGATCACTTTGAGAACAAAGATCAAGTATAATCACTCTCATAGCCATGGTAACACAAACAATTACTTCCTAAGGATAAACATTACAACAATGGCATATGAAGTGAGTCGTTTTTAGTAAGTTTCCTAATAATATACACTGAATATGATGCACATAATACTATAATGTAATATTACTACTCTGACATTCCTGTTACTGGTAATGGGCACAAGACCAAAATCTGTAAAATTGACCATTAATGAAGAATATTTTGCTTAAATTTGACCTGACTGTAGAAGTAATGGTACTCTGGGACATGCAATCTTCTCTCGAGGGAGAGGCAGGTTTTGAATTCACAAACTGCATTCTACCAACTCTACTCCCCTATGTATCAGGCCCATAGCAGCAGGGCTGCCAGGCCCCTCTGGCACTGTCGCCAACCCACTTGACATTAGGTAAATCCATTTTGTATTCTAATTTGTTTGAGGTGAAGAGTGAAAATGTAGACATTATTTTTCTCACAACTTTGGTGAAAGATAAATTCACAGAACATGAACAGCAGCTATTATATTCGTTCAATCTTCTTTATGAGCTGAAGTCTAAGTAGGAGCAAGTATTTAGAAGATTATCTAGACCAGTGGTTCCCAAAGTGTGTGCTGCACCAACCTGGGGATCTGTGGCTAGCTTGCAGGGGAGCAGCGAAATGTTCCAATATTTTCACAGAAATGATATGATTTTTCTAAATATGTGCTTATTTAGTACTTTTTACACATAAGATGTTTCTGAATTTCAAATGTGTGTTTATTTTTTAACATAAGGCAAGCAACTAACTGAGCATTGTAAATGTTAGATATGCCGACATTCTGACTTGGGCTCCGTGAAAAAAAAATTGAAATACTAAAGGCACCGTGTGAAATGAAAAAGTTTGAGAATCCCAGTTCTAGACTTTAGAAATGTCTTCCAGAGGGAAGCTTCTTTATTTGTACCTTCCCAGCCCATGTTGAAGCCTCTTGTTTCACATTATCATACACATTCCTTCCACATCTGCATCAAATATCAACAGATCCCAAGTTTTGGGAGTTAAGGGAAGTTTTATTGCATCGGCTGGGGGGTGGAATGTACGATAGGCACTATGATTGAAGTGAATATTGTTCATTTTTACTTGTATGATATTAATAATTTTATCATGAAAAATAGTATTAAGTGTGCATTAAGAGATGGTGTCAATAGATGTTTTAGAAGATACACAAATACTATTTCTTTCAGTATCTCTAAATTTTATATTTTACATTAACTTAATGACCCAACACATATAATTTGCCTTAATTTAATACTGTTAAACTTTAGAAAAAAGAACTTTGTTCATAAGCCCCACTGATAACTATGAGCCCCACTGGAGACCAATTCTGGCTACGGGCCTGCAGTTGTCACAGAGAGAGAGAGAGAGGAGCAACTTCTTAAATATCTCATCTCTCTACACAAATACAATTTATTTGTAATCACTGAAAGAGGATTCTAAAACAAGGTTATTACTTTTTTTTTATTATTTGTAAAATTACTTTGATCCTTTCATACAAAGCAGTTTTTATTAAATCATTTCAGATACCAGAGCCGGACTGGCCTACCGGGACACCGGGCATAATCCTGGTGTGCCATCTCGTCTTGGTCTTGGCAGTTCCCTCATAGACTTACACATGGGAAGCTTAAGGTCCGAGAGACTGGGGCACCACACTCTGTGGAGGGGGCGCAAAACAGGAATGCCCCCCCCCCAGTTTATCTAACATTCAAGATTATATATTTCAGTTATGATAAATATTACAGTAAGTTCACGCTAATTAAATATATGGAACAAACAATCATTGATCTGATGTTTCTGTAAGTACTACAATGTAAATAGGCAAATCAGGTAAAAATTTTATCTTGAGCCTCCCCTGTACTTAAACAAAGTAGGACTAAGCGACCTGATGTCTACTGAACAGAAACAATGACTCAAAAGGATTAGTATAGCATGCATATACAGCAAAAAAAAAAAATCTGAAATTCAGCTAGGGGCGTCCGCTCCCTCCCCTGCTCATCCCTTGGTGCCTTCATTAGATTCCCTTTTTAAATTACCCTTGCAGATCAGAAATAAGTGAGTGTCGAGTATAGTGGTAACATAAAATACGCTTTATATGTGGAATTATGTTCATGTGGATTGTTTTTTATTTGACTATATTTTACTACTTGTTTTAATATTAGCAAGGGCACAAGAAGCACACTGTAAGCAGTGTGGTATTTTAAAAAAAAAAAATTCCAGTAGGTGTGGCACAACCACAGGAGGGCATCAAACCCCCCTCCCCCCAAACTTTGGACAGTAAAACATTGACTGCTTGGGCAACTGGGGGGAGGCACAAAGGGGCATTTGCCCTCTGCCCTGCTGATTTCAATTTTTTTGCAAATAAAAATGCATTCCATAATTTTTTTTGCTCGCTTCACTCGTAATATCTACTTACTCTCATTAAGGTCAGAGCCATAGCTAGCTGGAGGCGGGTGTCGGCCCTGGGCGCCAAACGATATAAATATAAAACGTTTTAAAAGAAAGATCATCATGGTACCCCGTGAAATTATTTGCATTCTATTCTAAAGCATTATTGTTTTCCTTTTAAAAAAAATTGGATCTCAAAATTTTCTTGCTCCCTTCTCTCTCAACATAGTTGTTTTATATAATTCATTGCAAATTACCAGAGAGAGAAGTAGGACTTCTCTTCATTGATTTTGTCTTAAATGCATGAACAATTGTTTGCAGGAAAAGGAGCCTGCACATTTGAAAGGCAATTTATTTCATTTTTGCTTTTGGTTTATTATGAGGTGGATGAATTGATTATGTAATGTGTTTAAATAATATATGTTGTTTACGTATGTATTAAATAAACTTTGCATACGTACAAAATTTAGTGTTAACAGGTTGCATTTTTTTATCTTACCTTGCTCTATGTTGCATATGTGTAAAACATATGTTGTACATGAAAGTTACAAATGTCATAATTATATTCAAAATGCATTTATTGTGCATTTTCTGTCATTCAAAAATAACTTTTGAGCTTGTTTTCCATTATGAGTTAATGTGAAATTGAATGTTTTGAAGAAATATTTCAAATCGTTTGTTCTGACACAAATGCTTTAGCACTGACTTCTACCTCCTCTTTGCATAATTTACGAGGATAATAACGTATTTGATACTACTACTATACTAATGATGATGATAATAATAATAATGACACTATTATTATTATTATTATTATTATTATTATTGGTATGTTTATCCTGGTACTCCCCCTTCCCCACCAGACAAAAATTCATGGTAGTACCTCTGCCCCAAAGGACAATGATTTACCATCTATGAGGGGGCTGCAGTAACGAGAGTAAGAAATCACCCATACAAATCCCACTCTGCTTACAAGTCATGGAAAACCATTTTTTTTTACATGAATTGAAAACTTAATGAAATTATTCCAGAACACATCAACACATGGTGCTATGCATCCTGTTCTATGTTGGAAACAAACAATCTCTTGAATTTCGTATGTCTAGTTTTAATACACTCTATATAAATAAATGTATGAGTCAATTCAGCATTTACTGTAATGATAGAGCAATCAGCGATTTCTTGGGGCGCCCTCTTTAGGCAAATTGCCACCTCCCTTTTTTCAGCCCCAAACCGGACATGTCAAATTCATATCCAAGACAAGCAAGACTAAGGGCTGGCCATTTCTGTAGACATCCAATGTCAACCTCTCTTCCACATAATACACCATGGATGACATTTTACAGACTAGGAAGGTTCTGGCATCTGGACTTACAAACAATAAAATCCTCTGTGGGCTTGTGTTGGGTTCTGTTCATGTGTTTTTGTAATTGTCCCTACATCCATTCATCTTACTACCATTCATCCTCAATGTCATGATAAACCGAAATTGGCAAAAATGTAATGCTAAGTAAATAAAATCAATAAATTAAGTCATGATGTATTGCATTGTGTCTATCATTTTCAAAAGGAGTGAGCTTGAGGCAAATATTCTTTATAAATTTACCAAATGTTGACTATCCTTGAGGAATTTTAGGAAGATGTTGAAAGGAATTTTGGATGGCATTCCATTTTCCAAGAAAGGCTAATAATGCAGTACTGTCTTAGTGGGTTGTAGAGTTTCTATTACAGTGTGGCCATAAAATACGAGGGGTGTATTATAATGATTTGCACCTTATTTTTTCCTTAGGTGCCATGGCCCACCATTCAAGAAGCTACGAGTCTAGTCTACAGATTGCAGGCAGCAGTGCCCAAAAAGGATTCCCGGGAACTTTTCTAACGATGGAAGCAGCCCCGGCACCCACCCAGCGTCGAATAACATGGGTACCTGGGGGAAACCCTGGGGGATAAAGGCGGTCAGGGGCATGATGCTGATCACATCACCCCCACTCATGACTGGATCAAGAAAGTGTGGGGCGTTACCCCCACACCCCCTATATGCCTTAATGGCATGGTGCTATGCACAGGGGAGCACTTTACCTTTTTTTTTACCTTATACTTTCCTCAGGTGCCATGGCCCACCATTCGAGATGCTACGAGTCTAGTCTACAGATTGCAGGCAGCAGTGCCCAAAAAGGATTCCCGGTGTTCACACAGCAGCACGTTCTGTACATCATTGTCAGCAGACTATTGGACAACATGGAAAGCGACTATAATGGTCAGTGTTGGACAAGTTGTTTACTATGGAGAGAGGGTGTGACCACAGCAGAGATTTACAGATGATTGGCAGCAGTGTGTGGTGAACATGTACCTTCATGGAAAACCATTTACAATTGGGTGGAAGGCTGGAAAACGGGACGCAAGAGAAAAAGAGACAAGTTATCTAAGGAAAGTGACTGTGGCAACACCAAGAAACATTACACGGGTTGACCAAGTCATTCTTGAGAACAGGTGCATCACCATCATGGAGGTAACCAGGAGCCTGTCCAGAAACACCCTGCAGCGAATCGTGCACGATCACCTTAATATGGGGCAAGTGTTCGCCAGATGGGTTCAGAAAAGTCGATCAGGAAATTGGGTAAAAGGAGTGCTCCTGCAACACAACAACGCACACTCCCACACTAGTCGGGAATCAATCACGGCCATTGCTGAAATGGGGTTTGAGGTCCTGCCACATTCTGCGTACTCTAGTCTGCAAATCTCTGCTGTGGTCACACCCTCTCTCCATAGAAACCAATTTGTCCAATGCTGACCATTATAGTCGCCTTACATGTTGTCTAATAGTCCACTGACAATGATGTATGGAATGTGCTGCCTTTTTAGGCACTGCTGCCTGCAATTGGTAGACTAGCTTCATATGCCAGTCCTCACTTCTTGAATGGTGCACCATGGGAACTGAAAAAAATAAAGTGAAGATCATTATAGTACACCCCTCATATGTAACCATTGGTGTTATTATTTTCTGATTACATATGATCTATGGCACTGACGACAGATGACCAAGTAGAGATAATTTTCCATTGTAAACAAGAGATAGATAGATAGATAGTTTTATTCACCTTTAGAATGAGTACATTCATGGTTTCGACATGTGTTTCTTTGGATTACATTTCACTACATCTCAATAGAGATTTTTCTTATGGATTTATATGATGTATAAAGTATACTAGTTCATGGAATGAATTGGAATTCAATACATAATAGAATAGAATACATGGAATGAATCATAATGAAAATTATACATAACATATTGAGTGAATGCAAAAGAATAGTACATATTTTAACACAGATATGTCAAATTTTGTGAAGAGGGTCATATGCTGAGGAAAGTGGTAGCAAGTTCAAAATGAGGAATCCAGAGAGTCGTTCAGTTGAAAAATTGCTAAATATAATTTGTGAAACTGGATCAGTTTACAATTTGCAGTGTTGTAAAACAAACTGCTAGTAAATGAAGAACCAAGACTTCAGTGCTTGCCAAGATTCAGGCCCATTCTATGAGATCAGTGAGATGTATGAACAGGAAAATCAGCCTTTACCAAAGCATGCTGCTGATTTTTGAAAGTGAAAAATTCCATCCGTACAAGCTGCAGATTCTGTGACATCTAATGGAAGATGAAGTTGACTACAGGGTTCAAATGTGGGAGTGGTTCCTGCACCAAATTCAAACAAAACATGTCGTTCCTGGAAGGGGTGATTCAAACAGCTGTCCTCAGGTTACCAACCAGGTTATATCAGCATTAGCATCCAATGTTTTAAGTTCATACATTACTCTCATCATCTGAAAAGGTTGAGTGGAG
Source organism: Lepisma saccharinum (assembly GCF_977018435.1). Taxonomy (NCBI): domain Eukaryota; kingdom Metazoa; phylum Arthropoda; class Insecta; order Zygentoma; family Lepismatidae; genus Lepisma; species Lepisma saccharinum. The sequence continues at coordinate 48,485,484 of NC_139243.1, forward strand.
ACCAGATGTACATTTAGGTATTTATGGATGAGCAGTGGAGCTTAGACTGCATCTTGTGAGGTTCTCAATGGTCATTGTCCAAGAAAAAACAAAACTCAAGAGGTACATGGAACTCCCCTCAGGCACTTCTGGAATCCACTTCTATGTAGAAGCATAATCATCCAATGAAAACACTGGGATCTAGAGTGAACAAATCACGGGATATAGTCTAAGCATCGAATAGTCTAAGCTTGATATGAACCTTTGAGTATAACATGGAATTATCCCTTCACAACTCATGTCGTTGGAAAAAGACTCTAGGAATCACAAGGCATGGTAAACAAAATGTACTATTTCACCTTAATAAAAGGTTTATATTTTTATGAACTCCTTAACGGCAATTAATAAACTTGAACTTATACATTGGAAATATTTACTACACATTTTGTACTACCATTACTTGTTGCTATCGTGGTTTAAGTTGATGTTGACACGTCAAGGTTAGCCAATTTGTCCATCTGACGCTAGTTGCCTGTGACATCATAAATATTTACAAAGTTTAGAAACGAGCAGACACAATATTTAAACTAATAACAGACAACTACAATGTTATGTCCAGGGCATTACAAGCTCTATCTCTTATGCACGCTTATTTAAACTTACACCTGGTCTGCACTCAACATTTCCTGATGATGAGAGCAATATATGGGATTGAAATGTTGGAGGTAAGTGCCAGCTTAATCTGGCTGGTAATTGAAGAACACCTGTTAAAGATCCCAATAGTTCTCAATTCTCAGCAAGGATATAGTGGAGCTTTTACAGCCATTAAATAATCCTAGACAGTGCTCTCATGGGAACTCACATCTGTATATTATACAGATCATTGCATCAATATCATTGAATCCCTGAAAAATTGAAACAAATCAAGTGTCTGAAACATCGAAGTAAAAGCAAATCAGTGGTCAAAAGTCTTAATTCATTACAGTACGTTACAAGAAGTTATTTAAAGGAATATGTAACTTGAATATGTAGGCGATAAGTTGAAAATTCATATAAGAAATTAACATTGGTGATCACTCCTCTGCATCGAGCTATTATCTTTGGTGCAGACAGTTCAGGGCTCAATTCTTGGTGGGAGCTAAAACATTCAGTGTTGGCCTAGCATCGTAAGGATGATGAGGGAGCTACTTGAAAGCAATCATAGCAGCCTCTGGTATTGAAAGCCAGAAGACAGCAGCAAAGTTACTGGAAGCTGACCACATGACAACCACCAAAAAATTACTTGGATGGTTCTGGTAAACTCATCAGCTTCATTGGTATCCATTCAACTCTAACAAGATGGCAAGAGCTAAAATTTTGAACATGAAATAAGCCAAACTCTACTCTCAAAATGGATAATCCAACATGATGGGCAGGAAGATAAGAAGCTGTGTATGCTCTTAAAGAGATGTGTTTGTTATGTGAAAGTTTTATCTTGTATACTTTAACAAGCAGGAAGACAAACGAAAGAAGTGAGGCTATTTCCCTTAAGGGTTAAATGGAATTTTTCAGTTAAATTTTATTACCTACAGTTCAATGTAAAGTTTCAGAAGAGTTAAATATCATTTATAAGGCACACAAGCAGAATCTCTTGATATTATGGCTGCATGTAATCTCATAGGGAACGCTCTCCTCTTAGAAAAGTGTGAGCTTCAATTTGATTCACTTGTTGAAGTGATGAAAATTTGTGCCAAGTGGGGAATTTCAAGTGAATTTTCTGACAAAAGAATCAAGAAATTAAAGAAGCATTTTTACAAACTCTGGCAGGCTCAAAGGTTTAACAATCAAGAGAACTGGTTCGCCCTATCAATATTTTACCCAGTGATAGAAAAAAATTGGTTACAACTGAATGGAATGGAATGGAAGCTGTTGTACACATCTAGAAAGTAATACAACATTCTTCTTTTCATGATGAACATACACTGAGCTTTTTGGAGAACCTTGAAAAATGGTACAACATTCGCAGGCCATTATTTCAATCACAAATAAGGTAAGTCTCCCTAAGTTCACCACCTTAAGCAAATTTGTTTTGAAAATCATGAAGAATTTTTTTTTCAAAATAAAAAAAAACCTTTGAAATGTTAATGTTCAATAGAACAACATATACATTTGTGAGAAGAAAAACGGTCCCCTTTCTCAAACAATGACCAAGAGAAGCAACTGCAACTGGGGTTGCAACTGACAGAAGAGAGTCTAGAGTCGATGTAATTTATTTTTATACTAAACAAAGGCAATATTAATTATACAATATTCACGCATAAAATCAGTACAGATTGTAACTGAGAGAGTTAAACATTAAATTGAAAAGAAATGAAAAACAAGCACAATTTTAGTCCAAGACAATTTCACTTCACACTGAGAATGAAGTATCAATTTGAGCACTCTTAACAAACGAAAACACATTTATCATTTTTCGTTAATCCTACATATTCTTTGTGAACATTACAATGACATAAACTGCAGCATCTCATATCTAGGACACGATCTTCTTTGCAAAGGAAACAATACCAGCTGTCTGTAGATTTGCCTGCACCAGAATTCTTTTTTGGATGAGGACAGGTTGTGTTTTTAGGTCTTACACATTTTGGGGGTCGATGTGGCTGTTGGGTAACCAAGCATCTTGGAACAGGAAGGACCGGGATCTGATGGACTGGAGAACAAACTTTTCTGAATTTGCACAGCGTGGCTGTTAATTGGTGGACGGTTCCTCCTCAGGAGTCTATTTTTAGGAGTCGATCTTACATGTAGTACACCCTTTAAGTTTTGGTGGCCCTCAAATTTGAAAATCTGTATGCAAAACTAATGAATTCTAAGACTTACTCTATTTAAAAAACAAGTTTCATTGTCATAACATCAGTTCTTAATTTTGCCATGACGCACGATACAGTGGCAAACTTAAGAACATGTGCAGCTTTTATTAAACCAGTCAGCAACCACTACTAACAGAATATGGCATCTATCTCCAAGCAAGCACGCACTAACAGAAATCGACCTTGAGTGTTCAACATAAATTCCAAGGCACCATGCACCTGGCATGAAATAGCTTCTGCCATTTTTCAGCTAAACATAGAATCTGTGGGGTGGCGAACTTTGGGATAGTGGCGAACTTTGGGACAGTGGCGAACTTATGGGTACCTTATTATCAGTTTTTTCAAAGGACATGAATTATGTGAAAGAGAGTTCTGATCTCATTTTGACACATTCATTTTCAGTTATCATTATGCGTTCAAGGCTTTTTTATGTACCTTACTGCCACTCTCACATTAGCAGAGAGATTGATTTCAAATTGAAAATATAAAAACCAATTTACTCCATATGAGTGCTTCCATTTATTCTTATACATTCAAGGAATTTTTTATGTACCTTACTGCCCCTCTCACATTAGCAGAGAGATTGATTTCAAATTGAAAATATAAAAACCAATCTATCTAGTACGAGTGTGGATTGCCATTATTAATCTTAATTTGTTTATGAGTGAAGAATGCACTGTATTTCACAGTAGCTACCTATTTTATTAGTCATTTTGCACACACTCTTACTATTAACATAGAGCACTGATTCTCAACTTTCATGAGCCTATGGTCCATTAAATTCACTTTTTTAAAAATTCGATGGTCTGATCACATCAATTTTACTCCTAATCAGCTTTCTAATTTTTTAAAACTTTATTGGATGACAAAGACTGGATCAAATTGAATCTTTTAGTTTCCTCTGGCCAATATCATTAAGCAAATTTGGTAAGTGCTGATTTTCATTTGCATGTTCCATTTGCAGACATCGAAAAATTCCAATTAATCAGAATATTCATATTTCAATATGTTTGTTAATAAAAATTACTGCACAGACTAAATTGATCATGGTGCCCCATTATCAACTTCCAACTTTGGAGACAGGAAGCCACGCATGTCCCGGATTTGATTGTTTCATCGCTCACCACCAACATTTCCTGTTATCACAGTCGAACTCAAAGCCAAGTGAAAAGTCATCATTCATGGATGCTATCTTGGCTTGCAAGTCGCTCCACCAGCCTGGCTCTTAGACATCTAGGAAGTAATAAAACATTCTTTTTTTCATAATGTACAGACACTGAGACATAGGTACATAAAGATTTAATAGAGAGATTAAAAGTTCAAAAGACCTCAAAATTAAAATTCAATTTCAAAGTCTGGATAGTTGACAGTCTCCTTTCAGCAGCTTTGTTTTCTCAACAGCACTGGGCAGAAAGGATTTCCTCCTATCAATGGTGAACGCCGAATGAAAGGTTATCTTTCCAGGTGGTTGCCAGCTTGGGCTGAAATTTGCTAACTTCAGGAGAAACTCTCATGGTTCGGTATAACATTTTGCAGCTCAGTACTGGACTATGGTCTGGTGGTTCAGAGACACTGGTATAGAATTCCTACTGTGGGTACTCTTCGTTATTAGTCTCTACCATTTATAAAAAAAGAAAATAAATAAATAAACACATCTTTAATCATAATCAAGAGAATTATAATTGGTTAGCACTCCATATGCTGAAATTGCATTTTTTTTGTATTTGTAGATCCAGTCACTATAATGGCATAAACTGGTCAGAGGGGCTACTTGAGTGTTCTGCCCTGGGGACACCATGAGTGTCAATATCATCATGTCATTACTAGAGTTAGGATTTTTAGGTGCGCACCTTTTTTTCGTAGTGAAAGTGAGACCTCTCTGGAAGCACTCAGTGTGTGAAATGTTGCCTCAACGTGAGAATGGAGCTAATTTTCCAGCACCTTTTTTCCCTTTTTTGATAACCTTTCCCTTCCCTCCCTTTTCTGGTACATTTATCTATTTTCCCCCTTTTTCGTGTTCTTAATTGCTTTTCCTCCCCTTTTTGTGTCCTTTTACTGGTGTTGTTAAATATATTTCCTCAGCAAATCATTGAATTTTTATTTTCTTTTTTCGCGACATTTTTCTCTTTAAGATGTTTTCACATTGTTAACTGAAATTGAATGTATTTAAACTGTGCTTGATTGTTGACTATTTGAAATCAACAATGGAAAGACTGCAACTGATATGCACCAGATCGCCGTTATTATTTTTAAAATAGAAGGAAGAAGGAAACGCAGTTTGGTCTTGGAAGCAGTGAAGCAACAATGTGTTTCTGAAGTGGTGGGTTTCACGTTTCATGTGTGCGCAGTAGACAGATATTGTTTGTGGATGTAAGTTCCTTACCTGCTTTTTTACTCTGTTAGATCCTGTTAGTGCATGTACTTTACCATGCCGAAAGTGCCCAGATCCCGATTTCTCAGTCTGGCTCAAGAATTTAAGCATGAGTTCGTAGAAAGTGATGGAATTGTTATTCAATTCACGGTTTGTGATACGGGAATCACATTAGATGAAAAACACCAGAGAGATCGCATCCAGCAACATATTTCCAGCTCTAAGCATCAAAAGAACAAGAATCTGCATGGAAGTAAATCTCGGCAGCCTCTCTTACGCAATGCATTTGAGCAGTGTTCTTCCAAGAACCAAAATTTAAAGGAATTTAATGTTGACTTGTGTGCATCTTTTACACAGGCCGGGATTCCACTCAACAAGGTGAACCATCCGGCCTTGAAAGGGTTCTACACACGGTTGTCAGTGCCCGATGAGAGTACGTTAAGGAAAAACTACATTGAATCTGTATATGAAGAAACTGTTCGTAAAATTAAGGTGAAAGTGTCAGATTGCGATATAGGTGTCATTCTGGATGAGACGACAGACTCAATGCAACGATATGTTTTGAACATTTTGGTTTTTCCTCTGACAGGTGAGGAAGTTAAGCCCATGTTACTAAACAAGTATGAGTTGCAGAAAACCAATGCCAGTACAGTGATGCAGTAATTTATCATTTACTACTGTGAGGGGGCAGTTAGATGGTTTTGCCAGAGACAAACTTGAGGCTAGTCTTGACAAGAATCTGGATGTTGTGGAATTTGGCACTTCCACAGAGTTGCCATTCCGAGTGAATACTAAGTTTGCCCCACTTGTTTCTGTGGATGCAGATAGAAGCTTCAGCTTATATAAAGATATTTTATCTCCGAAAAGAAACAAACTCACTTTTAAAAATTTAAAAATGCTTAATGTTGTAAGGTACAACAGCTTTGTGTTTTTCCCCGACTCTGGTAACACAACCTATGTGTTGTGTTGTGTACACAGCTTCGAGTGAATAGCTTAGACTAATAAAATAGGAGGGAAAGTTTTAATAAGTAGTATAATTATCAGCCCCTTTTTTGCCCCTTTTTGGGTCTTATTTTAGCACCTTTTCCCTTCCTTTTTCCCAATGAAATTTTTCCCCTAAAAATCATAACTCTGGTCATTACTCATCCTCATCATTGTGATTAGTCAAATGTGGCAGAAAAGTTATCTTAACCCTAGAACACTACCGTACGTAAAATTTACGTATGCTTCGCGCTCAATTCCCTCCCCTACCTCCCACATCGCACCCACTTACCCCTCCACCTATGGTATTCCTCGGGCATTATGTCAGGTGCGTGGCAGCACTGTGGTAAGGAGGGCGGAAGCAGTGAACGTCTTTAGTTTGTGCGTTATGTGGGACTCTGTACGTCAAAAATACGTAGCGATAGTAACAGAAGAAAAAGCTTGCACGTAATTTTGACGTGCATGTAGTAATAACGCCATTTGTATTCACGTAAGATTTGCTTGCCGCTAGTAACACGCATAGTGAAAATGTCTGAAAAACGTCTGACAACTGATAAAATTTGCGAACGTTTGGTAAGTTGTGAAGAAGAAGAGCTGCTGGAAGAGAATGAAGAAGATATTTTGGAAGTTGAGGACTCTGATATCAGTGATTACGATAGCGACAACGAACAAGAATATGTTCCTATAAGGCCAAACAAAACAAAATTGTGGCTTTAATTTCAACAATGTACAAAGATGCAACAATCAACAGTGAAAGTAAGAAACCCGAAATCATTTTGACCTACAATTCTACAAAGGGTGGAGTAGATGCTTTTGATCAAATGTGCCAACGAATGAATGCTGGTAGAAAAAAAGCGATGGCCCCTCTCATTCTCCCCACATTCTCACAAATCCAGTTCATGCTTCACCTCCATGAGAACTTGACCAAGATCTGGCAAGAGCAAAGGCTAATAAATCCGGGACTGTCACAGGAGTTAAGAAAGTCAATTTTGAAGGTACTGGGAAAGGAAGAGACAAGTACAGTAGCAGCCACGTCACAAGGAAACAGAAAGTATTGTAGATTCTGCAACTACATGAAAAGGAGGATGACAACTACGTACTGCTCCTGTGGGAAGCCAATTTGTGGTGAGCATCAAAACAAAAAGTGCCCCGACTGTGGATAATTCCAGCAATGCACTATTTTTTCTAAGGTGTCTTTTATTCCTTATTAACAATGTTATAATTATTTGCAAAATTTGTTTTCATTGTGTATTTCTCGCATTAATTCTTAATATACGTACAAGTTTGCCAACTAATACATTATTTTCATATATTCTGTATTTAATAAAGCCATGCTCATATATTTTATAAAGAATAAAAACTCCAAAATGTAGAAAACAAACAAAATAATATTAAAAAAATATTTGTCACTTTGATTTTGTAAACTAAGGTATATGTTAAAAATCATTCACTGCATGTACGTAATATTTACGTAGCGGTAGTTATACAGTAATATGGGAACACGGTAGTGTTCTAGGGTTAAATAACAAACATTAAATCAACCAAATCCCTGCCATGGTCTACCCTCTTCTTGTCGTATTTGAATTTAGCTAATTCATATAATTCAAGAGTGCAGCGTTGGGGTACCCTTATAGTATCATCACAAACAATCACAATGGTGCTTGTGCTCTCTCGAATAATACGTTTTACAACAGGTATTTGTTTAATGTTGTGCCTCAAACAAGTGATTCAACTGTGTTATGGCAGACATTTATTTTCACAGTAAGCTTGCGTTTGAAATTTTGGTTTCCTTCTTCTGTGCTAAATATACAAATGGAGCTGTATTTGCTAATATTCCTTTTCTTTTCATTCTTCTATATTAATGTGATCATTTTTGCATGAGAAATGAATGTGAATAAGAGATTCAATTATATTAAGTATATATTTTGGAAGTGGGAAGAACTTTGTGACGTCACAGGTTGCACAATCCTAACAATGGCACTGACTGAACTTAATATCAGTTAAATGTTATTGTTGATCAGAGAAGCTAATTGTTACTTGTTACTTACATAGCAAGTTTCATTGTTGTGGTTGTGTACTATGAGTACTATGGTTACACAATTCCCAGAGATTATTCATGAGAGCAATGACATGAAATCATCAGTGTTCTATCGCTTACAAGTCAGAATGAACATAACCTAATTGTAATGAAGGGGCCCTAAAATGTAATCAGCAGTGGAATGCAGACAACACTTGATAATTTAAAGATTTGTGCAGCATGTGTATTGAATACTCTGGAGATGAATGTTTTAAAGTACAAGTATATAATGCAATCCTAGTAGTATAATTTGTATGAGAATTGAATTGACTCCAGAACACTTTAATGTTTAATGTTATATTTATATATTATATTGATTAATTAATTTTTGTCTTAAGTCTGCTTTATGCATAGAAATGCTAATTGGGACAGTACCTATTGTTTAATGTGGTATCCAAACCACTGTGCCATGTGCCTCCTTTGTGTACCGAACCCCTTGATTATAAATTTATATTATAGCGTATACTATTAAATCGCATAATATTTGTTTGCTATAAATAGCAGAACATACATATTGAAATGGACGGTTTCCATTACAATGCAGTTGCATGGCTTTTGAAGGATGAATGATCTTCTAGTGTAAATGCTTCGAAAAACAAAAAATACAAACAGAAAATTTATATCACACCCCAAATCCTCCAATTAAAGTTAAATGATAAAAGAAAACTGGCAAATCTACTTACGATTTGTTGTAAAATATCCCTTTTTTTTCTCTAGAATCAATTTGTGTGGTGTAAAAGTTAATAAGAGTACTCTTACATTATACATAACAAATGAATCAGAACATGATAGTAACTTGGAACTTATTCGAACTTGAGGCTTCATATTTGGAATGGAATCAAAACCTTTTCCATCTCATAAAAACATCATACAGTATTATTCGCTAAATAACAGTTACATTTGCGAAATCACAAATATTGCTCCTCTATCACTTCACTTCTCAGGTCCCAAGATGTTAACACTCTTATCTCTTAACATCTAAATTTTAATAAACTGAAAATTTTGCAAGACCAAGTGCGCCTGCTTGCATTTTTCCAGGTTATGCCTATGAATCAGAACTGAACCAACATTTTTACTGCAAAATTTCTGCATTTGAACTTGCTCATACATTACTTAACACAACAAAGAAGTTTCTATAAAAAGTTGCAGCACTAGGATAACACGTGTTAGCTAACAAGATATCGAAAGATTATATAATATGTATTTGGTACATTCCATGAAAAGTGGTCCTATTCCACATAAATAACAAAATGAATCAATATTGGTAATATTGATTTTAATTGCATTAGGGTTTAAATGTTTGTGAATATATATAATTTGTTTATTTCAGTTAAAAAATATTAGTGTATGTATCCCATAAGCTTTACACAACAAAAAGGTTATCAAATAAAGTCAAACTTTGCTACATTTTTAGTGTCAAACATGAAACACATTTTCGTTAAGGCTTTTCATGCATTCATTTTTATGTTACACAAATGAACTTTCTATTTTTCAATTGTTAGCAGAGGACACATCAGTACATCATAATTGTATCAAATCAGTTCATTATGAATATGTTAATCAATCCCATGTTTAAAACTTTAAATTTTGTAATTGAATGTTATACAGGAAACACTGGAATGCTCTAGGGCAACATTAGAATGTTTCCTTTCGTTTCTCAATCACGAAGTATTGCAAACTTTGTGTTGAAGTCTGTCACAGTATTTTTGAACTCAATGTATGTAATTGCAATTTTAATTTTGTTATTTCAATGTCGTTTTTCTGTCACTTTTGGTAAATTGTGATATGAGGATGAGTGATGAGAAGGGACATGCAAAAATAACTTCCATGCCAAGCCAGAAACTTTGGTTATTAGATCAAAGTTAACCAATTAACATTTGGGTCACAATGCAACGGCCAACCTTTCTCTTGTGTTTTTCTTGGTTTTATACTCTTGTGGGTTATCAAGTTTTACTTACGAACCACTCAATTGTAATGATATTATCCTTTCAATGGAAGCTAATTTTATAGTGGTGATTCACGTTTGAAAATGTCGCTGAAGTTCAACTTGCGTGGGGGCGTGAGTTTGGAACACAACCTCCAACACGATTGACAATTGAAGGGCTTTGAGATAAGTTTGAGATGTATGGTACCATTTGTGATGTGCACAAGGGAAAATCAGGAAGACCTCGTACAGCTACAAGTCCTGCTTCTCCAGCTATGGTCTTAGAAAAGTTTGCAACATCGCCTCAGAAGTCTGCTACACAATGTGCTCGTGAAATAGGAGTTAGCAGTGCAAGTGTAGGATGCATTATGTTAGCCACCAAGTGGAAAGTGTACATACCAAGATTAATGCACACATTAAATAAGGATGATCCTGATCGCCGCATTGAGCTCTGTGAATAGTTTCAGTGAATGGCAGATGAGAATGAAGAGTTTGTGACGAAGATTGTGTGGTCTGATAAGGCCCAATTGAAACTAAATGTATAGTGAATCGTCAAAATTGTGGAGGTCCTTCTTGAAGAAATTTCAGCAGCATGTGCAGAAATCCCCGTGGACACGTTGACCAACATTGTTCAAGCAACCATTCGCTCTTGTGGTATGCGTCTGGCCTCTAACGGCAGCCATTTTGAACACTTCGAGTAACTTAACATAAGGATGCAGGGTGATTGTGTTAAACCTGTGAACAGGTGCAGAGAGCTTGTATTAAACCTCTGATATGTAATTTAGTTCAGTACTAACACACAATAAAGAATTAGTGTTCGTTAAATTGTGTATACTCTGTATATACAAGTGTCAAGATTTCAAACACAAATGTTTTTTAAATGTGAATGAAACTTGAATACAAGAACATTTTTTTATATTTTTGTAGTTACATATCATGAATGGAAGAGTAGTTGATTTTTCTCCATCTTTCTTGATGGTCCAAAAATATGCATTATTTGTATAATATTGATGTATTTATTACCTATGTCCCAGAGACGATGTCTGTTGGGAGTCCCATTGTTTCAGTGTTGATCTGGCATTGTGAAGACAATTATTTGGAAGGAAGAATAAAATGCCAAAAATGAAAACAAAAATAACTTCCACTGATAGAATGAAAGACTAATAACTTGAACATTGAGACCTAAAACTTGGAGAGCCAGTTTCCCATTGGGTGATGAGTTATCAGCACATCAATTTCCATTAGTTGTTATTTTGGATTTCTAGACTGATATCTAGTACTACTTACTTTCCAGTAGTTTCCCTATTGTCTTCAGAAATACAGTATTGACTGTGCAATACTTCTGTATACCAATATACTGTAGCTTTTAATGGAAACCAAATGTAGAACAGCTCACATGAAAGGCGAGAGTGCTGACTATTTATCTGCATGGAAGCTCACGAAGATTAAATGCTCTTTAAAATGCTGTTAGTTCTCTCAATGATGGAGGAGAGGTTTGGTGCAATCTGGCACTATGAAGCCCTGTTTTTGCATGTTCTTCAGATGTTAGAAATATATGTAGTATTAAAAAGACTGTTACAAGAAAATTTTATGCACAGATAAGATTGTGGAATATACATAAAGGTCAAAAAGGAATAGAAATCACTCAGAATTGTCCTCACTGAGAATCCATTAATCACCCAAGAAGGTTCTGAAAATTTCAGAGCCAAATAAATTGAAACTGAACTTAATGCATATTAATAACAATGTATTCTACGTACCTGAACATCACCAGTATGATTTGATTTGTGCTTCCTATGATGATGTTTCATTATTTCTTACTTTGTTCTAGAGAACCCATTTACATGGCAAGAAGAAGTGGAAGAAACACAGTGCATCAGATCTTGGAGTAACTAATCAGTTACCCTCCATCACTGAGTCAAGATGGGAGAAGAACATATTGAGGTAAGAAATTTCCTATAATCTCTCTCTCTTTGTTATTTTCCCTTTCCTCTTTTTTAGTTGATTTGCTTTCTCCTCTTTTCCTCCATTCTCCTTTGTGGATTTATTAACTTCTGTTCCTCCGTTTCTCGTCTCAGTTCTTCCTATCTCCCCTACAATAGGATACTCTTCTTCCAACATTAGGATACTCTTCCTACCATCCTCATTAAAGGACTCAGTACAACAACTGAAATAGATAAATAATAACCATCATCAAAATCTCCCCCATCAGTGAACTCACTTCTATCCATCAACAATTCCCTGGATGAGCGGTTAAGTGATAGACTTAAGATTGCCATGGAAGTTTCTATCTTCGATTCAGAGCCGGGGGTTGGATGTTCTTTATGAGTGCCCCTTCATCGCTCATCATCACTGATCCTCATCAATACCAAAACTGACACAAAATACTATCTAGCAAAAATACATACATTCTGCCTATCTTTCTTTTACCATTCTCTTGGAAGACAAAGTTCTTCCTATCTCCTTCCCTTCTCCTTGAAGGGCTCAGTTCTTTCTACCTCTTTCCCCTTTCTTTGATCAAGTACTTTTTATCACATATCACTTACTTGGACGAATCAGTTCTCTCTCACTCCCTTATCCATTCCATAATTAATTCCTTCCATATCTCACCTTTCTTCTTGCAGGACACAATTCATTTTACCACCATTCACCATTATCATTACATTTATCCTATCATCTTTCTATCACTTTGGATGATTCAGTTCCACTCTTTTCCCTTGTGGATTCCCTTCCTTCTCCTTCTAGGACTCAGATCTTTCAATTTATTGTTGTCCTCCTGGTGGATTTCCTTACTCGTTTCATCTTCCATTCTCTTTGTAGGACTCAGATTTTTCTATGTTCCTCCCATATCCTTAGTGATTTATATCATGCTATCTCCCTCCATTCTCCTTGTTGGCCTCAATTCTACTTTTATCCATGTTTTTCAGTGTTATATTCACTTGCTTCGATATACTTGGAGGAGCCAGTCTTTCCTATAACCTCCCCATGCCTTTCGTGCATTTACTTCCCACTCTTCCTTCCTTCACTTTTGGGGACTCAGTTCTTCCTGTACCCTTTCTTCCCTGTGGTGAATACCCTCCCATCTACCTACTTCCATTTTCCTAGAAGGACTAAGATCTTTCCATCTCTCCTCTTTCATTTGGTGGATTCCATTCCTCCTTTCACTGTTCATTCTCCATGGAGAACTAAGTTATTCATATATCCACCCTTTATCTATCGTTAATTTATTTCATGCTCTCTCTCTCTTGTCCTTGGGGGATTAAAACTTGTCCCATCCTATCACCCCCATTCAATTTGCAGGATCCCTTTCCTCTTCTCCCCTTCCACAGTTCATCGACGACTTAGTTCTTTATCTCTCTCCTCTTCCCCTTGGTTGACTTCCTTCCTCCTATCTTCTTCCAGTCCCCTTGGTGAATTCAGTCCTTAATATATGCTTCCTTTGTTCTTGATTAATCATCTGCCTCTTATTTCTCTCCATTCTTTTTGGAGGACTCAGTTCTTTCTATCTTCCCCTTTTGTTTCATGGAATCAATCCTCCTACCACCTAATCTTCACATTGAAGGTCTCAGTTCTACCTATCTGAATTCCTTTCACTTTGTGGATTTAATTTCTCCTGTCTCCATTAAGTTTATTCGCAGCTAACAGTTCATTCTATAGCCTTGTATTGTCCTTGGCTGATTTACTTCAACCTATTTCCTTTCTTCTCTTGAGAGGACATATTATTTATTCTCTCCTATTTTATTTGGAAGATTTACTTCCTTCCATCCCTTTCATTCCTCTCAGAGGACTAAGTTCTTCCTAACTTCCCCTTCCCCTAAGTGAAATTGCCTCCTCATATCCCCTACTCAATTCCATGCAGATATTGTGTTCTTCGTCCTTCGTGAATTTAATTCCTCCTATCACCTTTCTTCTTCCAGGAGCACTCAGTTTTCATCTCTCCTTCTACTTTCCATGGTTGATATATTAAATCACATGTCTCCTAGGAGAGTATCATTCCACCTATTTACGCCTCTACTTTATAGTGGAATTCTTTCCTCATTTTTTCTTCTGTTATCCTTGGTTGACTCAGTTCTTCCTATAGCCTTCCCTAGTCCCTTGTGGAACTTTCTATGTCTCTTCCTTCTTCTGCAAGGACTCAGTTTTCCTCATGCATTGTTCATTGTGGAATCACTTCAATCATTTGCTTCTATCTTCTTCCATTGTCTTTGGATAACACAGTACTTCATATGTTCTTCCCTTGCCATTGGTGGTTTATTTCTTGCGATTTCCCTCTCGCTTCTCTCTTCCCTTGTTGTATTTCATCTCCTCATATATATATCTCCCTCTTTCTAGTGTTAAATTCACGTCCATATATTACCTTTTGTTTACTGTGGAGTATTCAGCTTCTTCTATATCCTTTGAGTGTCCATGGTCAAATCTACTTCTTCCTATCTCATTCAATCTCCTTTTCCTGTCTCTCCTTTCACTATCCTTAGTGGATTTACTTCATTTCATCTCTCCACTTTTCTTGCAGCACTTCATTCTACCTTTGTTACAATTTCTGTCCTTCGTGAAAACATTTCCTCCTGTGTCCTATCCCTCTTCTAATTAAAGATTTAAGTTCTTCCAATGTTCCCTACTTCACCTTTCTTCTTCCCTTCTGTTTTGGAGAGTCTTTTCTTCCTATTTCTCCTTCTTCCATTTCCTAGATTTCCTTTATTTCATTCTCCATGGAGGATTCAGTTCCTTCTATCTCCCCTCTTCCACATGGTGGATATCTTTCCTCCACTCACATTCAAATGAATATGAAGGACTCAGTTATTCCTATCTCTATCCTTTGTTTACCAAGCTCATTTTGCCAGGTAAGCTCCTTGCTACCAGGCCAATTTTGAGCAAAATGCAGAGTTTCATTTAGATGATTGTAGATCTGAGGCTAAGTGCCCTAGACAGACGAATGATATATCGTTATATGCGGAATGAACCGTACACTCAGACTACATACAATTTATGTACATTCGAAATCTCAGAAAAAATGCCCCTCCACCCCTGGACAACAAAGTATGGGACATTGTCAAAATACACATGGAAATGATCGTAGGCATGTCTGGAACAAGAAAATAATTGCACTATTATGATATGAACAATACAACACGACTTGTAACCCCAAAACGATATGAGCCATTCAGGAAAATTCGCAGTTACCTTGAAACGACTGTAGGTCCGAAGCTAATTGCCCTAGACGGACGAATCAAGTACCGTTATACGCGGAATAAACCATAAAATCGGACTACATAAAATTTGTGCACATTGAGTGTATATGTGGATGTGAGGGAGGGGAGGAACTGGAAAATTCCAAAATTTCTGGAGACAAATGCCCCTTCCCCCTTCGCCCCTGGACAACAAAGTACAGGACATTGTCAAAATACACATGGAAATGATCGCAGGCATGTTTGAAACAAGAAAAAATGCACTATTATCATATGAGCAATAGAACACGACTTGTAGCCCCTCCAAACGACATGTCTGTGCGCCACTGACTCAAGCCTCGGATAGCAGATTTACCTTGAAACGCCTAAATATTGGAGGCTAATTGCCCTAGATGGATGAATCAAGTACCGTTATTCGCGGAATGAACCATAGATTCGGACTACATACATTTTATGCACATTGAGTGTATATATGGATGCAGGAGGGGAGGAACTGGAAAATTCCAAAAATTCTGAAGAAAAATGTCCCTTCCCCCTCCGCCCCTGGACAACAATGTACAGGACATTGAAAAAAATACACATGGAAATGATCGCAGGCATATTTGGAACAAGAAAATAATTGCATTATTATCATATGAATAATAGAACACAACTTGTACCCCCCAAAAACATGTCTATGCACCACTGACTCAGTTTCAAAGGAAGCCGCCATTTCCCAGACATTTTCCCCCCTTTTATGGGGGAAGAGTATTTAGGGTGCAGTATATGTAAAGGTAAAGGTAAAGTGCTCCCCTGTGCTTAGCACCAAGCCATGAAGGTGTATAGGGGTGTGTGGGGGTAAAGCCCCACGTTTCTTGATCCGGTCATGAGTGGGGGTGATGTGATCAGCATCACGCCCCTGACCGCCTTTACCCCCCAGGGTTTCCCCCAGGTACCCATGTCATTCGATGCTGGGTGAGCGCCCAAGCTGCTTCCAATGTTAGAAAAGTTCCTGGATTTGAACCGGACAGGGATCAAGCGTGGGAACTTGAGCACTGTAGTCAGACGCGTTACCGACTGAGCCACCATGGCAGTATATGTGTTAACAATAATATAAAAATAGAAAATCGCCATTCCAACCAAAAATAGCGACATTATGACGTAAAAATTAAAACCTTGTCGAGGTATCTATATATAGATAGCTGGAAAACAAGAGGCATACCTAGAGGTATCTATTTATAGATAGCTGGTAAACAAATGACTATTCTCCAACTATGTGGATCTCATTCATTCTCTAAGGTCCATTTACGAGAAGAGACTCAATTCCTCTTATACCCACCCCCTCCCTTCTACTTGGTCGATTCATTTGCTCATTTCATATTCCTTTCTCCATTCAATACTTGGCTCCTTCTATGTCTTTTCCTCCACTTAGTGGATTTATTTTATACCTTAACCTTCCAATCTCTATGGGGACTTGGTTCTTCCTATATCCCCTTAGGGGGATTTTGTCCTTGAAGCATAATGGTAAGAGATAGAAGACTGTGTCTAACGTGGAGAATGGAATGGTGGATTCATTTCCCTTCACTTCCATTATGCATCAAGGACCCAGTCCCTCATATCTCTCCACTTCAACCTGATGCATGTCATTCTTCCTCCTTACTTTCCATTCTCAATGTGTTACACAGTTCCGTCTACTGCTTGGTGGTTTTCTTCTCTCCTCCTCTTACTTTCTATTCTGCATGAAGGATTCCGTTCTTCCTATCTATGCTAACAAGACTTAACTCAAGTCAATTCTTTTACTTGGTGGATTCCAATTTACCTCCCAGCTTCAACTTTCTACAAAGGACTCAGTTCCTTCTATCTCATATATCCCCCTAGTGGATTCCTTTCCATCTCTCATTTTCAATTCTGCATGGAGGCCTCAGTTATTTCTATTTCCTTCCTTCCGCTTAGTGATTTCCTTTCCTCATCTCACCTTTAATTCTATATGTAGGACTTAGTTTTTCCTATATCCCCTTTTCCACTTGATGGATTTCTTCTCTTCTATCACTTTTTTTCTGTTTCGAGGATTAGTTCTTCCTGTCTCTCCTCTTCAACTTGCTAAATTCTTGTCTTCTTACCTTACATTCTCTATGGAGAAATTAGTTCCTTCTATCTCCTCTCTTCTACTTGGTGCACTACTTTATTCATCTCATTTTCCATTCTCCATGGATGACTCAGTTATTTCAACCTGGCCTCTACTACTTGGCAGTTTCCGTTCAACCTCACAGCTTTCATTCTCCATGGAGGATTCGATTTTCCCATCTCCCATGCTCCGCTTGATGTATTATTCTCCTCTGCTGTTCCATTGTCCATGGAGGACTCAGTTCTTCTGATTTGTTCCTTCTCATATCTTCTCCTTCGCCTTGAAGGGTTTATTCTTACTATTTCTGTCTTGGTGTAGTTTGAGAATTTAGTTTTTGCTATCTCCTCATTATCTCTTGGTGGATTTCCCCCAAGTGGAAGAAAATACTTACAGAAGAACTGTGTCATCTACCATTGGGAATGAGAGAAACAAGGAAGAACAGAATACACAAGGTGCAAGAGGGGAAATAGGAAGAAGTTAATCAATCTTTCATTGACAATGGAAAGGAATGGAAGAAAAGAAATCCACTAAATTGAGGAGTGACAATGATTTGTCATAGAAGACAGAAAATCCCGAAATGGAAGAGGGGGGACAGGAAGAATTGTGTCCTCCATGCAGAGTGGCAGGAAGAGTGAATGGAGTGAGAGGATAAGTGAGTGGAGTTAGAGGAAGGAAATGGAAGAAATGCATGAAGTGATAGAGAGGAGATAGGATAAACTTAGTCCTCCAAGGAGGAGAATGGAAGAGGATAGATGGAAGTGATTCCTTTATAGAGAGCAAAGGACAAAATAGGGTAATCTAGTCCTGCAAAAAGAAAGGGAGAGATGAACTGAAGTAAATCCACCAATCATAGTGGAAGAGGAGATAATTAACTTCGTTATACCAGGAGTGTGAATGAGATAGGAAGAATAAAAAAAAAGTGACAATGTATGTGTACAGGAAAACTGAGTTCTACATGGAGAATGAAGAGTGATATAAGGAAGGAAAACCAGCACATTAAGGAAGGGTTATATCAAAAACTTAAATGACCAAGGAGAGGGGAGATAGAAGGAGTTTAATCCACTTCCCACAAGGAAAGGATATAGGAAGAACCAAATAATTCAAGGAGAATGGAAGAAGATAGGAGGATTGAGATCCACTAAGAGGAAAAAGAGGAGACAGGAAATGTTGAGTTCTCCAAGGTGAAGAAAGAGAGATGAGATGAAGTATGGGATTACAAATGGAAGATGATGATGAAGAAGACCCAGTTCTTTCTATCTCCCATTTTTCATATAGTGGATTGTATTCTTTCTCTCACCTGCCATTCTTCATGGCTGATTCGGATTTTCTTATCTCTCCTCTTACCTCTTACACTCTTCCTTCTACCACCTTCATTTCTCCTTCGAGGACTAAGTGCTTTAAGTCCCCTTTCATCCACTTGATGGATTACTTTTCTCCTACTTTCCATTGTTGAATAGAGGAGGAATCAGTGTTCACAATCTTCCATCTTTCATTTGTGAGTTCCTTTCCATCGCTCACCTTCCATTCTCCATAGAGGATTCATTTCCTCCTACATTGACTTTTCAACTTGGTGAATTTCTTTCCTGAAAGAGAAGGGAATGAGATAGCAGGATATAAATGCTCCAACAATAAGGGTTGGAGAAAAGGTGGAGTAGTTCATTCTAGGAAGGCAGAAACAGCGGGGGAGAGATGATATTCTACAAGTAGGCAAAGAAGAAGAGGGTATGGAGAAACATTCTTGAAGGAGAAGGAAGGGAAATATGAAGAGGATGCAAGTCCTCTAAAATTAAGAGAAGCAAATGAGGAGAAATATAAACTTATTACAATAAAAAGAACGGATGCAAATTCTCTAATGACAAAGGAAGATGATCATCTAAGTAGAAGACAGAAAAATAAAATCAAACCTATTAATAATTGAGGGTGGAGAAAATAGTAGATGGCAATCCTGCAGAGAAATAAGTATGTGTGTGTGTGTGTGTGTGTGTGTGTGTGTGAGAGAGAGAGAGAGAGAGAGAGAGAGAGAGAGAGAGAGAGAGAGAGAGAGAGGAGAGGGAGGAGGAAAAGAATGAGGTAAGAGGAGATGAAAAAATGTACAGAGCAAGATAGCAACAAGCAAGTCCTCAATTGATGTTGGAGGAACATAGGAACAAGTGAACCCAGGCAAGTGTTCCAAGTAGAATGGGAGGGTAAAACAAGGAAAATTTCTTACTAGTAGAAACGAGGGATACAGAAGGAGGCAATTTTTCCAAGGTATAGGTGGGGAGGTATGAGGAGGCAAGTCCTCAAAGGACAAGGAGAGATCATAGGAGAAGAGTAACTGACAATTTATTCAAAAAGAAAAGAAGAGACAGCAGAAGTAAAGTTTAAGAAGGAGAATGGATGGAAGTAAAAGGAATCAAAAGGAAGATAGGAAGATATGAAGAAACATGTATTTGTGAGAGAATGAAAGCTGATATAAAGAAATAGAACAGAAAACATAAAATACAATGTAATGGCCAATCAAGTAGTTTATATTGTTTAAATGTAAGTGGTTTACGATTAATGTATTCTCTTGGAACATAATGGACTGTAAATTCACTAAGGAGAAGGAGAGAGATAAAGGAAATTGAGAGGTAGATAGAGAGGAACAAGCATTAGGAAGATATACTTTTTTTTGGCAATTTTGGCAAATTGCAATGAAGACGATGGGTAGTAATTTGATAAAATAAATGAAGGTACACTTGCTTGGAACTTCATTGGCAACATGGAAAGTCAACTGCTAAATACACTCGCCCTCTGAAAAGGCTTATCACATAAGGGAGAGTAATTAGAAGCATGTTTTCATAAGATAAGAGAAAGAGATTAACTAATTCCAAGGCGATAGAAGGAGACAAAAAGGAGCAAGTTCTCTAAGCAGAAGGAAGACAGAAGGAAGTTACTTACCAAGGAAGAGAAGGGAGATAGAAAGAATAGACTTCTTCAAAGAGAAGTGAGGAAATTTAAAGGATGATAATCCATCAAGGGGAAGAGGGAGATAGAGAGAACACACTGCAGCAAGGAGAAGACACAGCAGCAAGAAAAAGTGAATGTACTTAGGTGAAGGAAGGGAGAAAACAGAATGGAGAAAATAAAGTCAATCACTTACCATAACAGTTTGTTTTTTTACTCTTGGTACAGTTGAAGTAGATCATCTGTTGAGGCTAATGTGTCTCTCTAAGCTCACTGACTGTCTGTGTTGTGGCTAATAACTTTTTGTCAGTCCCAGATCTGATGCACAGAAATTTCTCCTTCTTCTCTTTGGGAGGCCCATGAATTTTATATTATGGATAGATCAGCATGTAGGCTGTTTTACCCATTATGGAATATTGGGATAAGCTTCTTAACTAAAACATAATTCAGGGTAGGCCTCTAAAAAGAAAGTAAATATGTTTGTCAGAACATTTTTACTCAATGTCTAAATATATACTCAATACCTCATTACCTAAAAATATAATAAATATCTATTTATTATTTAACAAGAACTAAACTACACTATTTCAGAGGACCAAAATCTTCTAACCTAATTTTAAAGCTGAGATTGTAAAGATGCACTCAGCATACAAGGGAACAAACACAGGACAACAGAACTGCAAAATGGATTATCTTCATCATGGGTCTAGGTGCCAGATGCTTGCTGGTCTGCAAATATGCAGTTACTGGGGTGTAATACATAGAAATGAGGTTGGCTTTTGGATGCCTTACCGAAAGGTCTACCTCTGTAAAATTTGAATTAATACAGAAATAGAACAGAAAACATAAAATACAATGTAATGGCCAATCAAGTAGTTTACATTGTTTAAATGTAAGTGGTTACGGTTAATGTATTCTCTTGGTAAGCATAAAAGAGAAAACTTTCCCCTGTGTATTGTATCATGTCATTAAGGACAAATTAAATATAGTGTTAGATAAAAAAATATAATCAGTATGTGATTGATGTGTCCATTAACTCATTTCAACCATTTATCTCATAAAGCAAGTGTAAGAGATTCAGTTTGAGGGAAAATAATTCATTAAAATTGATTAGTTAGTTTGAGCATTATCAGAAAGTACAATTGAATAATTTATTTCTTGATGTTGAAAATCACAAACTATAAAACCAAAGAAACACGACTAGTGTAAAATCTTTGTAAATCATCGTAATAAGTACTTTTTATCCTGTTGTATGCAAGTGTTGCTTGAATTCTCTTAATTTCCAGTTGTTATGATCAAATAACCACTTTTCTCGGTGCAACTAATTCCTTTATTTTATACTTTAGGAAAGTATGCTGGAATATCAAGTTTTGTTTATGGTTTAGTTGCAGGCCTCTAGAAACAACAAAATACACTCTAGTTTCCACAGCTGAGCTGTTCTTTTCACAGCACTATGTGCCTCTGGTTTTTAATAGCGATCAGTATGAACCAGTGACTGTGTGCCTAAAAGCTAAATGCTACCCTCTGATGGAGGAAGTGACAAGTTTTTTTGTCAATTTTTCACAAACATTTTGGATCCAGGAGAGGAGCAAAGACACCCCAACATTTTGGTTGTAGAACCCAATATGTAGTTTTCCAAAGGAAAAGAAAATGTGGAATTCAGTGAACTGAAGAGAGAAGCATGAGAAGTGTGTAAATAATAAGTTGTGAAACCAGAAGACATTTTGCTTTTAAAGACATTTTATTACATCTATGTAGATTACTATTTCCACAGTGCCCTTCAAGATATGTGGGTTAGATAAGGGAAGAAATTGTGCACAATTTACAACTATTTGGATAAATTCAAAATCTCTCATGAGTTGTCCCCTCGAAATTGTGATTAATGTCAAATACTGAGAGTTTGCTTAATTATCTTGTCAAATATATATATATATATATTTAAAAAAAACGTCAAAACACCAGAAAATCATCAACATTGATAAGATATTGATAATTCATATGTTACTTATTTGCTACATATGCTTACAGCTGGAAACCAAGTGTTAGGTAATAATCAAAATTTAACTATTGATAACAACTAACAACTCGTTTGAGATGCCAAGTGAAGAATGCAATATTTTAAATCTGTTTGTAGCAGATCATGCCATTTACTTAAGTTTGAGTTTCAAAAAGCCTGCATTTTATATTTATTTATACCAGAGGACAATTCACCAAAATTAAATCATATTATGTTCCAATATTTACCACACTCTAAGTTGTGGAAATGTTTGGGTACCATTATCAATGAGAATTGATAAAAGCATATGTTCATTATCAGTACAGTCATCATGGGAATTGCATTACTGAGATTTGAATTTTGAGTTTTTCCTTATAATATCTATCACAATTATGAAATGTTGTCCTTGTAGAAAACTTCAGCTTTAAATGGATTACATATAAGTAGAATCTTCACAATTGGAAATATTTTAAATGTAGCATATTTAGTTATTGAAAAGTGCACATGTAAAATCATATTCCAAATTACGAGGGGATATCAAAGAGTAATTCGTTAATTTTTTTCAGTCAATGTATTCACAAAATCTGAAATATTCATTTGGAAGTACATATATTTCACCACCTTTCCACGAGATGGAAGGTGTGTGCACCTAGCGCACGCTGTGAGGCAGTTGTTTCAAAATGGCAGCTATGCTTGAGACATTCAACACAGTTGAGCTGCAGAGTGTGACTCGGTTTCTGGGGTGAAAGGGACAGATACCACCTGAAATGTATCGTGAGTTGTATTCAGTATATCGTGACACATGCATGACATTCACAAATGTCTGTAACTGGTGTGCAAAGTTCAACGCAGAGCATGTAAATGTCTTCGATGAACCCCGTTCTGGATGGCCTCACACATCTCACACACAGAGCAACATTGACGCTGTGGAGGCATTGATTCAGGAGGACCAGCGGTCAACAATCCAAACAACAGCAGATGCAGGCAGTTGGCATTTCATATGGCAGTTCATACTCCATCATTCATGATGAACTTGGGTATTGCAAAGTGTCAGTGAGATGGGTCCCCAGACAGCTCACACCATAGCATATGGGATACAGTCTTGAGCATTTGCTCCAGTACCATAGGGCTGGAAATGCATTCCTCCACCACATTTTTACCAGGAATGAATCATGGGATTTTCATTACACCCCTGAATGAAAGTGATAGAGTATGGTATGGAAACACACAAACTCGCCCAAACAAAAAAAATTCAGGAAAGTTTTGCTTACTATTTTCTGGGACAGCCAGGGTGTCATTCTTGTAGATTTTGGGGTAAAATGAGCAACTGAAAATGCTGCTGTATTGTGCAACACTGGATCGTCTACGAGCTGTTCTGCATCATCAACATCCAACAAAATCTCTGGAGGAGGTCATCAATCTCCATGACAATGCTCGTCTCCATGTGGCTGCATCAGTGATGCAAAAAGTCAATTCCTGGCATTGGGAAATCCTCAATCATCCAGACTTTCACCTATTTGGCCTACTGAAGGAACACCCACAGAAGTTGTGACAGGCGAGCATAGTTGGTTAGCCATCCAGCCGAACGATTTCTACTGCATGGGCATCGAAAAATTGGTGCCACAGTGGGACAAATGTATAAATGTGAATGGATGTTATGTGGAAAAGTAGAGTAATGTTCAACCTTCAAAATGTATACTGTATTTCAATTTTTGTGAATACATTTCCATTTGGCTGTAATAAAATTACTCACTTACTTTTTGATATCCCCTCTTACAACTCAATATGTTAGAAATATTTCTACACATATATGTGTTAGTATGTGCGATTGTGAGTGTATGTTTCTGTTCTGACATTTGTTCTGAATTTTTTTACTACGTTTTGTAGCTCTTAAATCTAATAATGATAATGAGAAAGAATGGTGATTAGATAAAGCACATGGATAGACACTAGCAAAGGAGCATGCATGCCCAGACTGAGGCTCAAACCTGGAACCTGTTAGTATTCTTGCTACTAACAGGTAGCAAAATCCCTGACTGACCACAACAATATACTCAGTCACTAAGTGTTTACTGTCTTGTTTTTAATTTATTTTGTCTTTACATTTATCTGTTCTTATACAAGGGCTGTTCAGAAAGAAACCTAACTTTTACAAAATTGAGAAAATGGTAATATTCACAAGCTATTTCGACCTGTCTCCTTCAAAGTACTCCCCTCCACTGTGCACACACTGCTTCCAGCATTTCTCATTTGTCGTTCTCGATGGAGATTCAACCTGATCTGAAATGTCTGTACCATTCGTAACACTGTTCAACTGAAACATTCCTCGCCATACGCTCCATGTAACATGCTGTATGTCTCTGGAAGTTTTCTGCAATTTCACACATACTCGTTGCTCTTCCCTTTCAGTTACTTCATAGTAGGGTAACTGAAAATCACAGTGGACACTAAACACATCTGCAATGAAAGCTCTCTGCTGCAGTACTGCAGTTAGCAACAGCTTGAAACTGGACCAAGTTAATAACTAAGGACACCTCTAGGCACCACCACTGTTGGTTTTCTTCAACAAATTTGTATACACACTTTACAAAAGGAGTTTGGTTTCCTTTGGAACAGGCCTTGAATGTATTCTCCTGAACATAGGAAAAGTGCTTTAGAAGTAGATATGTTCAAATTACAAGCTTTTCACTTTGCTAGGTATGCAAAGTGCTTAACACACATAAAACTAACCTTCAAAAAGCCATGTGATTGTTCCAATGGCATTATCGATTCTCTTCTTTAGAGCCATCCTTCTTATTCTCATTGTACACTGGAAGCCGAGTAAACTGAAAGTTTTGTTGAAATCATTTTTCATCCTTAGGGGCAGGTATTTGTGTTTGTCTGTGGTCTCCATAGTACCATTATCTACAACAATCAAACTCATTATTTAAGTAACAATTAACTCATCCAATAATAATAACTGAAATTAGTTCTATTTACAAAAACTTACACTGCTTAAATATATCCTAGTTAAAGAACAAGTTTTATTAGTCAACTGTATTAAATAACCACTCATTTCTTTTAGTACATGTTTAAAGAATAAAATGAACAGAATTTTCCAAGTAATATCTGTGTGAAGCCCATATTTTCTAGATATGAGAATGTACTCACTACTGCACCTTAATCCCCTGTGTTGATTTAAGATATACAAGTTTCTCAGAAAATGAATGAATGAAGATTTTTTTTAATGTATCGGCATATATGGCTATTTTACAACCTTCAATGAATTAGGGGGAAAATCCCCTTATCTAAAATGTTTACATGAGCATTAAAATAGGGGTGCAAAAAGCACCTTGAGGAAGGTTAAATGCTGAGGTTGTAAAGGAACCTTCGCAGGACGTACAAGCATATTAAAAAAGAAAGAACACACTAGAAACTTCCTCAGAGACATTGAAAAGTTATCTGTTGTTTATGAACAAATTTATGAACCTTCCAGGAATTTCTCTTTGTATTCTGTATCCATTTAGATTATTTTACTCTGCTCTTCTGCATGTCTAGGTTATTTCTGATGATGAGGATGAATGACAAAATGCCTTAACCAAGATACACACATAGAACCTCTTGGCTTCAAGCTGCATTACACAAAACCACTACAACATATGTTCATCACTTCACCAATTGCATTTACCCATCTTTCATCCATATCATCACAATTAAAGTATATAAGTACATATAAGAGAATTATATGAATAAAGAAAATTGAGAATCTTCCACTCAGGTAAACGCAAGTTTTTCAAATTGTCCTTCTATTACATTTGAAGATCATGTAGATCAGTGGTGACTGTTTCTGCATACATATAATGGTATTTGTATTGGCAGTTCAAGTTTTTCAGGCTTAACAGTAACAATATGATTTTCGAGAACAGGAGAGGTATATTTGTTGTTCATTTACTCATTAGCCAGGAAACTTTATATCTACTTTCATCTGTTATATATATCATTAAATAATGAAAACATATAGGGATTCAATTGTTTTCATTTCACTGGAATACACCACAAGCAACCACTATAATACCTCATTCTGAATCTCCTTCAATATTTTGAGAACTGAATTTTGATCACGAGAAGCTTAAAGAGTAGTGCGAAGGGACAGTCTCCAAGATTTTCTTTTCAATACTGAAAATAAATTAAGTAACACTTTCTTCTACATATAAGGAAATATATGTACAATCAAACACACTATTTCTTAACAAAAACAAAATTATCAACACTTTTCAACACCAATTTTGTAGAGGGAAATCAACTGCATCAGGTGTACTCCAATGCCTAGCATATGTGAGCAATGATGTCACATGCTGAAATCCAGATGTGCTCCTTCTCACTGGCAAATACATTTTTTCAGTTGAAAAAAGAGTTCAATTCATTTTCAGAATTTTCCACAAAAATGATGCTACACCCTTTCAATTACATTATTTATAATTAGTATGCTACTTCAAAACAAATATAGATACTAATTAGTGTATCATGCAATCTCTCAGGTATGTATCACACTTTGCAATCTACTCTTATTATCATGTTTGTTGCTAGTCATATAGATAGGATTATTGGGCCAATTAAATTTCAACCTTCCAATCCACATGAAAACAATTGAAACCTGCAAAGCTCTCAAGAAAGAACTATACAAATACTTACTGGTACATTGCTTTTACTCAATTGATGAACATCTAAGCATCCAATAATATAATTTTATATTTCTTAAGTAATTTCTTTCACAAATTTCACTAACTCAGGTCCCATTAAAAATAAAAATGAAATAGGTATTGTGCAATATAAACTACATTATACTATAATGTAGTTTATACTATATTATACTAATGTGTAGAGTTTAATATTGTCTATTAAAATGGACGCACTGCTAAAACAATGAACAAGATGTAGAATACAAATACAAACAAACGATTCATTAATCAATTTAGTGCATTCACACAAACTACACAGAGCAGTTTTTTTCAAACCTTGGTGCGATAACTGGTATAAGGTGACATTTCTAATTGCAGTGTTTCATTACATTATGTATGTTTCATTCCATGATATTTAATTATTATCCACTGTAAACCTGCATTGTATTATTGAATTGTAATATCAAGGTATTAAAAACACAAATTGGTAACATTTCCCTTGCAGTATTCCTTCACATTATACTATACTTCACTGTATTTTACTATATATCACTGTCTCCATATATTGCATTTCATTGAATTATTATATTGTAATATTTATGATATTGTAAACACAAATTGACATGTCCAATATTACAGAGTATGCAAGAGCAAAGAACTGTTTCATGGATGAAATAAATCTATCTATTTTACATAAAATCTAATCCCTAAAAATTGTGAAAAGATTCGAATTTTGCATAATTTCCAGAATAATTACACTCTGCGAAAGTGTCTCACAGCATTTTGGTTTTTAACAGAGTCCTTAAAAATGAAAGAGAAATATCGGCTCAGCCTTAGTTGTGACCAATTTCACTTTAAAAGCACAGATTTATAGTAGACCAGCCAAGAATCAAAAAAGCTTTAAACAAACTTTCACCTGCATGGAATGTTAATAACAGACATCCATGCTAAATCAATAAGTCATAGGTCTGAAAGAAATACAAGGGTGGATGCCACTAAAAATTTTGACCTTAGAGGTTATTTCAAGGACATATTTTGACCCAGAAAGGTCAAATCTCAATGTCATGCAAATATAGTCGTAGATTACATCAATTGAAAAATGTGGACGAGACAAACTGTTTGGTGCTATTTTGAAGTTGGAATATTGATCTCAGAAGTAGCTCATCTAGCTCAAATTTAATCAGGTTATGAAGCAAAAAGGCATTTAAAAATAAAATAACTGCATGGAATGTTACAAATAGGCATCCATGCTAAATCAATCAGTCATAGGTCTGACAGAAATGTTAGAATGGGTGCCACTACAAATTTTGACCTTGAAGGTTATTTCAAGGTCATATAGTGGCCTAGCAAGATCAAATCTCAAGGTCATCCAAATATAGTCATGTAAAATATCAAACGGAAGGCATGGACGAAGCAAACTGTTTGGTGCTATTTTTAAGTCAGAATATTAATCTCAGAAGAAGCTCATCTATCTCAAATTTAATCAGGTTAAATTTGCATATAGTGACAGAATGATTAGTGGATATAAAAGTACAATTTCATAACACACTTCCCGAAATTTGTTCCAAAGCATTTGCAAATATCTACATAGCAAGAAATGTAATTAAGCAGAAGCAAGAAACTATTAAGACAAATGGAATTTTTTTCAATGTATTTTTATATAATGACTGGAGGTAGAACAGTGAAAGTGATAAACATGAAATATCACCAATCCCACTGTCATTAGCAAACTCTGGGGGAGAGATGAATTCATCAAATAAAGCAGAACTGATGCTGTTTTGATTAACAAATTTCAAACTATTTCAGTACCTACATAATCTTTCTGACATGAAGACTTGTTTTCTCATTGATGGTCATGCACTCATCCAAGCCATGGGCAAGCCTCTTGGATGCAAGACATTTGGAGATTATGCTGCTGCATTCATTTGTTCAATGACACATTACTTTGGAGCTAAAACTACACGAGTTGACATTTTATTTAATCACTATCTGACTTTAACTCAATCAAATTGGTGTCAGATCAAAAGTAGTGAACAAGAAGAAGCCTATTCGAAAGCTGATAGATGGACCACACATTTCACTGCCTCAGGTTAGGAGCCAATTTGTCATTATGGATATAAACAAGGCAGACCTAGCACATTTTCTCTGAAATGATCATTGAGAAAACCAAAGATCTTACAGAAGAATTCGAAGTAGTGACTGGAGGCAGATTCATGGACCACAGTGGGGCAAAATCAATCAGGAAAGACAAAGCATTAGATATGGGCTTTCAACAAATTCTTGTGATGTGATGTTATGCTGAGTCTTTTACACTTCACCGCCTCCAAAGCAAGTGAAGTATGGATGATTTATGGGACTGCAAAGGAGCAGAAGTACATTTCCATTCATGAAATAGCAGAAAATTTTCCTGAGACTGTGAAAAATAACCTATTGAGTTTCCACACACTCACAGGTTGACATACAACCTCTTCATTCAGAGGATATAAAAACGTAAAAAAAACTTCCTGGAAAACTTAAAAAAATAGAAAACATATGGTAGAAGGATTGGTCATGATGGTGAACTTGGTCCATTTGAGGAGTTTGTTTGCAACCTCTATGGAAGTACAGGGCGGCAAACAGTTAACATTGAAAGATTGAACATGTTCTGGAAAAGGCCAAGACAGCCCTGGAAGTGCTTCTCTAACACGTGATGCTCTGGAGCTTCATGTGCAACGTGCCAATTACCAGTCAAAGATTTGGCTTCAAGCAAAGATGAAAACTATGGTTGTGACATTGCCTGTGGATGCTTGAAAAAGGAAGTCAGGCTATCTCATACCTCACTGGACCAGGCTACCTACTCCAACATTGCCCTGCCTCGAACTTGTGACCTGCACTTGCAAAATGAAGTGCAAAACTGCAAAATACGCCTGCTTCAAAATAAATATAAAATGTGTGCTGCGATTCTAGAGAGATTGTTGTAATTCATCCAAACAAAGACTATTTGTGTCAATTATAGATTGCATGCACAAAAGTTTATTTAAAATATATTTTATTACTTGAAATGATGCATTAGTATATTAATTCTTGGGATTCCAAACAAACACTACATTAAAATAGAGGTATTTTTCTGACTAGACTAAAAATATACCTGAATGGAGTGTTAGTCAATGTGTAGTAGGTCTGACAAGGCAAGCTTTGCCCTATATGAGCAACTATTGAGATCAATATTCTGACTTAAAAATAGCACCAAACAGTTTGTCTCGTCCATACCTTCCATTTGATATATTCCACAACTATATTTGGATGACCTTGAGATTTGATCTTTTTGGGTCACAATATGACCTTGATATAACCTGTAAGGTCAAAATTTCTAGTGGCATCCACCATAGTATTTCTTTCAGACCTATGACTTATTGATTTAGCATGAGTGCCAGTTATTAAAATTCCATATAGGTAAAAGTCACAATTCTGGTCTTTGGCTGGTATAGTATTAAAAATAAAAATGAGTTTTGAAATATTTATGGTTATTCATAAGAGGTTCAATGTTGTAAGTTCACTACACAAGTTAATTTTTTGTTTACTAAAGCATGGTACAGAAACAAATTTATAATTCCATAATATATCACATCGTTTGTTCATCATAACTCATTGAACTTTACGCTGTCTGAAATTTAAAAAGCAAATTTCCCCTTTGTTCATTCAGTCTAAAGGTACATGGAATAGGTTTTACATCTGACAAAGTCTTCACAATGGCCATCGTATTTCTCATTTTATGGAACTTTTTCATCATGTACTGGTTGTTTCTTCCCTCTCTTGACTTTTACCAAGGCACATAGTAAATTTTGAACCCCGGTTTGACTGTCAGTTGCTCCCTACTGGCAATATCTTTATATTTTACATTCAAACAAAACACCAATAGTTTTTCCCTTTGTTATAGAGATTTGTAATATCTAATTTCCCTTTTCTGAGAGGAAGAAAAATCTATATGTAAGTTGCAACACTATGATGAATAGACGGGTGTCCGTGCATGCCTGGGGGTAGTTGTTCACAAATTTTGTATGCTGAGAGAGCCCTTGGAAAGCACACTTAAGGGAGTCGGGTCTCAGTCTCTGCAAGAGACCAACAGCAGACACTGTGAAGTAAGGTAGCAAATGGAATGTGAAGTGGCATGGGAATATTTGATATTTTGAAGGAGATGTCTCTCAATGAATAAGAACATTAAAAGTTAATTGGTTCATAGCTTTATTTGGGTGTGCATGTATGACTGTGCAAGTAGGCAGAATCTTTCATTGATGTAGACAATGATTATTGCTATTCCATACACACATTTCAACTTTACTTCATAGTTATGGGGTTGTGAAGTTTTCATTTTTACAATAACACCAGAAAAGCTGAGGAAAGCAGCATAAAGTTTATAAATATGTTTGGGAAGGTTACAGAGACAGACTTTTTTGCTTTCAAACTACAAAGTATGTAATTTTGGTATTTTCCCAGATTAAAACTGAATTTTACATGTTGACATTAAAAACATTACATATACGTATGTATATATGTTTTCTCTACTTGCCTTTAGCAGTTTTCTTAGTGAAAGAGTCATGTTTCATAGTTACAAAATTGTGACTCATTGTTTCATTCATTGTTACCATTGTTAGAACTCTATCGATAGCAAATTAATTTAATCAATTTAATGTTCCATAAATATAATCTTACTCTTTTAATACCCATGTGTTATATGATTTTCACACATAGTAATACCATTGATCTATTGAATTCTGTTCCTAGGTCTGACGATGCATCAGGAATTATAGTGAGGGTATTTTTTTAGAAAAGCAGATAATAGGATAAATGTGTAAAACTGGAAAATTGAAAAAAAAATGTTTAATTGAATTTTATTTTAGTATTGAACCCCTCTTTACACACACACACACACACACACACACACACACACACACACACACACACACACACACACACACACACACACACACAACACACACACACAAACACACACATATATCTATTCAAATATCTCAGATTTGAAAACTGTTTACCCTTTAAAGGTTTTCACATCTTCTTGAAATCCTGTGGCTGGTTGCTGATACTGACATTGACATATGTTTAGATGATTTCTGTTCATTTACAGTTATATGCTATATCCTATAATTTGCTCATGCATTCTATTGCTCTTTTCATGTATCATGTTATCAGTACATACACCTATGTGATATGTTTTATTGAAAATTCTGCTTCCTTAATGCATTGATGGGGACCTTTTAGTACAATTTGTGAAGCTAGGATATTACAAGTGATAATCCACCATCTTATTCCACTTCTCTGTTGAATTCAAATTCTTATGTCCCATCATTATCGAGTTCCATTTTGCATTTTTGGTGTTTCTTGTCATCATTAATAATCTCACTAGTTCCTGCTTGTTGTTTGTATTTTGAATAGTTTTATTTAACACTTTCCTGTCTTGAATTTCAAATCCCTGTTTATAGTTAATAAATATTGATGGCCAGTTCAAGTTCATATTAATTTTCCTTATCCATATGATGACAAATAACAAATCAGTCATTGTTTTCTAATTGGTGAAATCCATACATTTTGAGTAATCGCTTGCTGCTTGTCATTTCTCTTTGGATATTAATTTTCATTGAGAGCAGATATAGTTTTTACAACTATTTTCTGGATCAACACCCCTAACCCCAAAAACCAATAACTTCTTTTAACATCCATCTGAGTTGCATAGTTTTCACATCTAACAATCTGTGGTTTCAAGAATAATCAATACCATCCAAAAGATAGTAATAGGCCAGGCCAGGTCATGGGAACATGCAACAACTACTGAGGGTTTTCACATCACCCTGTAACTAATTGGATGATGAGTAGGATCAGATGGGAGTGAGGCCGGCAGTCAGTAGTTTTATATATTGTTATATAGTAATGGTAAACAGAACAGCAACTCTTCCACTCAACCATTACAACTATTAATCACTCTCTGCCTTATAAATAACATAACGTTTCCCCTGGTCACATGGAGAGAACATTTCCACCCAGTGGCAGTGATTGGGTGCCAGAACTGGGGGGGGATTGCCAAAACTGAGGGAGCAAGGTGTCAAAACTGGGGGGAAAAGACAGTATATTTATCTTTGTAGATAAGGTTAGCAATTAGAAACAGCCCCCCCTAATCACCACCACTGTTTCCACCTTAACGAACTTAACAAGTTTTGCATAGTAAATTTAACTTGAAAGCATTTTCAGGAGAGATCACCTTCAACAAACATTCACATAAAGTAGAATGGTGTCCTCAAAGACATTCATTCACTTTAAGCCTGCCAATCATGCAGTGGCGTGCATTCAGGGTACGCAAGGTACGCAATGCCAACCCACAGTGATGTGCACTGAGGAGTAGCTAGTCTAGCAGAGATAGATCAATCAATCTCAAATCTCTAATTATTTTCAAATCACAATATTTATTATCTTGTTAAAGACACAGTTCATATGCAACACTTTTTTTTCATGCGCTTCTCGTCCCTTGGTGCGTTCGGCAGGGCAAAGCTGGCCTAGTTTGCTCTTCCTCCGCCTCACAGTTCCAAGTAGAAACAGGTTTCCGAAGGGAAAGGAAAGATTTCTGCCTCTACCTCCCTTGCCTCCTCGCTCCCCGCTACAATGGTTGAAAGCCCGTGCTTTCAGGTCCTCCAGTCTATCTCCTATAGGACAGATAGGGGATTGGATTCCCTTCGCTTCCTTTGTAAATCCTCTAAAGAACTAAGGGGAAATGTTTCTGCAGTACTTATGTTCTCTGTATTTACACTACTTTTTATGCATTGTACAATATGTATGTATAATATTATGGGATGTACTTTTATTATATATGCAATTGGAACGTCTTATGTGCAGACAAAAATTTTATGCTCTCTTTTCTTTTTTTTTTTTCAAGTATGGAATATATAATGATTAAATAACAAATATTTTCTCCCGCTCTCTCTTGCTCTCGTTTTAGTAGCGTTTTGTATTTGTTGGTTTCCTCTACGGAAGGTGTTGTGAAATAGTAGAGGATACTGAGATTTTTCAAATTTATTACATGAAATTTGAAAGGACGGAAAATGATTGTGCCATTTCCTTCCCGTTCAATGTTCATTGCACTGCATGAAGTAAATAATCGAAGTTGAATTGTTGGACTCTACGTAGCTACTATCAGAATATGTTTGCGAATATAAAATATCAAACATATATTTTACCACGTTACATTTGGAAATTG
Organism: Lepisma saccharinum; assembly: GCF_977018435.1. Classification (NCBI taxonomy): domain Eukaryota; kingdom Metazoa; phylum Arthropoda; class Insecta; order Zygentoma; family Lepismatidae; genus Lepisma; species Lepisma saccharinum. The sequence continues at coordinate 48,519,777 of NC_139243.1, forward strand.
ATAAAAGGATGAGAAATTACCCATTATAGAATTGTAGATAGAAGTTATTTTCTCATTAACATGATTGCCCAGGAAGGGGGGGGGCGGGTTCTGGCCCCCAAAATCCATTTTGGTTGGTTTATGTTGCGTACCCTAGTCTAAATATCACTCCACGTCACTGCAATCATGTTCAGTATCTATACTTTAACAGCTACCATTGCATCACACCAAAGAGGTTGTACCTAAACCATTCTAATGCTCCAAAATTTTACAATAACCATGTAGAAAATGCTTTATGAAGCTGAGACTTTTAATCACCAAATATCTCCATAGAAAATGATACCCACCTTCAAGATTCAAAATTTGAATGTGTGATCCACGCCCTGTTCTTATCTCTCAATTTCATACAGGCTTTGGAAAACCAAACCACACCATTCTATGTGTTCCAATCTGAACAATGATCAGTTCAGTTTTAAATACCAAATCTTGAGTTGTCTTCCAGGGACTGAGGCACATTAGTCCACACTAAGCTGGTTGCTCATCCCCTCTTCCAAAAGTCCACACCTTTCAGTTATACAATGCTATATTCAATAATCTATTTACAATGGACATTCAAGTCAAACAAGGACTTTTCAATTTTGAGAATAACAGAACACAGCCAGAAGTGTATATATAAGACTTAAGTTATAGTAGACTGTCTACTATTACTGAATGGAGTACTAACATTGCAGGCAACATCAGTTATTAAAACAAGATAGTAGACAAGTCTGTGAGTACAAACATGGAATGGAATGTTATGATGAAAGTTCTTGTGAACAAAAGTGAGTGATACTCACAGAAGACTTGCAGAACAGTACAGTGATGGGACTTTCAGCCAGAGTAAAACATTTGAATGGTGCAAATGGTTTACAGATGGCCATATATCAGTGCAAGCTGATACCAGTCAAGGTGGTTCAGGGGCCCACTGCATTTGTTGAATATTCATGCCTGATATCTATGAATAATATGTCACTAACTTGCAGAACAGAAGCAACTTTCTGTGGACAGTTTGAACACAATCACAAAAACAGCCTGGTTTCATCACTAAAAGGCTTTCTGTTGCTGCAAGATAATGCATGACCACATATTGCTCACACCACAATTTGTACACTACAGGAACTCAACTGAGAGCTACTGCCACACACCCCATTAATGCAGTACTGGTCTTGCTCCAAATTATTTTCACACATTTGCATCCTTAAAGAGGTTCCTCGGAGGTTAGCATTTCAGCAGTGACAAAAATTGAAGCCTGCAGTCCAATCGTGTTCCAATATATTGAGAAATATTTCTATGCTTCTCGTATCCAAGCACTACTGAAAGTCTAGGGTAAGTGTACTTGCATAGAGGAAAATTTCAACGAGAAATAGGTATTTTCTAGAAGTTCAAAAGTAGTCCTTTATTATGAAAAATTAAGTTCTAGTTTGACTTGAACACTCGTACATTCATATCATAGATGACAGTAACCCAACCACCCAATAAAGTGTGTCATCTGTGTTAAGAAAAAAGTAAATGCATTTTTTACATTTGTGTTTGATTGCTGTGATGTTGATGTTGACATGAAATGAGGACTAAAAGTGGTAAAACTTGTAAGTGCCAAAATTGAAAGTGTTGGGAAATCGCATCGTTCAGCACATCAGCCCGTAAAACGTTCACACTAGTGACCTCTTTACATGCCCTTTGAACTACTTAGAGGGCTACCAGCCACATTTCACATTTACCACATTATAAAGCATGGCACATTTCACAGTTTAATGTGGAAAACAGTGTTTGAATTATTGTGGCACTTACAGCATTTAGCAATTTTAGTCTTCAAATGGTGTCACATGCAGGAGACATATTCCCACCTATAAAAATATGTACTAGAATATTTGAATTTGTGGGAGCCTTGCTGCAGGTTGAACACAGTGACAGCAGCGTAATACATGCTACCATGCATATCATGTTATTCAATTTGCTGAAATGAAAAGAAAGAAAAGGACAAATGTAATAGATTTAAGAAGTTCAATAAAATGCTGAAGTGAAATGAAACTTCTGATGTTAAGAGGCTCAGCTATGTATTTTCTGCATGCTGTTAATCTATAACGAATACCATACCGTGCTATTGACTTCATAGAACATTTTCGCCACCTTGTGGCATGAATGAATACTTCCCCATCATGCCTCTTGGTTCTTACTTGAGAGGTACAGTCTCAGCTTGGGAAGACCATCTGTTAGCGTGCTATACAAATCCACTGCACAATAAGTGCTGCCATCTCAGTATAAGAAGAAAGTCTGCATCAGAATGCCAACTTGTAATGTCATTCCCACACTTTCCGTAAATTATTAGAGAACATTTGTGAAATATTTATAATGTGTAATATATATTAGCACCAGTTGTAAAGCGTTGGAATATAAATTGACTTTATAGCTCAGAATTTAATCTATTTTGGTGATAAGTTGTATAGATTGCAAATATTAAAGTATAATCCATGCATTTTGGGCTTCCGAAAGTGCAATATGCTACGTAAAATGTATATTTGAATATTATAATTTGATATTTGATCTAAATCACTCTTTTATTTATTTATTTATTTACTCAGAGTTTCAGATACAGTCTTATTTGGCCATTTTACACTGAAACAACATAAAGTAGAAACAAAAAATAACAAAAGATAAAAACAATAACAAGATGGGATAGATTTACACGTTCTTTGTCAGTAATATACAAAAATTACGTTCAGGAAGGAATGTATCTACATTCAGGGGAAGTTTGTTGTAGATTTCTGGGAGCCTGTAAAACAAGGAGCGTTGTAGAAGGGATAGCCTAGTGGTTGGGTTGTGGAAGAGTTGCAGGTTGCGCGTTAGCTTTTGGGGTACCCTAAGTGAGAATTCACTGATTAGGAGATCTGTTCTGATTTTGCCATTTATTATTTTATATAAAAATTTCATGTCAGCTAGATCACGACGGAAGGATGGAGTGTGAATATTCAGAGCAGCCATGGTGTCTGATTTGGATACATGTCGGAAGGAAGGTATTCTATGGCGAACAATTGCAAGAAAGAAACTGAGAACTGAATCTATTCTGGTGAGATTAGTTTTTGAGGCCATTGCCCAAATTGGGGAACAGTATTCGAGGGTGGGCGAGATGAAAGATTTAAAGAATAAAGCAAGAGATGATGGGTTTTGAATTTCGCTAAATCTGTATAGAAGACCGAGAAGGCGCATGGCTTTTTTAGTGGTAGCAATAATATGATAATTAAAAGTGAGTTTTTCATCCATGATAATACCAAGGTCCTTTTGGGTGGAAACGTTTTGGATTGGATTGTTTTCAATAGAATAAGTAGACACCACTTTATTCTTTTTTAGGGAATAAGTAAGGAAAGAGCATTTCTGAGGGTTTAGTTCTAAATTCCACTGACGACACCACTTAACAAGTTCTGTGAGAGCATTTTGAAGAATCATCATGTCATGAATCGATGAGATCTCCTTAAAGAGTTTACAATCATCCGCAAACAAAAGTATATTGATAGGGAGGGAGGACAGTTTTTCAGGGAGGTCATCCATGTACAGAAGGAATAGGAGCGGCCCTAAGACACTCCCCTGGGGAACTCCAGACAAAACGGGAAGAAAGTTAGAAGAGGTACCTGAAAGAACAACACGTTGTTCACGCTCATGGAGGTAGTCCTGGAGTAAAGAGAGAAATTTGCCATGGATGTTAAATCTGGATGATAATTTATGAAGGAGAAATTTATGATTAATTTTGTCAAAGGCTTTCGAAATGTCCAAATATATAGTGTCAAGTTGGGAGTTATTATCAATAGCTCTGGCAGCATGCGAAAGTAAGATGGAAAGATTTGTTAGGCAAGAGCTGCCTGGAAGAAAACCATGTTGAGCTGTGTTGATATATGGTGACGTAAACTGTAGTAACCTGTTTTTGATGATTTTTTCACAAATAATTGATAGTGGCGATAAAAGTGAGATTGGTCTATAGGATTTTACACATTTTTTATCTCCAGTTTTGTGAATGGGCACAATGTTGGCCCATTTAGTTCGCACTTCAGTGTTTGGGCCGAAACAAAATGCGAGAGAGAAGGAAGGGGGTTTTACTTATCACCAGTGGCGAAGTGTCTTAAGAGGCCCGGAGGCCAGGCCTTGCCTAATATGTTTGGCTATTACGGATTATTTTATTACTTATAATTTCATTAAACGACGCCTTAATACAAGAAAACTGAAATTCTAGGCCTTACGATAATTTACACAAATTTCCATCCCTGCCAGGGGCTCTAGCGTCGCATTTCGAGCCACTACTCCAAGGGTCTCAGCTGGTTCCATTACATTCTATGTGATTCATGTGGGAAAGCCTGAAATGGACACAGTGAGTCCAGCCTCACGCAGTGATGCCAACCCTAGCATAATTGTGCTAAATGTAGAACAATTTTGAACTTTGTTGGCACCTAGCATCCTGTGTTTGGAATAATAGTAAAATATAGCATCATCTACAAACATGCATCCCTACGAGACAGATAAATTGAATTCAGAGGAATATATTGTGAAAAAAAAATAATTTAAAAAATCGCAGATCGTATTTGTTTCAAACAAGAGGTAGCATGCCGATCCAGCCACATCTGGTCCACCGACTTCTTTTCATCTTTTCTTTATCTTTCGTTACTTAGCTCACGAGGAACATTTTATTGAAGGAAATTGGTAGAAAGTTGGGGTCACAGATAAAACAAGCCACCGCCCTTTGTAGTTGTCGTATTTTCTCAAACCTTTTCAAGCGATTGAACCAATTATATTGGTTAAACCATTGTAATTAATTTAATGGGGGAAATTACCAATATTGTTTAACTAATCAACAATGCATGATAACATCACAACTGCCCCCAAAATAGATGAATAAAATGAACATAGACCTAAGTCACCCGAGCACAATTTAGTTGCATAGCACACTTTTCGTGATTGAGATGTTGGCAACGCTGGACACACGGTACAAACTGGGCTTCACATCTGTTTCTTGTCCAGCGTGGGGTGTCCAGGGAAGGTGAAGGTAGAAAGGCAAACACAACTTGTTCTGAGAGCGAGAAAAATGTTACTATCACAGTGTTCTGCATTTTCGTTAGTTTCTCGATTTACTCCTGTTGCGTTGTTGTTTTATTGTTATATTTTATCTTGCTTTTTCTTTTCGCTCATTTATTTTTTTATTGCTTTTTGATTTATTTGGTTTATTTCACTTCGCTCTTTGTGCCACTTTTGGCTAATTTGCGAAGGTGGGGAAGAGTGTTGATTAGAAAAAAATTGATGAATGGACACTCAGAAATATCCATGCCCAGACCGAGATTTGAACCCAGGAACCCTGGCATCGTAGCACAATGTGCTAACCACTCTGCCACGAGGGCCGGCTTTCATTGTTGTGAGCATGGGGAACAATGACTTGTATTACTCTGGAATGCTACAAAACAAGCATAAAAGCCTATTTCCTGGCATAGGAATAAAGAAGGGGCATCGGAACATTGAGGACTGCCACTCGAATGACACCTAAACCATCAAAATTTCCAATAAAATCAAGAAATATGATTCACAAGTTAGCACACAAGAGTTACTCTTCAGGTACATTGATAGATGCAAGAATATGTTGTTACATTTTCAAAAATAACTTTAAAGGTTATATTTCTTTATATTTTAATAAAGTCGCACCCACAACAACACTAACTCACACGCCTGTGCCTACCCATCCAGCGACACCATGCTTCGACACTGCTTATCACACAATGATCAAACACCTTTTGGAAAACAAACAATGTGGTAAATACAAAATCCCATTCCAATGATCTCAGATTACTGTTTTTGTCTTTGTGCAGCTTCTAAAATGAAGGTTAAAGTGGTGATCGCAAAATATTTTATAGTTTTTTCTGTACATACCTAGAAAGCAGCTATGTGATACCACCTTTTATAATTCCAGCACCCTCAAAAAACAATCCTGCTTACACTAGTGGTTCCAGGTGAATGTATATGTGTATGTGTGTGGGGGGAGGGGGAGGGGGGAGAAGGTCATCTTAAATGCAAGAAAGAAAATCGTCTGTAGCATGCATCTTTGAAAAGTTATGAGCCACCAATGGTTGAACAGGCCGAGGGCAAGTTGAACCAAATATACTAACTAGCACTCTAGCCTTCTTGAACCCAAAGGTTCATGGCTGCAGCAACACAGGCCTTTCATCTGTACCTGTCCTGAACAAGAGCTATATACTCTTTTCCATCCCTACCAATTTCCTTTAGGTCCATCTCAACATTATCCCTCCATCTTCGTCTTAGTCTTCCTACTGGTCTCTTACCACCAGGTTTCCCAACAAGAATCCTGTAAACTCCTCTTTCCTCTCCCTTTCATGGCACATGGTCTGCCCATCTAAGTCTTCTTGATTTAAACATTCTAATAATATCTGAATACGAATACAAATTATGTACTTCTAAATTATGTACCCTTCTCCACTCACCTGTCTCCTCATCGCTTTTAGGCCCAAATATTTTCCTAAGAGTCTTATTTTCAAAATACTCTCAATTTATGTTCCTCTTTCAGTGTAAGGGACCAAGTTTCGCACCCATAAAATATTACAGGCAAAATTACTGTTTTGGGTATATTAACTTGTAGTTTCTTAGATATTAAATAAGAAGACAAAAGTTTATGAACAGAAAAGTAACATGCATTTCCTGAATTAAGCCTGATTTTTATTTCTCTTTAATATCATTTTCATTTTTTAGTATTACTCCTAAGTACTTGAATTTGGAAACTCTTTCAAATGAGTTGTTATCAATAATTAGATTTTGATTATTACCTAACACTTGGTTTCGGCCTGTAAGCATATATATTTAGTCTTGTCTTTGCTAACTTCCAAACCTATCTCCTTAGCGGCTTTAAAAAATATTTTAGCATTACGTTGTATTCTTAATTGTATTTACATCATCCCCCAGTAAGTGCACATCATCTGCAATTGCTAACAGCTGAATCACACCTTTTAATTTTAGTCCTCGTTAGTTTCTATTACCTTCCTAACAGCTTATTCTAAGGCAAAATTAAAGAGCAATGGAGATAATGCATATCCTTGTTTTAAGCCATCATGAATTGTAAATGGGCCTCCCCCATGGCGCAGTGGTAGCGTCATTGCCTTGTAATCAAGGGGTCCCGGGTTCGATACCCAGTCGAGGCACAAGTGGTTCGGATTCCACTTTAAACTGTAGGTCCAGTCCCGATTAGCCTTACTGTGCATAAAGTGGACTTAAAACAGCAACTCAAGCATGAATTGTAAATTTGTCATACATATTAAAATCCACACGAATTTTATTTTCTGTTTCACTGGTGCATATTTTATCATATTAACAAGCTTCTTAGGTATTATAAACTTGACTAATATATTATATAATTTAGCTCTTTCGACTGAATCATATTCTTTTTTAAAATCAATGAATAGCTGATGGACACTTTGATTATACAAACCAAATATACAGAGTTCAAAAATGTCTACTGCATCCATGTTATAGCACATATTAAGTTTAACATGAAAAGTAGAACTGTTTCTTTAACACTACCAGCAGGCAATACTGGGTGAAATAGAGTATTTTATTGTAGTTTATTTCCACTTAACTATTTTCAGTATACAGGGTGACTGGTAATTAGATGTATTCCCTGAAAGGGGTTAAAGTAGAGACAATTTGCAATAAATTTGACCATATGATACCCCGTCCGAAAATTAGTAGTTTTCGAGATAATCGAATTTCAATTGTTTTTGAAAAAAATGACAATTTTCCACATAAAAAGATGAATTGAGAAAAAAGTGCTCATTGTATGGAACTTATTTCAGCGTTTTCTGATAGCTAACAAATAAGTGGTTCGTTTTAAAAAAAAGTTTTTCCCAAATAACAATCACATGTAAGTAACGGGTGGGTCTAAACTTACAAGTGATGATAAAAAAATGCACTCTTAGTTTACTTGGCAACGTATTAATAACAAAAATGGTATGACACGAAGCGTACAAATTACTTAAATTACTTCCTTGTGACATCTGCTATCCAACAAGGTACAAATGTTGCTAACATTTACATTTGTGTACAAGAAATAATACTTCATTCATCTTCATGTGAATGGAATCAATGAACAATACAATTAAAGAGCATTACACGTCTTGCTCAAAGTGGACACCTCCGTTACGAATGCAGGCACGCAGGTTTTTACGGGTCATTTGGTCTCGTAACTCATGATGTGATGGTGTCCTTGACGTGTTGACCAGCTGTTAAGATCCTCTCCCTGAGCTCTTGTTGTGAGCTTACCGGTGTCTTGTCATGTGGCTCCAAATGTAAAAGTCGCGAGGCTTCAATTCAGGGGATCGAGCCGGCCAGGGAATCGGTCCACTTCGGCCAATCCATTTCTTTGGGTAATTTTTATCCAGCCACTGTTGCACGCCCAGGCAGAAGTATGGATGGGCGTAATCAACAATCATTTCATCGAGCCATTTTTCCTGCCCCAAATCTTAAATGGCATCACTTATGAACATTTTTTGCGGAACGGGATGGCAATGTTGTTGGAGGATGTGCCTCTAGCTACAAGACGTGACATGATTTATCAGCATGATGACTGCCCAGCTCGATCCCCTGATCTATTTGACACCTTGCGACTTTTACATTTGGAGCCACATGACAAGACACCGGTAAACATGCAACAAGAGCTCAGGGAGAGAATCTTAACAGCTGGTCAACATGTCAAGGACACCATCACATCACGAGTTACGAGACCAAATGACCCGTAAAAACCTGCGTGCCTGCATTCGTAACGGAGGTGCCCACTTTGAGCAAGACATGTAATGTTCTTTAATTGTATTGTTCATTGATTCCATTCACATGAAGATGAATGAAGTATTATTTCTTGTACACAAATGTAAATGTTAGCAACATTTGTACCTTGTTGCTTAGCAGATGTCACAAGGAAGTAATTTAAGTAATTTGTACGCTTCGTGTCATACCATTTTTGTTATTAATACGTTGCCAAGTAAACTAAGAGTGCATTTTTTTATCATCACTTGTAAGTTTAGACCCACCCGTTACTTACATGTGATTGTTATTTGGGAAAAACTTTTTTTTAAAACGAACCACTTATTTGTTGGCTATCAGAAAACGCTGAAATAAGTTCTATACAATGAGCACTTTTTTCTCAATTCATCTTTTTATGTGGAAAATTGTCATTTTTTTCGAAAACAATTGAAATTCGATTATCTCGAAAACTACTAATTTTCGGACGGGGTATCATATGGTCAAATTTATTGCAAATTGTCTCTACTTTAACCCCTTTCAGGGAATACATCTAATTACCAGTCACCCTGTATATACATGATAATTTACATTCAACAATGTATAATACAATTTGAATTTGATTGTTGACCAGAGGAATTAATTTTTAGGTAAGGAATGTGTTCTCTTGTTGTGGATGCTAAGATTGCTATGGAGATAGCAGAGAATCCCAACTGTCTCTCAGTATGTTGATGAATGGAATCAATGAAATCTTCAGCTTTCTCACATTACAGTACAGAAATATCAAGAAGAGTGACAACAATTTGACTCTAATGAAGACGTCCCAGTCCAGCATCAAAAGTCGAATGCAAGCAACACATGATTTGTAGAAGGTTGGTTTCTAATGTGTTGAGGACTCTGTAGTTTATTTAGAAAAATTAAATTTTTCAGTGACAAAATGAATGTTGTAAAGCATTACCCATTTACCAATTCTTTGAACATGCAATTTTAATATTAATTAATATTATATTCAGATTATTTACAGGGTCAAAATACAGAAATGTATAGAGGACACTAAAACAAACAACTTTTCTCAGTAATATTTTTGTCATTTTTCAGTGCTACAAATGTTCAAGAAAGCCCATTTTGTTGCCTGTATGCTGGCAACTCAACATAAGTTACATGTATATTTTTTTTCAAAGTCTTACCTAGGGTTTTTAGGGTATATTCAAACTCGAAGGGTTTGGGGTTTGTGGTATTTTACAACCCTTTGCTGATGCAATAAGGCTAATTACTAGGGAACAACCACTACATATCTCGAGAAATTATTACCTTTATTATATGTCTCCAATTTTTAGATTGTTTTTGCCTTTACTTGCTATATTTTCCTGCCCTTGATGTTCTCTCTTTTAAAGAATACAGGACCAAAGGGAGGTTATGACCCCCACAAATCTGGCCTTCCTTGGGCAAGTCACTGTCTTGTATTAAGTGATTTGCATGTCAGTGGGTTGTTATTAGGCGAAAGGTGTGCATGCCATGAAGGAATGAACATATATTGTGAGGAAGAAACAGGAACGAAAACTGAATATTTTGCTCCATAGGTAAAGTCTTTACTTATACCAAGGATGACATTGGAGGAAGATGTAAACAACCTTGTCAGTTCTCCTGGGCCTGCCCTGTTCTGGGGTGCAATTTTTCTCATTCCCCATTACCACTATATGCAAAATGTTGTAGAAATTTAAGATTCTTATTGTGTAATTCTTCAATCCTAGTTTAATCTTGAAATCATGTGATGTGGCACAACATATTTTTTTAATGTTTAATGTGGATGCTCATAAACAAAACTCATTAATTAATTAAATCATTGTTTTCTGCCTCAATACGCAGGTTTTTCACTGCTACCTTCAGACTTCCTGAACTTTTGCCTTGTACCTCAAGTTAGTATATTATTGTCATCCAAAGTGAAATCAGCCAATTGAAGGGAAAAAAAAGTTGCTTCATGCACATGGATTTACTTCAATTTTTTTTAACTGATAGATACTTGGCCCAATATAACAAATATGTAATATTAGACCTGTCCAATTAATACGTCGAAAGTTACAAATTTTTGAAAATTTGAAGAAAGGTATCTAGGAAGATTGAAGGATGAAATTAAGATTTGAGAAGAAGACAGAAAAAGCAGGTCTCCAAGGAGAATGCGGAGAGATATATTTTTGAAGGATACCAAAGGCAGATCTCGAAGGACAATAAAAGGTATTGTGAGATATGGGGATGGTGTGAGATATAGGGATGGAGATATTAGGAAGAGAATGATTCCATGGAGAATGGAAGATGAGATAAGAAATAAGGAGGGTGATAGGAGGTATCGATGACTCGAGGGAAAATGGAGTGTGAGAAAAGGAGTAGGGAAGGGGATAGGAAGGAGTGTGACGCACAAGAAAATGGACTTTTAGATAAGGTGTAGGGAGGAATACAGGAGAATGCCAGTCCCAGAAAAGGAAATAGATGATGAGATAAAGTGCAGGGATGGATATAGGAGAAAGTCAGGCCTCCACAAAGAATAGAGGGTGTGACTGTGGCAAGAAGAAAGGAGAAAGATAGATTGGATAAAGGTCTCTAAGGAGAATAGAGTGTGAGTTAAGGTATATGGATAGAGATAGAAGGAAGTCAGGCCTCCATGGAGAATTAGGGTGAGATATGGAGTAGTGAACGATAAGGAGGAAGCAAGTCCTCTGAGGAATATGAAGTGTGAAATATAGAGTATTGAGAGATGTGGGAGGAAGTGAGTTCTCCAAGGTGAATGGAGAGTTACATGAGAAGTAAGGAGGAAAAATATAATATAACGAGTCCTTCAAGATGAATGGAGGGTAAATATAAGGAGTGGGGTGGGATATAGGAGGATACCAAGCCTCCACAAAGAATGGAGGTTGAGATAAGGAGTAGTGAGAGAGATTGGATGTAGCCAGGCCTCTGAGGAGAATAGTGAGAGTCGTGGTTGAGTTAAGGTGTAAGGATAGAGATAGTAGGAAGTCTGGCCTCCATTGAGAATGGATGGTGATGTGTGGAGTAGTAAGTGATATAATAGGCAGCAAAACCTCCAAGGAGAATGAAGGGTGAGAAAAGGAGTAAGGATTGAGATAGGATGGATAGACGCCTCCAAAGAAAATAGAGGGTGAGTTAAGGTTTTGGAATAGAGATAGAAGGAACTCAGGCCTCCATTTGGAATGGAGGGTAAGATATGGAGTAGTGAGGGATATAGGAGGAAGAAAGTCCTCCACCAACGAAGATACATGAGATAAGGGGTATGGAGGGACATAGGAGGAAGCATGTCATCCAAACAGAATGAAGTTTATGATAAGGAGTATGGGGGGATGAAGAAGGAAGCGAGTCTTCCAATAAGAATGAAATGTGAGATTAGGACTACTGAGGGAAATAGGAGAAATTTGAGTTCTTGAAGTAAAATAGAGGGTTGGATTAGGACTAGGGGAGTAATAGAAGGAAGCACGCACTCCAAGGAGAATGGAGGATTGGGTAAGTAGTAAGGAGGTGGATAGGAGGAAGCTAGGCCTCCAAGGAGAAAAGAAGTTTAGATAAGGAATAAAGAAGGATGTAGGAGGAGGCCAGAGCTCCAAGGAGAATTGAGGGTTAGATAAGAAGTCTGAAGGGTAATAGATGGGAGCAATTCCTCCAAGGAGAATGGAGGAGATTTCAAGGAAGCTAGGTCTCCAAGGAGAATGGAGTGTTAGATAAGGAGTGGGGAGGGTACTGGGAGTCAGTGAGTTCTGCCCAAAAAGAATGGAGGTTGAGATAAGAAAAAGAAGTTAAGTAGGAGAAATCAAGTCCTTAAAGTAGTTAGAGGGTTGGATAAGGGGTTGGATGGGAGTAATGTAGAAGGAAGGCAGGCCCTCAAGGAGAATGAAGGTGTAGATGAGGAGTGAGGAGGGTAAGACGAGGAAGTGCATTCTCCAAGGAGAATGGAGGATTGGATAAGGAGTAGGGATGGAATAGGAGAAAGCTAGGCCTCCAAGGAGAATGGAAAGTTAGATAAGGAGAAGTGAGGGAGGTAGGAAGAGATCAGGCTTCCAAGGAGAATGGATGGTTACATAAGAAGTTGGAAAGGTAATAGAAGAAGCAAGTCCTCGAGGGAGAATGGTGAATTAGATAAGGAAAAGGGAGGGGGGATAGGAGGAAGCTAGACCTCCAAGGGGAAGGGAGGGTTATATAAGGAGTTGGGATGGATGTAGGAGGAGACCAGGCTTCCAAGGAGAAGTGAGGGTTAGATAAGGAGTTGGATGGGTAATAGGAGGAAGTGAGTCCTCCAAGGAGAATGTGGTATTGTACAAGGAGTAGGGAGGGGGATAGGAGGAAACAGGGCCTTTAAGGAAATTACAGGGGAATAAGAATGTGATGTGATGATGGTAGGATTGGAGAGTAGGATAAGAGATGAAGTAGGAGATAGAAATGGAAAAGACAAGTTAGAATTGGGACAGGGGAAAGTAAGATTGCATGAAGATTTAAAGTGTTACTTACCCAACATGAGTTGGTGCTGTATCCTTTCACATCAGTGATCTCTCATGTTGATGGTGTCTTCTCTCTGCATCTTAATGGTCTTCATGCTCTGTACTATTAACCTGAAAGTAGCATTATTTGCATACCTCTATGTCTTGATGAGTTTCCTACATTTCTTTGCAGCGGAAGTGGTTCCTGTACAATCAAAGATAGGACAGAAGGATATTTCAATGTTGTAAAAAAAAAAAGGAAGGTTAGCATCAAAATTATTATGTTACATTTTATCACCCTATTGCAATATATGAAGAGAATATCTATATTAGAATAAATTTCCAAAATATTCACAATTGTGTCCATGAATCCACTTTATTTTCATTAGGGTACAATTCCTAGTTTTTAAGTCTCAGCTAATTTAATAATATACTCACATTATGCATAGTATGGTAGCTTATGAATGATGAAACGTTTAATATATTTGCTTGGAATCCTCCTATATCCCTCCCCACTAGTTATTTTTACCCTCCATTCATCTTGAAGGACTCGTTATATTATATTTTTCCTCCTTACTTCTCATGTAACTCTCCATTCACCTTGGAGAACTCACTTCCTCCCACATCTCTCAATACTCTATATTTCACACTTCATATTCCTCAGAGGACTTGCTTCCTCCTTATCGTTCACTACTCCATATCTCACCCTAATTCTCCATGGAGGCCTGACTTCCTGCTATCTCTATCCATATACCTTAACTCACACTCTATTCTCCTTAGAGACCTTTATCCAATCTATCTTTCTCCTTTCTTCTTGCCACAGTCACAGCCTCCCTTCTTTGTGGAGGCCTGGCTTTCTCCTATATCCATCCCTGCACTTTATCTCATCATCTATTTCCTTTTCTGGGACTGGCATTCTCCCGTATTCCTCCCTACACCTTATCTAAAAGTCCATTTTCTTGTGCGTCACACTCCTTCCTATCCCCTTCCATACTCCTTTTCTCACTCTCCATTTTCCCTCAAGTCATCGATACCTCCTATCACCCTATTTATTTCTTATCTCATCTTAAATTCTCCATGGAATCATTCTCTTCCTAATATCTCCATCCCTATATCTCACACCATCCCCATATCTCACAATACCTTTTATTGTCCTTCGAGATCTGCCTTTGGTATCCTTCAAAAATATATCTCTTCTGCATTCTCCTTGGAGACCTGCTTTTTCTGTCTTCTTCCCAAATCTTAATTTCATCCTTCAATCTTCCTAGATACCTTTCTTCACTATATATCCTGCCCTACACTTTAATGCATCCTGCAATCTTCTTAGAGGCCTGTCTTTCTCCTATCTTCTCCATACTCCTTATCTCACCTTCCATTCTCCTTGGAGGCCTGGCTACATCTTATCTCCCTCTCTATGACTTACCTCACTCTACATTCTACAACGAGCCCTTGGTTCTTCCTATCCACCATTCTAGTCCTTATCTCAGCCTCCATATTGGAGGAAGCCAGTCCTGGCAGTAGATTGGAGGGTGAGATGAGGAGTAAGGCATGAGATAGGATATTCTCCTCTGAGGAGAATAGTGTGTGAGATATGGTGTAGGGAGGGATGTCAGGCCTTCACCCAGAGTGGATTTTGAGATAAAGAGTGTGGAGGGAAATAGGAGGAAACATGTTCTCCGAAGAGAATGGAGGTGAGAAAAGGAGTAGGGAGGAATGTAGTAGGAAGCCAGCCCTCCAAGGAGAATGGAGGGTGAGATAAGGATTACGTAGAATGATGGAATAGAGCAAGGCCTCCAAGGAAAGTAATTGGTGAGATACGGAGTAAGGAGGGAGATAATAGGAAGTGAGTACTCCAAGGAAAATAAAATGTCGGATAAGGAGTTAGGGATAAAGGGATAAGGAGTTAGGGGGATGTAGGAAGGAGGTATACCTAGAAATAGAATGGAGGGTGAGGTAAGGATTAGTGATCGAGATAGAATGGAGACAGGCCTTCATGGAAAATAGTGAGTAAGATAATAGTATAATTACAGAAAGAGGAGGGAAGCCAGGCCTGCAAAGAGAATGGAGGGTGAGATAGGGAGTAGGGATGGAATAAAGAGGAAGCGAGTTCTTCAAGGAGAATGGAGGGTGATATGAGGAATGGTGAGGGATATAAGATGGAGCCAGTCTCTGAGGAAAATAGTGACTGAGGTATTCAGTGTGAAAGCAAATAGTAGGAAGCAAGTCCTGTGAATGGTGTGTGAAAAAAGTGTAGTGAGGGAGGTACGATGGAACCAGCCTCTAAAGAAAATACTAACATGTGGTGTGTAGAGATAAATAAGAGGAAACAAGTCCTTCAAGGAGATTGGAGAGTAACATATGGAGTAGTGAGGAAGATAGAAAGGAGCCAGCATTTAAAGTCGATAGTGGCTGAGATATGGAATATGAAGGAAAAAAGCAGAGACCGAATATATTAGTCGAGTTTGGAATACCTAAGAAGCTTGTTAGTATGATAAAAGTATGCACCAGTGAAACAGAAAGTAAAATTCGTGTGGGTATTAATGTGTCTGACAAATTTACAATTCATGATGGGTTAAAACAAGGAGATGCATTATCTCCATTGCTCTTTAATTTTGCCTTAGAATATGCTGTTAGGAAGGTAAAAGAAACTAAAGAAGGACTAAAATTAAATGGTGTGACTCAGTTGTTAGCATAAGCAGATGATGTAGACTTATTAGGGGATGATGTAAATACAATTAAGAATAATGCTAAAATATTTTTCAAAACTGCTAAAGAGATAGGTTTGGAAGTTAACAAAGAGAAAACTAAATATATGCTTACAGGTCAAAACCAAGTGTTAGGTAATAATCAAAATCTAATTATTGATAACAACTCGTTTGAACCAGTTTCCAAATTCAAATACTTAGGAGTAATATTAACAAATGAAAATTATATTAAAGAGGAAATAAAAAGTAGGCTTAATTCAGGAAATGCATGTTACTTCTCTCTTCATAAACTTTTGTCTTCTCGTTTAATATCTAAGAAACTAAAAGTTAAAATATACAAAACAGTAATTTTGCCTGTAGTATTATATGGGTATGAAACTTGGTCCCTTACATTGAAAGAGGAACATAAATTGAGAGTATTTGAAAATAAGATCCTTAGGAAAATATTTGGACCTAAAAGTAATGAGGAGACAGGTGAGTGGAGAAGGTTACATAATTTAGAACTACATAATTTGTATTCATGTCCAGATATTATTAGAATAATTAAATCCAGAAGACTTAGGTGGGCAGGCCATGTGGCACGAATGGGAGAGGAAAGAGGAGTTTACAGGATTCTTGTTGGGAAACCTGATGTTAAGAGACCGGTAGGAAGGCCAAGACGAAGATGGAGGGACAACGTTGAGATGGACCTAAAGGAAATCGGTAGGGTTGGAAACGAGTATATAGATCCATCGGTAGGGATGGAAACGAGTATATAGATCTTGCTCAAGATAGGGACGGATGGAAGGCCTGTGTTGCTGCAGCCATGAACCTTCGGGTTTAAGAAGGCTAGAGAGAGAGAGAGAGAGAGAAAAGCAGAGACCGAGTCTTTGAAGGAGAATGGAGTGTGACTTAATTAGTAGTGAGGGAGATATGAAGAAGCCAGCCTCTATGGAAAATAGTTGGTGAGATAATCAGTACTGTCCTCCATTGTCCTACTAGGACAATGGAGGGTGAAATAAAGGATTAGGGAGGGATGTAAAAGGAAGCCAGCTCTCAAAGGAGAAAGGAGGGAAATAGACGAAAGTGAGTCCTACAAGAAGAATGTAGGGTAATCTAAGGAGTCGGGAGGGGGTTAGAAGGAAGCTAGCAGGCATCCAGGGAGAATGAAGGATTAGATAAGGAGCCAGCTCTCCAAGTGGAATGAAGGGAAATAGGAGGAGTAGGAAGGGTGATATGAGGAAGCTAGGTCTCCAAGGAAAATGGGAAGTTACATAAAGAGTAGGGAGGGATGTGGGAGGAGATCAGGCTTCCAATGAGATGGGAGGGTAAGGTAAGGAGTTGGAAGGGTAAAAGGAGGAAGCAAGCCCTCTAAGGATAGTGGAGGATTGGATAAGGAGTAGGGAGGAAGATATCAGGAAGCCAGGCCTCTAAGAAGAATGGAGGATTAGATAAGGAGTAAAAGGGGATGTGTGAGGAGGCGAGGCTTCCAAGGAGAATGGAGGGTTAGATAAGGAGTTGGAGGGTAATAGGAGAAAGTGAGTCCTGCAAGGAGAATGAAGGATTGGACAAGGAAAATGGAGGATTCGACAAGGAGATTGGAGGATTGGACAAGGAGAATGGAGGATTGTACAAACAAAGAGTGGGGGATATAAGAGGATGCAGAGCCTTTAAGGAAAATACAGGGGAATATGAGTGTGATATGATGGTGGTAGGATTGGAGAGTAGGATAAGGGATAATGAAGGAGATAGAAGCAGATAATTCAAGTTAAAATTGGGACAGTGGAAAGTAAGAGCACATAAATGGAAAGGTGTTACTTACTCAACTTGTGTTGGTCTTCTCTTCTTTTACATCAGTGATCTCTCATGTTGATGGTGTCTCCTCTCTGCATCTTAATGGTCTTCATGCCTTGTACTATTAATCTCTCAGCAGCATTGTTCACACACCTCTATGTCTTGTTTTCTTACTTTTCCTTGCAGAGGAAGTGATTCCTGTTGTATACAAAAATAAGTTTTAGTGTCAAAGCTCTTAATATATTGTATCACCCTACTTTAACCCTTAAACACAGACCATCGGCATATAGTAATGCTCAACAAGTAGTGTATCTTGTGGTAGGGAGAGGACAGGAAAGGAAGAGCCCCCCCCAAGCAGAATTGTCTACACTTAAACCTAGCTCAACATGCCCATATGAGTTTTTTGCTCAAGTGTGGAACCCTGCCTAATCCAAGATTTTTTGTAAAAAAGCCCTCATGGACTCCATGAGAAAGGAAGAGCCTCTTCGGATTGATGTGCCTATACTTACAAAAGGCACTTCTGTGAGATTGTTGTCCATAATTCTGTCAAAAATATGCTCCTCTTGATATTTTTTTCGGCCACACTTAAAACTAGGCCACGACACACATACACACCAACACACACCCACACACACCCACACCCACCCACACACACCCACACCCACCCACACACACACACACACATACACCCACCCACACCCACCCACACACACACACACACATACACACACACACACACACCTTGACCTTGACCTTGACCTTGACCTTGACCTTGACCCCGATCTTGACCTTGACCTTGACCTTGACTTTGACCTTGACCTTGACCCCGACCTTGACCTTGACCTTGACCTTGACCTTAACCTTGACCTTGACCGCACCCACCTACATACACACCCTCATACACACCCACACCCACCCTCATATACACCCACACCCACCTACATACACACCCACACACACCCACACCCACCCACACATATTTACTTCCGGTCTACTTGTGGCCTATTTCTGGTTTATTTATATTGCATCATGCTGTGCAACATCCAATAAATTATTAGATACGTGTTGTTTTCTGATTGGTTGCTTATGACGTAATGTGATTATGTGTTATATTCTGATTGGCTTATTGTTTCAGATGTGTCGTTTTCTGATTGGTTGCTTATGACGTAATTTGATGATGTGTTATATTCTGATTGGCTTATTGTTTCAATGCGGTCCGTGCTTAGGGTATATAAAGAGATTTTGCATTGCATATCAGCCAGTATTGTAAGAGCTGTTGAAGAGTAAGGTTGTATTGTTCCAGTGCTGCTTATATTTTTTAATTGCAGATTTGTATAAATTGAATTACAAATCATACTGCTGAACCAAACTGATCCAGCATAGAGATTTGATTTGAACCCCAAGAAATTTTATATAAATACCAAAGCCAAAAATATTAACACACACACACACACACACACACACACACACACACACACACACACACACACACACAGCACTGTGCTGAACCCAACTGATCCAGTATAGAATTTTGAATTGAAGCCCAGGAAATTGTATATAATAAACAACAACAAAAATTCCATAGCCATACACACACACATGCACTAGGTATACACACTAGGTATACAAAGCACAGTGTTGAACCCAACTGAAGCAGTATAGAATTTTGAATTGTATCCCAGGAAATTGTATATAATAAACAAACAACAAAAATGCCGAATCAAAAATATTGTAATCAATGCAATAAAAATATATTTAGCTCTAATTGGGCCAGACACCAAAAGATTTGTAACCCAGACAAACGCAGAACTCCCACAAAAAATTGCCCCAAATGCAATAGAAAATATAGCATGGAATATTTCACATATACACATAAAAATACTTGCTCTGCACAGCCATCAACATTGCCCTCACAACCATCCACATCTGGTCTGAAAAGGAAGCATGAAGCACCTCTTAATGCCAGAGCAGCAAAGCAGCCACGCTATGAAGCTATCCATAGCAGTTTTAATGGCCAACTTAGGGATTATCGGTTTGTATCAGAGCCAAGATGTGGTATTGAGAATTTCTTGAGCAGTGTAAAACCTGATGTACAGGCAATTCTAAATGCACAAAATGGCTCTTATAAGCTGTCCCTCAAATTGTATACTCAATATAAGAAGCCAAACGGCACAAAATTTACACAGCCCCACATGACAGAAACTGTACCGGTATATTCAAATGCAAATTTAGACACAATAATAAGCAGTTTAATAGATCAATTGAACATTAAACACTCTGAATTTGCAGCAAAAGAGTCTGGATGGAGCCTATGCGGCTCTCCACACAAGTTATATGTTAATATTTCTGAATTCTGCCCATTACAAGGATCTACATATCTGCCATTACCTGCTAATATTAAAAACAAAAAAGCCGTGGTTAATATTAAAAATACCGACGAGAAATGCTTTTTGTGGTGTATTTTAGCTGCTTTGTATTCAGTTTCAAGGCATCCTGAGCGAATAAGTTATTATAAACAACATGAGCACGATTTTGACGATGCAATGGAGGGTTTGGAATATCCAATGTCTGTTCAGAATATTGATAAATTTGAAAAAAAGGCCCGGGATATCAATGGCAAACAATTATCTATTAATGTATATATTTATTCCACTGGCCGTGGCGATTGCTTGATAGCACCTCTCAGAATCAGTATACTTGATGATGATTCTACTGTTCCGATTGATCTGCTCTTAATTGAAGAAAATGGCACAAATCATTACACTCTGATACATAATCTTCTAGCTTTAGTGAGAACACAACTAGATAAATCCAATAGAATATTCAGAATATGTAGAAGATGTTTAAGGGTATTTGATGGTAGAAAAACAGTGAATGGGGTTTGTAAAGAGAGTGCAGAAATTGCCAAAAACAAGTTAATTGAGCATCTGAAATACTGTGGCAATCATAAACCTGTTCATATGGTGATGCCAATGCCAAGTGAGAATTGCAAATTCAATAAGTTTGAAGCCTTGTTGGAACACCCAGCATATATTGTCTGTGATTTTGAATCGAATCTCAAACCTCTTGCATTCTGCAATCCAGATCCTGAAGAATCTTCAATTACACCATACCAGCTACATGAACCTTCCAGTTTTTGTTATGTGGTTGTACAGGATGGTGTTGTTACCAAAATAGATTCATACATGGGGCCAGATGCCATCAAAATATTTGCACATAGAATAGAAAATGAGTGCCGTGACATAGCATCTAACATCTTATTAAAATCAAAGCCCATGTTGCCTTTAACAGAGAAAGAGATTGAAGATTTCAACAATGCAGAAAAATGCCCACTATGTGATTCTGAATTTTCAGATACAAATATCAAGGTGCATCACCATTCTCATACAGATGGTCGATATAGACAGGCCCTGTGTAATAGCTGTAATATTCAGATCAAGAGACCAAGATTTGTCCCCATATTTTGTCATGGAGCATCCAATTATGATTTTCATCATCTGATCAGGTACGAGGGGTTTGAGAAGCAGAATTTAAATATTTTAGCTGAAAATGATGAGAAATATATATCTATTAGCAAAATAATTAAAGTTAATGGATTTTCTATTCAAATAAGATTTCTTGATTCTTACAGATTTTTACCTGATAGCCTGGATACACTGGCCACTCAATTACCTGATGATCAATTCAAAATCACACGTGCAGTGTTTCCAAATCAGGACCCGAAATTAATTAGGCGGAAGGGTGTATATCCATATGATTATGTTACAGATTTTTCTAAATTTGATGAGTGCTCCCTGCCACCACAACATGAGTTTTACAGCAAAATCAGAGGATCTGGAATCACTGATGAAGATTATCACCGTGCCCAATTGGCGTGGAACAATTTAGAATGCCGGACATTTGGTGATTATCACATGGCATATTTGAAACTTGATGTGACCATCTCAGCAGATATAATGCAGACATTCAGAAAATCTTGTATGCAAAATTATGGACTGGACCCAGTGTATTTTTACAGTGCCCCGGGCCTAGCATGGGCTGCAATGTTTTTAAACACCAAAATGCAATTGGATTTGATCCAAGATCAAGATATGTATCTGTTTATGGAGCAAGGTATAAGAGGAGGGATGGTGCAATGTTCTCAGAGATATGCCAGGGCAAATAACAAATATATGCCTGATTATAATCCAGCACTGCCATCAAATTATATATTGTATGTGGATGCAAACAGCCTCTATGGTCACGCAATGATGCAAAAACTGCCATATGCAGGGCTTGAATGGGTCGAAGATTTTAATATTGAGGATCTTCAGAACTATGATGACAGAGAACATGGCCTGTTCTTAGAGGTTGATCTGACAATTCCAGATTATTTACATAACAAATTTTCTGATCTGCCCCCAATTCCCGAGGTTCAGTGCTCACCTGGCTCTAAACAGAAGAAGCTCATGATGACACTGGAGTCAAAACAGGGCTATGTCACATATTACAAGAACCTCCAGTTCCTGATGAAACATGGTGTTCAAGTGACCAAAGTTGGAAAAGTTTTGAGGTTCAGGCACTCAGAATGGTTGAAGCCATATATTGATACAAACACGGAGCTTCGAACATCTGCAAAAAGCGAATTTGATAAGGCCTTGTTTAAATTGATGGTAAATTCTGTATATGGCAAAACAATTGAAAATGTCAGAAAACATACCGATGTTAAAATAATTACTGACCCCAGCCTGAGCAAAAAATTGGTTGCAAAGCCCAATTTCAATTACAGAAGAATTTATGATGAAGATATGGCACTTTTCAACATGAAAAAAACAAGGATTAAGTTTGATAAACCTATTTATGTAGGGGCTGCAATATTGGAATTGTCCAAATTACATATGTTAACATTGTATTATGATGTGCTGAAACCTTTTTATGGTGATAATGTAAAACTGATGTACATGGACACGGATAGTTTTATTCTTGATATTCAAACAGAAGATGTTTATCAAGATATGTCACAGCCTGAATTGCTCGAATATTTTGATACCAGTGAACATAAAAGGATTCAACCCCACAACAAAAAAGTGCCTGGCAAGTTAAAAGATGAGACACTTGGTGATGTTATTGTGGAATTTGCTGGGTTAAGTGCCAAGATGTACAGTTTTAAAACATGTAGTGCTGTTGTCAAAAAAGCCAAGGGTATTGGCAAAGTAGCTGTGGAAAAAGAGCTTAAATTTGAAGATTATAAAAATTGCATCAAATCCCAGAGTTTAATCAGAACATCGGAATCCAGAATTCAGAGTGTGGATCACTTATTGACTTCAAATGTTGTAAGAAAAGTGGCTCTGGACCCACATGATGATAAGAGATGTATTTTATCATGCGGCATACATACTTTACCATGGGGTCATTGTGATTTGAAAAATGGCAATCAATGCCCAATCACAGAGCATGATTTGAAATAAATAAACATGCCTATGAACTTATTTGGGTTTAAAAAACGGGCTGTTATGGACCTGCCAACACCACAACCCTCTCCTGATATGCTGTCTAAACTGAGTGGCTTGTTAATTATTCATCTGAACAGCATACTTACAGATGTTGATGATGAAACAGGCAAAATATTGTACATATTTAACAATAATTTAAATCATTACCAATTGCCTGTAGGTGGGCAATTGCAATTTATTACAACCCCTGAGGGTGATGTTAAAATTTCAGTAGGGAGAAATATTTACAGAATTAAGCACTCAAACATGGTTTCTGGCACTGTTTATACTGTTTCTGCTGGTGACTGCTTATATATTGAGGTCCCTGGATCTTATGATAAGCTTATACCTTTTTTTATAGAATTAAGAATCAGATACTCTATAATAAATAACTACTAAACAAAATGCCTAATGATATTTTTGGCCATACAAGGCATGAAGATCACAGTGATGAGATTCTGATGCTTGATGTCAGAGTCAAGAAATTAAGAAGTGATTTACAAGCTTTACAAACTACACTCAATGCCAGTCTTCAACTAGAAATTACAAATTTGCAATCACAATGCATGGACCCTCTTCTTAAAATTGATTCTGAACTTAAACTGCTGCTTCAGAAATATACTGATTTGGCGACATTGGATAATTTTCAAAGTTTAGAAGAGGCTGTTGCAGCTCTTCAAGCCAAATTTAAGACCCAGGCTATTAACTCTGAGCAATTGAAACAACAATTGGAAGAGCAAATAAATAATGTCCAGACACAGCTCCAAACAATTGTCAAAAGCATAAAATCACAAGAAGATTTTGATCTAGTGATTTCCACTCTAAAAGAACAGATTCAGTCACTCCAGATACCTAATCTGGATCCTCTGAACAATGCCATAGCCGAGGTTAAAGAAAAAATTGAGACACTTGAAAATTTTATGAACAATTTGCCATCTTCTGATGCTTTGAATGCAATAACTCGGAATGTAGCAAATATTAAGCTGCAACTTGAAACATATGAAGATTTTGGAAAAATTCAAAGTTCCATAACCCATCTTGAAGGTACAATAGCAGCAGTGCAAAGTGATTTGGCAAATGTACTTGAAACCCGATTGCCTGGGATTGTAGATACCCTCATCAGTGTCCAGCAACAAATCACAAAGCTTGAAAACCTTAACACTGAATCTGAACTGTCTCATTTTCATCATTTGATCGATGATATTCAAACAAAACTTGAAATTTTACAACAATCCACACCCACTCAGGCAGATATAGCTCTGCTCCAAAATGCTATGCAAAATGTGGCTGATGCTTCTGAATTACACAATGTGAAATTGGCACTTGAATCTTTGCAAAATACAGTGTCAAATCTTCCTACATCACAGGAACTTAAAAATATTAAGAGAGCAGTGAATCGCATATTGAAATCAGAAGATATCAAGAATATCCAGGCAGAGATCAAACAACTCACTCAGACAGTGGCCACTCTACCAACCAATCAACATATTAATGAACTGCATGCCCTGTTTGAGGATATCAGAAGACAGGTCCATGATCTTACTGCTCAAAATTCAAAATTGGCAGTTGTTGAAAATTTGCAACAAATTGTAGCTAATATCAAGCAACAGCTAGGGACCATGGAATCCAATCAAGCAAATGCTCTGTCTGTTTTTGCCACCCAGCTACAAGAGATTGTGCAACAATACAAAAAACTTGCTGTTGACATAAGAATCAAGCCTGGGCACGATGAGATTGTTAGGACCATCAATGAGCACCTTGAATCTGTAACAAGCAGATTGCTCACAGCAGAAAAAGAAATAACAGGCATAATGGAGAATCCAAAACATTCAGTAATTCTTGAATTGTACAGCATCCCCAACAAAGAATATGATTCTCCATTTACACCAGGTGGCAAAATATATATGCTGTCCCCTGCACAATTTTATTACCAATTTTTTGTTGGGGGCACATTGAGACCAATCAAGATCAAATATTGGCTACAACCACAGGCACACCACTACCCTACCTTATCAATAACAAATGCTGATAACAAAGTGAAAATCACCAGTGTAGAATTAGAGGATTTTACAGACCCCAATACATTAGAAACAGCCTATACTGAAGATGATGGCTCTCTGGAATTTAAAATACAGATAGGGGACAAATTATATTTAGAAAATCCTGCAGTCTCAGCTGCTGAACACCCCATAGTTGCAATATTCTTGTTTACATATTATGTCTAGACAAATTATTGTTGATGAATTACACAGACAGGCCCGACATAATTTTAAGAGACTCCCAGTAGTCACAAAGGGCATAGATGATTTATGGCAAAGCGACTTGATTGAAATGGCAAGTGGACAGTTGAAAAACTTAGACAAAATCAACAAGGGCTACAAGTATCTACTCACTGTAATAGACACATTTTCAAAATTTGCCTGGGCTGTGCCACTCAAATCCAAGACTGGGGCATGTGTTACAGAAGCTTTTAGAACAATCATCAATCAGAGTGGAAGATCACCGCGCTATTTGCAAACAGATAATGGCAAAGAATTTTATAATTCAGTGTTTCAACAATTTATTAAAAGCCAGGCAATAAAACATTATTCGAGTTACAGTGACCTCAAAGCCTCAATTGTAGAGAGATTCAACAGAACCTTAAAAAATCTTATGTATAAACAATTTACACTGCAAGGTAATTATAAATGGGTTAATATTCTTCCAGAACTTCTACATAAATATAACAATTCTATCCATTCCACAATCAACATGAAACCCTCTGAAGTAATAAGCTCATCTGATGAGCAAAAATTGATCAGAACTGTTTATTATCCTAGATACCAGCCAACAACAAGAAAGGCCAAATACAGGGTAGGGGATCAAGTAAGAATAAGCAAATATAAGCACTTATTCAAGAGAGGCTTTACAAGAAACTGGAGCACTGAATTATTTACAGTGGTTCAGGTTAAACCCGGGACTCTTAACACATATATAATAAAGGATCACCGAGGAGAAATTCTCAAAGGCAGGTTCTATGAACAAGAGCTCAGCAAAACTAAACAGCCTGACACATATCTCATAGAAAAAATCATCCGCAGAAAAGGCAACAAGTTACTTGTTAAATGGCTAGGACTTCCAGAACACAGCTGGATCGATGCAAACAAAATAATAATATGAGCACCTGGAATGTTATAAAAAGGCTGCCAGAACCTGAACAACAGAATAAGAGAAATGGCAACTTGCTACCTGATAATATTAGGTGTCTTATTGTTGGGCCATCTGCTTGTGGTAAAACTACACTAATGGTTGATAATTTTTTATTGGCACCCAACTGGTTAGACTGGAAAAACAGGCACTTGTATGTCTTCTCTAAGAGCTTGGAACAATTAAAATATCAGCAGCTGATGAAGCTATATGATGGATTGGATATTGCCACTTTTGAACCAGATGTTAAGCCACTTCATGAATGTCTCGATAATTCTGTTGTTGTGTTTGATGACATTATACTGGATAATCAAAACAAGGTAAGGAATTTCTTTACACAGGGCCGACACAAAAACATTGATTGCTTCTACCTGGCACAGACTTTTTCTAAAATTCCGAAGCAGCTGATCCGAGACAACACCAATTTTATATGTGTGTTTCATCAAGATCATACCAACCTCAAACACATACATGATGAATATGTAGGTGGGGACTTGAGCTACAATAATTTTTCCAGGTTTTGCAGTAGGTGCTGGAACCAGGACAGTTATGGGTTTGTCACAATTGATATGACAAGAACACCCAGTAGTGGCAAATACAGAAATAAAATCAACAATTTTCTAGACGTTGAAACATTTTCTAGACGTTGAGACGTATATAAATAACCATGAAAAGGCCAATCATTGATGATCTTAAGTTAAGAGATTATCTTGTAAAAAGATTTAAGGGATGGAAATCAGAGAACCGTGGAATTTATGAAAAACACAAACAAACAGAACAGCCTGTAATTGATGCTATTAATAATTTAGGTAAGAATATCAAAACTGTTACAGAGCAAAATCAAAATTTGATCACAGAGCTTGTACCTGTAGCTGCAAGGAACATATTAGATTATCCATTCACCCCACTTTCCAGTATTCATACACCTAGTCCTATTGCTCCTAGAAGAATTGAAGCTAGTCAGGATCCTATTGAATTGGGCCTTCTTGCTCAAAAATATTTAACAACACCTAAAGACAATAAAGATGAGGTTTTTGGCTTATATGCTGACACAGAGCTTGATGGCAGCATCATACATAGAATTGGCAATTTCAGAGTAACATTTATGGGAGATGATATAATTGTATATTCAGAATCTCGACTTGGAGAAAAAGGTGCTTTTGTTAAGTACACCGGAACACCTGGATTGTGGGAACTGATGACTAGGAAGAGACCTGGCAGCTATACAGATCAAGATTATGAGGATTACAAAGAAATATTAATAAAATCAGATGCTCTATACCAGAACAATGATCCCACACAAAAAAGAGTCAAGTCTAGCAGTGGGGCAAAATACAATAATTTAATCAAGCCCATATGGTCACAAATCAAGACCGGCAGTGGAATCAAACAATACAACACCCTGCCCAAAGAATTTGTGTGGGTTGATGATGTCAGGAAACTTGTAGATAGGCTATTGGTGATAGCTGGGGAGGAAAATGCTGGGAACCACAATTTTTACAATGAAAAGGTTGGAATTATGGACATGATAAGCACAAAATTGTCTAATTTTATAGTGAATGACGCTAAGGGGATTGGATATCTTATAAAAATTATTAACACTCTACCCCCCAAATTTTGGAATATCTCTGAGGGTCGGGGCCTTGTTAATGACATTATAAACAAGCTGCCATTTGAACTACATATTCCAGGCTATCAGTATTGTGGTCCAGGCACAAAACTGGACCATAGATTAAACAGAGGGGATCCTGGTGTTAATCCCCTAGATGCTGCTTGTAGAGACCATGACATAGCATAGAACACACATTCTGATCTTGACAAGAGACATGTTGCAGACAAGAAATTAGAAGAGGCTGCATTTGGTAGATTTGTGAGCAAAGATGCTTCTTTGAGTGAAAAAATAGCAGCATTGGGGACCACTATAGCTATGAGTACCAAACAAAAATTGGGGTGGGGGTTGTGAATATGTATATAATAAACCTACAATGAAGGCCAAGGGTGTTATGTATCAAATACCTTATGCAGGTCTCAAATCTCTTAAAACTATTGACAGTCTTTTGACCAAAAAGCAGCGCAAGAAAAAAAATTCTTGTCTTGCTAAGGGGCATGGTATGAAATTGTTGCTCAGTACCCCCCAATTAAAAAAATTACAGCAATCAAGAAAAAAATCACATGTCGGTGGATTTATATTTACCATCCCTGCCATCTTAGCTGCTCTCGGGGCTGTTGGGAGCTTGGCTGGGGGTTCAGCCGCCATAGCAAAAACAGTAATAGATGCCAAGAAAAATAGGGCAGAATTAGATGAGCAGAAGCGCCACAACCTGGCAATGGAGAAAAAAGGCAAGGGTGTTAAGAGAGCCATGAATAAGTTTAAAAAAAACAAGAGCCGCTTACAAACCAAGATATTGAAGCTTTAATCAAGCCACTGGGCATCAAACATTTTAGAGGTGTGTACATGTCTGATTCTTTACCAGAACAACCACTCAACAAAGAGTGTGGCATTGTTAATTTGGATGAGTACAAAAATCAGGGCACTCACTGGATCTGTTATCTTAAATATTTAAAAAATGAGGCATTTGTGTTTGATTCATTTGGTGGTGTTCCACCTGAAAATTTAGTAAAATATCTAAAATCAGCTAATCTTTATTACAATAATGCCCGTGTTCAAAACTTTAAAGATGTTAATTGCGGACATTTGTGTTTATCTGTTCTTAGATACATGTCTCAAATAAATAAACCATCAATTGAAGATTTTCAAAAAGCCTTGTGGTATCTGAAACATCATGGGGGTATTCCATCTCACCAGCCAAAATTCAATATTGAAACTTAAATTGCATGATGACATAGTGTATCCCAAAACAATAGCTCTCAGAGCATTTTATGGCATGTACTTGATCCCAAATATTACACACCACAACAACACAATTGCAGTTGGGGATGAAAAAATTGTCATCACTCCAGGGCAGTATAATCTGTCCACTCTAAATGCTCAATTACCCAGAGGTGTAGTGTTAAGTCAAAATTCTGTCACTCACAGAGTAGAAATTGTATCTGCCGCAGAAACAGTGAATCTGGGTACTATAGGAGAGCTGTTAGGATTTGAGAACAACACAAAACTTGAACCAGGCATCAAACACACTGCTATTAATATACCTAAATTCTTAGCCATAGAGACTCTAAATATTCACTGTAATGTGGCTGAGGGTATGATCACCAAATCAAATGGCATAGGCACTCACAAACAAACTGGGATCATTGCAACATTTAAACCTAACTCTGAATTCATGGAGCCCATCATCTACAATCCATCCCCAACATTATATTTTCCTGTGTGCCATAATAGAATAGATTATATTGAGTTGATGGTCACTAATGAAAAAGAAGAATTAGTTGATTTTGCTGGAGCCACAACAACTGCCATCATAGAGATTAATATTTAAATAAAAATACATACAATGGAAAATATTGAGAGTTATGAGCTACAATCATTCCCTCCAAACAGGAGGACATTTGCAAATTTAAATCAACCCAACACAGAAATTGAGGTTGATCTTGATGTAGGGGATGGCTTTATACACCCCCACAGAGCAGATTTATACATCAAATTTGATGTTGTAAAGCTCGATGGTACAGATTATCCGGCAAATTCAAATATAAGATTGGTGGACAATTTTGTGCCGCATCTATTCTCTGAAATTGAGATCAGAAAACATGGCGTTGTTATAAACAGAGTGGATTATCCCGGCATTACCTCCACAGCTTTGGCCACACTAAAATTATCCAAAACCGAGGCTTCATACTACAAAATAGGCGGATTTGAGGCTGGTGATAAGATATTATCTAAAAACCACACTGTGCTGTTCCCGATGCGCCTTTTGCCAGGATTCTTCTCAGATTACAAAGAAATTATGTGGAAGGGTGGGTTAAGAATTACATTTAGAAGAGCTGCAAATGATAATAATGCTTTGATGAGGTACAGTGCAATAAACCCTACAGGGGAAGCTCTGCCTAATACCCTACCTGATGCAGGCAAATGCGTTATTCAGACTATGGAGCTAAGAATCCCTGTTGTTGAGTATGAAGCCAGTTATGGTCTTAAATACAAAGCTGATATAATAAAAAATCCACAAATTCCTCTACAATTTTATACATATCAATGCGTACAGAAGCCCGCATCTGGTACATATTATGAGTTTGATGCTACAAATTCATTCTCCAGTATTCAATATGACATGCCTGATTTTGTAGTGGTACTGTTTCAGACTGGAAGACACAATAATCAGGAAAAAAATTCAAGTAAATTTGATAGCTGCAACATCAAGAACATATATCTTAAAAATGGCAGAAATGAGGTTTTTCCCAGAGAAAATTACAATTTAGACATGTCCAAGAATGATTTCCTCAAATTATATGAGGCCTTTTCGGCTTTCAAGAGGGTCACTACAGGCAATACTGACATGTATTACACACCAGATGAATTCAAAGCACAGAGACCCATGTTTGTAATTAACACTTCAAAAAGAAAACAGGTTGTGGTGAGTGACAGAACAAATATTAAAATTATCTGTGAATTTCATGAGGCTTTACCTGATGACACCATATGTAGTGTTATTCTCATAGGAGAAAAATCATATGTTTATGATGTAAGAAATGAGAGAGTCACGGAGCAATTCTAGAGAGTCTCTGCATATTGCATTGTTTTAATATTGGATTGAGGCTGGGGTCCAATTAAACTTAAATTGGAAGTAAATATGGGTGTGTATGTGTGTGTGTGTCTTGGCCTAGTTTTAAGTGTGGCCGAAAAAAATATCAAGAGGAGCATATTTTTGACAGAATTATGGACAACAATCTCACAGAAGTGCCTTTTGTAAGTATAGGCACATCAATCCGAAGAGGCTCTTCCTTTCTCATGGAGTCCATGAGGGCTTTTTTACAAAAAATCTTGGATTAGGCAGGGTTCCACACTTGAGCAAAAAACTCATATGGGCATGTTGAGCTAGGTTTAAGTGTAGACAATTCTGCTTGGGGGGGGGCTCTTCCTTTCCTGTCCTCTCCCTACCACAAGATACACTACTTCAACATTCATGCACTTTTGTGCATTTTGTGTGCAGGTGGAACTAGTGCTGGGAGTTTCTCTAGGATGCACAAAGCTTTTGTTTGAACTGTTAATTTTAGTTCTGGTATCAGTATTATTATGAGAGGATGTATTTGTTTAAACCTTTGATTCTTTTTTTCATAATGTTCTACACTAGAAATTAAATACAGTGTCTTTATCTGATTGTCTTTCATTAATGTGTACTTAATGCTTTCAACATTTAGTAGACACATCCAATATAAAACCTATAATGTTTTCTGTTGAAGACTTTGCATCATATCTTCGATTTTTACTCATAATGGTGGCCTTACCACATGGTACCACTCTGCAGATACAGTAGCAACAGTTTTTTCCTACTACTTTGAACAGTTACTTCATTTATTCCATTTGTTAAGCTTATTATTGCACGTATAGCAAGAAAATTAAGTTGTAAAGTGTTTTGTCGTCTTTACATGCTTTATTTATTTCAATTTCTTATTATTTGTATTTTTATTTTATTTTAAATATTATTTTAATAATAATAATAATTATTATTATTATTATTATTATAATTATTATCATTATTATTATTGATCATTTGTGGAGAATTTGTTGCCTTTCAGTAGCTCAGCTTTGTTGATTACATATTATTGGACACTTTCCTGCAAACAAAATATAAGAGGTAAATCTATTAGATTTTGTTACAAAGCATGGTGCTTGAACACCTTCCATCATAAGCCATTTGTTTTGACATCTATCAAGGTAAGAGTATGTGGATACTCTACTGATACTGAAATCAAATTTAGAAAGACTGTAGCCCCTCTTATTCATATCTTAAATGAATTTCTGAAGTTAAAAAATCTACCAGCTTAAATTTAGATGGAAAATTGCTCAATACTAAGTGACATGACATTCTGTTCCACCTAAAGATGCTTTGTAAACCATTACAACATGAAGGCAAGTTTTGAAAGATGTGAGGCATTCTGTTCGTGCACCAGTAGTGTTGTTAATGGATATGTCAAATATGATGTAGAAATTTGCATTCCACATTTCATATGTTTCCATGACATGTGAATATACCAACTTTCATGGAGGAGTGTTCAGTACACCATACTACGATGCCGACGTGGATATAGGTGTTGTTCATGTGGCCCTGCATGAATTTCATCATATCATCACTCATTCTTCTCTTTGAGATTAGCCAAATGTGGCAGAAATACAAAGTAAAAAAAAGCCAAATCAATCAACCAATCGATATGTGAATATACAGGGTGTCTCGAAAGTAATAGCGCAAACTGACACAGGTGAAAGTACATGATAATAGAAGCAAAAAGTCTCAGTAAACATGGGTCTGCAAACGAGCCACTTTCAAGATAATTGTGAATGTGTGATTACAAGCTGCCACTGACTACATTGTTTGTGAACGTCATCCTAGTTGGTAAAATGCTAATAATGTGTGGGTACAAGCCATTCTGACTTCCGTGTTTGTAAATATCATCCTAGTTGGTAAAATACCAATAATACACTATGAAAAATCAGGAGATATCATTGCTTTTATTAAACATTCTATTTACTTTAACAAGGAATATAGCACTACTGTAGTATGTTCTTCGTTACAATTACTGTACACTCGTACCTGTTAAAAGAGGTGTTCAAAGTGTCATACTTTCATCTGGATGCAATACTGTATGCAATTCCGCATTGAGTTTCAAATTCTTTCGAACATTGCCGGGTTCATTTCGGAATTGGTCACAAGCATGTACAATTTTCTGTTTCAGTTCTCCAACTGTGTCAGCGAGAGTGTTGTACACTATGCTTTTGAGGTGACCCCAGACACAAAAATCCAAATGATTTAGATTTGGTGATCTTGGAGGCCAAGGTATAGGCCCAATTCGACCTACCCATCTTTGATGATATCTGCGTGTTAGATGTCATCCCACAGCAGCAGCAAAATGTGCCGGTGCTCCATCATACAAGTACCACATACTGTGATGTGGATGAAGGGGAACATCTTCAAGCAATCCTGGAAGATCATGCTGCATAAAGCGAAGGTGCCTTGGTCCATTGAGTCTTCTTGGAAGAATGTGTGTTCCAATGAAATGATCACCTAGTACCCCAAACCACACATTCAATGAGAAACGTTGCTGATGTGGTGCCTCATGAACAGCATGTGTGTTTAGTACACTTCAAACATGAGAATTATGAATATTAAAAATACCATTGCGTGTGAACCCAGCTTTGTCAGTAAATAAAATGTTACTTGCAAAACGAGGGTTGAGTACAACCTGTTGTTGCATTCACTGACAAAACGTCACTCTAGGAACACAATCCATATCACTGAGACACTGAACTCGGAGGTGGTAAGGGTAGAGTGAACTGCGATGTAAAATTCTCCATATGATACTGCGACTTACTGGCACTTGTGCGGCAATTCTCCTCGTCAAGGTTCCTGGAGAGTGTTCTACTGCTTCCAACACCATATCCTCAACTTCAGGTGCAATGCATGCAGGTCTACCTGCTCTCCTACCATGTTCGAAGCTCCCATGTTCTTTGATGCACTGATGTACCCTAGTAAATGTGCTACTCTTGGGGTGCCTTGTAGCAGGGTATTTTTCTTGGCACAAATGTGCAGCCTCCCATGCATTGCCGTTAGCCAAACCATACACAAAATGCATATCCACATACTCTTTGTTGCTGTAAGGTACCATTTTCACTATGCAGTCCAGCACAACTGACGTGACTCCCACAGTACGATTAGACTGTGTACTGATTGTGTCCATACAACGTCACCTCTCGGAAATGTTCTGTTTGATTGCAATGTCACCTCTCAAAGATGTTCTGTTTTGTAAACAAAGAGCAAACCTCTAAACGAGTAAAGCACTAAGTGTTTACAAAATGCAATCAATGATGGCTTGTAACCACACATTCGCACACATTATTAGCATTTTTCCAACTAGGACGATGTTTACAAACAATGAAGTCAGTGGCGGCTTGTAATCACACATTTGCAATTATCTCGAAAATGGCTCATTTGCAGACCTGTGTCAGTTTGCGCTATTTCTTATGAGACACACTGTAGAGTAATCAGTATGTACTATATACCAGTTACATGAGCATGTTTAGCTAATAGAATGTGTGATTAATGTACAATGGATCTATGACATTTGTATCTTTTTAAAAACAATAATGATATTTGTAAGGAAATTTTATGGATAATTCAAAAATTTTCCAAATTTTAAAAATAGTAATGAATTGGTAAGTGTACATGCATGGAGTTACCATAAGGTAATGGGGCATAATTCAAAATCAGAGAATGAAAATTTTCTAAAAATTATCCAAAATTGCTTAGTAGCATCTAAAATTTAAAAAAATTATGCATTTAAGGGTTTATATGAAGCAAATATGTATATTAGAATAAAATTTCAAAGTTTCACAATGGTGTTGATGAACCAACTTTGTTATTTTCATTAGTAATTAATTACTAGTTCTAAAGTGTCAGCTATATTATTAACATTTTCATGGTATGGTAGCTCATGAATGATGACATTCTTGAATGAATTTGTTTGCCAAGTAGTTTAATTATTCTTTTAGAAATTCACATCAAATTTGTAACCAGTTCATTGTGATAGTGTACTTTTAAACTTTTACAGTAAGAAGACAGGGACAACATAATGCATTATATTGTTTCTCTCATTTATTCATCAGGTAAACATTCAATCTTTTTGTATTAGTAGCTTGAGATTGATAATATTGTGTACAAAAATATTATATAACTGACAGTAATGTTTTTATTATTATTATTTTCTTCTACAAAATTGTACTGTATTTGTCACAAAAATTTTGAAAAACGTCTGTGCAAAGGTTATGACTGGATGACTTATGCCATCTATAGAGCTCAAAAACAAATACATATATTGTTGAATTTTGGTTTGACAAATCAAGAAATACTAAAACTGTTCAATTGATTTTATTCATTTGCTTGTTCTAATATGTGCATTTGTATAGTTTTCATATTTATCAATATTTCCAACTGTACAAGTTTTTCTGTAAGTTATAAATGGAGAAAAATTCAAATTAAATTACATAATTATGATGTAGTACTTGCTATACAGTGCTCTGTTGCTCGAATGTAAAATAAATGTGTGTTGTTACACAGTTTCCTGCAGATGAGAATGGGTTTACCATCCTGAAAAAATAATTCCAGCAAGCATTGGATGAAATGAAAAGAAAGGCTACATAAGTGGATGAATTTTTTATCAAATTAATGAAGAGAAGAAGGATATTTTATACTAATGTAATGACATCCATGAGTCGATTGAACCAAAGACTTTACCATGAATGTTCCAATTTTTCTTCAGAAGAAAATTATTGCCAGGGAATGTACTGAATAGAGTGAGCCCTTTGTAGCACACAGTGAACTTTCTTCTATGAGTACGAAATATATATTTTTTCCTCTAAGGTTGATAGAGAATTAGAAGAAGAGCAATTTAGTCGCAAGAAGGGAAAAGGCACAAGAGATGCAATTGGACCACTGTGGACAATTGTTGAAACATACCTAGAAAACGGAATGATTTTATTAATTGTATTTGTGGATATGGTGAAATTATTGATAGATTGAACTGGATAGAAGATACAAAGATACTGAAAAGGATAGATATAAGTTGGGAAGAGAGAAAACCTAAGCAATCTGTTCACAAAATATTGACTTAAAGTGAGAGTGGAGAAGAAATGACACATAGCAGTGAAATTGGGGGAGGAGTATGACAAGAATTCTGCAAATGACCTACATCAAGTCTTTCTACAAAGAGGGAGGGTTAATAATAGGAAGAAGAAGAACAAATGTAAAATATTTGAGAATAAAATGGTCTTGTTAGTAGAAGATACTAGGAAGGTGATTAGTGCGTTTTGAGGGGACATAAATGTCCAATACAAGTAGTTCAGGATGACAATTAATGTGAAGAATAAAAGAACAATGGTTATTGGGAAGAAAGCAAGGAAAATTTATGTGAGAATTTGATTCCAAAGTATTGAACAATTTGAGAGATTCAGATAACTTGGATGTATCATAAGCAGGAAATCAATGTGAGAATAGCAATTTCGAAGGTAGCCTTTAACCCTTAAACGCTTGAATAATTTTTTGTTGATTTTTACTTGGTTTTAGTTTAATATCTGTTGTTATGTACGAATAAGTGATTTTGAATCATTTTTTGAAAATTTTCATTCTCCCTTTTCGAATTATGCCCTGTCACCATACGGTAACGCTATGCATTCACCCCTACAAATTGATTTATTATTTGAAAACTTGGAATTTTTTAAATTAACCTTAAAATTACTTTTAAGATTTGATTATTTTTTTGTTAATACAAATATTATAGATTGATTGTACATTAATCTCAAATTTTCAGAGCTAAAAGTGCTCAGATATATATTTAGTACATAATGATTACTTTATATTCACATATTGTTTATCATTCTTGCATATTCACTTGTCATAGATACTTTGTATTGAGTTGAATTCAATTTTTAAGTCCACTTTATGCACAGAATAGCTAATCGGGATTGGACCAACAATTCAAAGTGAGATTGGAACCAATGTGCCATGTACCTCCACCATGTATTGAATCTGGTACCCCTTGATTACAAGGCGATGACGTTACCACTAACCCATTGGGGAGGCTCTTGTCAAAGAAACGTATGAAACATGGAACGTGAAGTTCAACCACATATTTGACATGTCCAATGCAAACACTACTCGTGGACCACCAGCATACCACACATCTTTCAAAACCTTCCTTTGTGTTGCAATGGGCTTCCAAGCTCCCTTAGGTGCAACATGAAATAATGTCATAGAGTTTTGAGCGATATCCATCCAAATTCAAGCTGGGAAAATCTTTGTCTTTGAAATTCAAGTATCATATGGATGAGAGGGGCTCTGCAGTTTTTCTAAATTTGTTTTTAATGTCAGTGAAATCTTCTTATACTCTTATCTTGATAGATATCAAAACGAAAGAGGTATCCACGGAAGGTTTTCAAGCTTTGTAACCAAATCTTCTAGGTTTACCTGTAATAAATAGCTTGCACAAATGGTTACCATTATACGAGATCACAGACTCAACAAGGCCGAGCTACTGAACAGGCACAAAATGTTCCATGAAATAGTCATCTATTATTACTATTATTTTATAATATTTATTATTATCATTTATATTATTATTAAAATAAAATATAAATTATAAGCAATAGATATAAATAAACTATTCAAAAGATAAGAGGTTTTACAACTTAAATTTCTTGCTTTACATGCATTAATGAAAGAATAAATGGTGTAATTGTTGAAAAGGACTGCAGCTATTATGAGCCATTATGAGCAAAAATCGAGCAAGAGATGCAAATTCTTGAACAGAAAACTTCATAAGTTTTTAATTACATGTGTTTACTAAATGCTGAAAACATTTAGAACTGCATAATGAAAAACAATCAGATCAAAACACCATTTACTTTCCAGCTTATGACATATTGAATAAAAAAATTGAAGGTCAAAACAAATACATCCTCTCACAACAATGTCGTTACCTGGACCAAAACAAATGGCCTCAAATGTAAGCTTTATGTTTCATAGAGCGACTTCTGACACTAGGTTTGCATACACACTGAATATACACAACCCTCTAGCATGAAGTGTGCTAATGTTGAGTGTTACCATATGGTAACGCTATGCATTTAAGGGTTAATATAAGACATGTGTCTTCATGTACCTTTTGACAAACAAGTAAGAAATAGACTGATGGAGTATTTTGTGTGTTGTGTAGTGTTGTATAGTGTAGAAACCTGGGTGCTAAGAATAATGGAGAAAAAGCAAGTGGATGTTTTAGAAATGTGGTTATGGTGAAAAATTGACCATGCGAAATGGACAAAGTAAGGAATTGTTGGGAAGAGTTGGTGATGAAGTAATTCCGGGAGTGATCAAGAAATGAAAAAGAAATTTGGTGGTACACTGGCTAAGAAGGAACTGTATGCTAATAGAAACACTGGAAGGAATGCTTAATGGAGAGATATCCAGGGAAGTTAAAATTATCAGATGACAGATATGGTACAATATTGGAAAGTCCGGAGGCTGAAATCTTTTTGATATAATCAATAGAGCAACCATCTTTGCATAATTCTAGCAAGTATAATGATTTTGTTTCTCTCTGTAACTGCAGTGAATAATGAAGACAGTAATTAATGAAGGAATGATTACAAGTGTTTCTTTAATGAGTAGTCATATTTACATATCATAAATATTCTCACACATTTCATGTTTTCAGGTTTAAAAACTGGGCATTGAAGAATTTTACAATAAGTATTTTATTTAAATAGTGGCACATAATGGTCCAAATCCCAATTTAAACTGTAGGTCTTTTCCAGATTAGCCTATCTATGAATCAAGTGGACTTGTAACTAACTTCAATAGTCAATAGACATAAATCATTCTCCAAGATGTCTAAATTTTACAATTAACAATAAAAAACCAATCAATCCAATTTATGACATCTTACAAATTATAAATCACATGAGAAAAAGTTCCTCATCTGTCAGTGGTATTACTTAAAACCAGTGTTGCATTTGAAAGATTTTCAGTGATAGGAGAAATTCCATCAAGTACTCTTGCAGGATCACTATATTATGTAAATTACATATTTACTTTGGATGAGTATTGGCTTAAATCAAGTTCTTAGATTGACAGTTGGCATTCTTGAGAAGTTGGGAACTGACTGAAATTATTTCTACACAATTCTTTTTCAAAAGTTTCACTTTCGATTTAAAAGCCTTAACCCTTAAATAGGCACGCATGGGTAAATTTGACCCACAGGTAGGTATTTCTTAATGCCCAGACACTTGTTGGTTGCCCCCTGTGCTAGCTCATCTAGTACCTTCCTAAAACAATCTGATTCAACTGTCGAAGTCATTTCCTTCATTGTGTGTGTAATTGCAACAAGGTGAAGCTGTTTTAAAGTTGATGGGGGTCAAATTTACTCCCACGCTCATAGTTACGTATGTGATTTTTTGTTGTTCATTTTTTTAGAACTTTCACTTACTGTGCTTCGTGAGTGAAATATTTTAACATTTTTTACTTGATCTGTGTTTTGTGACCGTGTTTTAGAGTGAA
This sequence comes from Lepisma saccharinum, assembly GCF_977018435.1. NCBI lineage: Eukaryota > Metazoa > Arthropoda > Insecta > Zygentoma > Lepismatidae > Lepisma > Lepisma saccharinum. Next base: position 48,559,400 of record NC_139243.1, read on the forward strand.
TGTTTAATTTTTCTAAGAAATCGTTCAAAAGCTCATAGTATGAAAGACAGCAGGGGCTGTTGGAGGACATTTCAAACCTAGTTCAGCTGAAGTGCTTCAAGATGAATAATTGAATATCATGTTACTGAGTGAGAACATTATACTAATTCTAAGTCAAATCATGATGATGAGAATGATATCCTGGAAGAAGACGAAACTTATTCCCAGGGAAAAGACAAAATAACTTGATGGAAAGAAGCTCTCTGCTCATGTTTGAATGTTCACAAAAGAAGTATGAATATTTTTTTATGACTTCTTAGATCACTTGCAACTGCAAGAAATGCCAAATTTGCTGATGAAGATGAAGTTTTAAAAACAAGACAAGTTTATTTGACATAATATATGATAAAAAAATAATACAATGGTCCCATTTAGTTAGTTGTGGAAAGCAATTGAGATTTTGAATATTGATATGTATTGGAACTTCAATATTTTCAAGGGAAAGCGTACTAAAAAATATATATTTGTATTTCTTTAAAAACATGGATATTGCTAAAAATAACACAAATATTTGAAGTGTATACCCTACAAAAAAAAAATTGTATTGCTTATTCCACACTTTCCTCATAATTATCATTTGATTTAACTATTGCAAGAAAGGGTTTTGAAATGTTGAAAATGCAATGTCTGTCCATATTATTTTTCTATATTAATTGCACGTATTTTCTATATTCAAAAACTACTTTAAGTTTTTGAAATGCTTGGTGGTAATCAAGTGGTTACTTCATTACTAGGGTTAGGATTTTTATGACCTAAAAATCACCAAAATATGCAATATAAAATATGCTCCTATGACCTAAAATTGTCCAAAATATGCACTATAATTTGAAAAATATGTCCTTATAACTGGACTGTTTCAAACATCAATATCTAAATGCTGAGATATTTTCACATTCGTACAATTTGAATTCACTTTATGGGCCCTGAGTTGCAATCCACAATGAATACTTTCTGTAAATTTTCAAATGAAAATTAAAAAGATTTTGCTGCAGTCCAAAAAAAAAAAAAAACTTGAGTGAACCTGCGAGTAAGAATGAATCCACTTCGAAAATGACTGTATATTTCTTGAAAATGTGGAAATATGCTGAATATGACCGAAAATCTATCAAAATATGCAGAAATGGCTAAATATGTCAAAATATGCCCTTAAGAAGCCTCTTCTCTCTTTTTTTCTATCTTCATCCCTTCTTCCTATTTCTTCTTTCTTTAACTCTCTCTCTCTCTCTCTTTCACCCTAATTTAATTAGTTTCTTCATAATATGAATTTTTACATATTTAGGGTAACACATCTGACTACCATGCTAAAGGTTCCAGGTTCGATCCCCGGCTGGTTCAAATCCAGGAACTTTTCTAAAGTTGGAAGCAGTCCCGGTGCCCACCCAGCATCAAATAACATGGGTGGGTACCTGGGAGAAACTCTGGGGGGTAAAGGTGGTCAGGGGCGTGATGCTGATCACATCACCCCCACTCACGACCGGATCAAGAAAGTGTGGGGCGTTATCGCCACACCACCTATACGCCTTAATGGCATGGTGCTAAGCACAGGGGAGCACATTACCTTTTTTCTTTACATATTTAGAGAACACATCATACTTAACAAAATAAATATGCTAAGTCATGAAAATCCTAGCCATATTGATTACAAATAATATTTTATATTTGGGTGTCAAATTTACTTCCACATGCCTACTTAATGTGGTGAAAAAGGTGTGCCTGGTTAAGGGTTAACATTGTCATGCAATGAAATAAAAATCTGATCCCTTTCCTTAAATTTAAATTCTGAGTATTTAAATGCCTCATTACATCTACCATTAAAGCAAATCCGGCTGCTGTCCTTTCACTTCAAAAAAATTTTGATTTCTTCATGGAATTGCCAAAAGTGTGGAAAAACTTTGTAGCAGGAAAGCCAATGAACTTTCATTCACTGTTGCTAAGAAATGACACAAACTGCCATTAATGAAGTCCATGTGAACATATGTCCATATAACTGGACTGTTTCAAACATCAATATTTAAATGCTGAGATATTTTCACATTTGTACTATTTTTAGTTCACTTTATGGGCCCTGAGTTGCAATCCACAATGAATACTTTCTGTAAATTTTCAAATGAAAATGATCTTTACGAATTTGAACACGTGATATACTTTAAAACTTTCAAAGAAAGTACTTCATGATGAATAATACAATTTAAATGGTAAAGCTAACTGCCAGGGATATTTATGATCTGCATTAATGATTTCTTGTCATAGTCAAAGCTCCACTTGTGGCAACACAAACTAAGTTAGATAAAGCAAGACTGTACCTTTGCAAAATAGCCTCCACTTCCTTCAAAATGTCTTCTCCCATTATTGTGTCATAGAGAGTAATCATGTCAAGAAGTTCTTCTGTGACATTGAGATGAGGGTTGCATCCATGAATGAATATAGTTAACGGAGCTACACAACAGATGTAAGGCCATATTAACCCATCAGGTCCCAGTGATCTCATATGAGATCGCCTAACAAAACTGACATTTTAGTAAATATTTTGCAATAATTTTTTATAAATGCTCTTTCATATCTTTTTCAAAGGTCCATGAATTGTGTATAATGTAAATATAAATTACTAGTTTCTACTAAGACAATGATTTTTAGTGTTCAAAAATTTCATTCTATTAAGTTTCACAGAAGGGTTACCGAGAATTTTTGTTATTCATTGTTAATGTGGTATACTGACGTATTTCTGCTTTTATTTTATCATCAGTAGTTTGAAGTATATATAAAGCAATTTTGGTCATTCTATATTAAAAACATCCTAGATATTTCCTCGCCAAGAAAACGGTGATCTCATATGAGATCACTGGGACTTCGACATTTCGGAACTGGCAACAATGATGTTTGGTTTATCATACTCCGCAGTTGTTTTCGTCGAACGATTAGCAACACGTACTGCTGCGTTTATGTACACAGCCAGCTGTTGCATTTATTGTTGGTGATTGTTCGAAGAACAATGTTGTGTTTTTCGCACATACAAGCATGTACAATTGACGAAATAAGGGCTATCCTAAATGATCTTAGTCAAAACGAATCAGTTAGTGATACCGAAGTTGTCGTTCTTCCGCCGGACAAAGTAGATTGTCTTACTGATGAAGATGAAGGTGACGATGATGAGATTGGTGCAGCTAATGTCAGTGAGGTGCCAGGGCCACTAGAAGTGTGTTATACCCATTCTGTTAACAGAGATCATGCTGGTACGTGCAATGAAGAAGAGGAAGTCAATGAAGATGGTTCTAATGCAGTTTTAGGGGATCCAGTTCAATCATTATACCTAGATGGCTCAACTGTTGAAAATGACGCAGTGCAAGTGAAGAAGAGGAAATGCGTTGACACCCTAACCTGTGCGAAGTGGAGGAAGTGCAGCCCCAATTATAATGATTTGCCACGTAAATCTGATATTGCATCACAGAAGGAGGCTGCATTAGTATCTCAGTGTAAGAATTTGTCTCCTGTAGAAATGTTTGAACTTTTTTTTTCTCCTGACTTGTTTGATCATATCGTACGTGAGACTGTCAAATATGCAACAACGTTTAAAAATGATACCGGTTTTGAGTGTAGTGTAGAAGAAATGAAGGTCTTCTTTGGCATTTTGTTATTTACAGGCTACCATAAGCTCCCAAAATTGAAACATTATTGGAGTGAGAAAGAAGACTTAGGCATTCCGTTGATTAGGGAAAGCATGACTCGTAATCGTTTTCAGAAATTGAAATCTGTTGTGCACTTCAATGATAACAGCAAACTAAGTGAAGAGACAAATAAAAGAAATGATGACAGACTGACAAATCAAAAAACTGTTGACAAATCTTTTAAAATACGTCATCTGCAAGACATACTGAACCGAAATTTCATGCAGTTCGGTGTCTTTCAGGCTAAATTGTCCATAGACGAAATGATTGTAAAATATTTTGGGCACAACACGCTGAAGCAATTTATAAAAGGAAAACCTGTGCGTTTTGGATACATATTGTGGGCAATATGTGGTTCAAATGGGTACTGCTATAACTTTGAACTTTACCAAGGACGAAGAGACAATTATGATAAAACTCCTCTTGGACCAAGTGTTGTGGAGTCACTCTTGCTTACTACCATTGATGAACCAGAAGGGTATGAAGTCTATTTTGATAATTTCTTTACAACATTTCCACTTCTGATTGAGTTAAAAGAAATAGGATTCCGAGCAAGTGGTACAGTTAGAGAGCAACAGATGCACAAGTGCCCAATTACAAATGTTAAGGATATGAAGAAGATGAAACGTCGGGATTTTGATTATCGTTTCGACAAGAGCAATGACATTTTGGTTGTCAGGTGGAATGACAACAGTCCAGTTACTGTTGCCACAAACTTTGATACAGTGGAACCACTTGGTAATGTAGTTCGATATTCCAGGAAAGAGAAGCAAAGGATTACTGTGCGCCAGCCAAAACTAATCCGGAGTTACAACTAGGGAATGGGAGGGGTGGACCTCCATGACTGGTTGTGTGCAAAACATGCAGTAAGTGTTCGAGGGAAAAAATGGTACTGGCCTCTCGTGATTAGAGCTCTGGATATGGCAGTGGTAAACAGCTGGCTTATATATAGAACTGTTAACAAAAAAGAAATTTCGCTTTTGGAATTTCGCAGGCAAGTGACATTGGCTCTTATAAAGCAACACTGCCCAATCGCTCTGTCATCAAGAGTCACTTCCAGGCTGGTTTCTCTAGCAGAAATACGCTTCGACAAGAAGGACCATTTTCTGACGAGAAGAGATCAACAACGACGATGCCAGAGGCAAGGTTGTTCTGGACGACCTCGTACTTATTGCATGAAGTGTAATGTTACCCTATGCGTGGAATGCAAAGTGCCATATCATACCAAGTTGTAGACGTTTCAGTGAAGCTGGAAAATTTCTTTGATATTATTTCTAAAATGAATCATCTAATGTGTTAATTTACTTTGTCATAGATATACTGTATTGTATGACTTGTATTATTTTAAGACTTCAAATTACATCAAATATTGGGTAGATGAGGTATGAAAAATAACATTATAATATTCTTTTGTTACTATTCCAATTATTAATACCATAAATGTGCTACTAATTTGAATAAAATAAAAACAATAAAATTCTAAAATGCATAAAATAAAATTAATCTAAGTTGTCCTTTTGTAACAGCACGCATGTGCGCGCGCACATACTCACACACATGCACGAATGCACGCACACACCCCTACACGTGCGCACACCCATACCCACACACTGTATATTATGCATAAAAATAAAATGTCAATATATATATATATTGTGCTACATTTTCTATTTCTCATGTTTAACTTTAACCCCCGAAGTCCCAGTGATCTCATATGAGATCACCTACTCCCTAGGGAATAACGCATGGCAAACAAAAAATTTCGATTAGGTAGCTCATATTCCATCTTCAGAAGTATATATACGAAAATAAATTAAAATCCAAGCAAAAAAAGTTCTCTGGGACTTCATGGGTTAAGGGATGCTGAGGGCCACATGCAACCCACGAGCTTCAAGTTTAGCATGCCTGCACTACAGCAGGTAACAAACTTCACCCCTTTCCATAATGCCTCCCAATCTTTCGAATATTATAACAAAGTTAAAAAAGAACTATTGCTATGAGCAATGTCTGAGTACAAGCACTCACGAATATCAACCTATATTCTCATTTTGGCATAAATCAATATTACTGGTTTTAATTACCTTCTCTATTTTTGCCTTCCATATCTCGTCAATCGTTGGCTCCATCTCTCTTATGGTCTTCTTTAGTATTTTTCTTATTTTGTCATATTTCTTCCCTATTATGTGGATGAATGATGATTATAAGAAATTGAATAAGGAACTCTCAGAAATGAATACCATGCATCAAGCAGGAGCCAATATCTCAACACCCCTTTTCACCGGGGTGACTATTTTCTTGTTTTTATTTCATATATATTATTCTGAATATTAGAGGAGTTCCATTTTGTCATTGGAAAAAAAAAGTAGCTAAACTGTGATTTTTCTAAATAAATCTACACAGTGTATAACATGTACAAAACCAACCTTCAACTAGTCACATGCTGCTTGCATTCTAATTTTCATGGCAGTCTAGGCTATATCATTAGAGCCAATTTGTTGGCTTCCCTCTCAATGGCATTGCCCTGTAAGGTGAGAAAGCTGATGATTTCATTGACTTCATTCATCATCATTTATAGGGGCAGTTGATGTTCTCTGATATTTCCATAGCAATCTAAGCATCAACAACAATAGAACACATTACTTATTTAACAATTAACTCCTCTGATCAAATTCATGTTATGTTATTCCTAGCAGGCAATACAGTAAAGCTAGTTAAACATGAAATATCTGTTATACACTGTAAATGTTAAGTGGAAATACACTGCAATAAAATATTTACTTTCACACAGTTCTGTCAGCTGGTAGTGTAAAAGAAATAATTCTGTTGCTTTTAGACACTAATTTTTTTTGTATTTGTGTGAATATTTCTAGATGTGAGAATATGCCTTCTTCATATGGCATCACTTCATGTCAAGCCGACCTATTTTAGAGTGGTTAACACAGCATATTACAATGCCATGGGTCCTGGGTTTGAATACCAGCTTGGGCATGGGTGTCCTTTCAGCAGTTCCATCATATCATCACTCATTCTCATAATCCAGTGTAACGACCCCGGATCGTCACAAGTAAAGACAGATCCACCTCTAAGTTTGTTAGCTTCTATGATCAACTTTTGTAACTGTTTATTGTAAATATTGTTAGTTCAAGATTGTAACAAACTCGGATCGTCACAAGTAAAATGGATCCACCTCTATGTATAATCAACTGTTGTAACTATTTAATGTTAATGTATGTAGTTGAAGAATTTTCCGCTCGCTTACGCTAGCATCGCCAACCTTATATAAAGGCGTAGGCCTGGCTGGCAAGTTAGTTAGACTCTGCCTGCGGGCAAGAGAAGGTGTGCTCCTCTACGGCGAGAGACCAAACACCAAGAAGGAAGTTCCGCTCCATCTTCGGATGAGAGAAGGTGCCCTCCGCTTATGCGAGAGTCCGAGCACCAAGGAGAAGATCAACTCCGCTTTCGGGCAAGAGAAAATGCTCTCCGCTAAAGCGAGAGTCCAAGCACCATAGAGAAGTTAAACTCCACCTTCTGGTGAAAGAGATGAAAGGCCGTTTTAATATTTAGTTTCGGCTTACTCCTTCCCAATAGTAAGAAACCGCCTTGAAGTAAGAAATCTGTTTTCCCGTTTTCCCTACTTGTGTATATGTATAATTTTAGTAAGCTTCACAAGGTACTTATTATTATTGTTAACCCTGGGAAGTTTGTTTTTAAACGTGTGTATATATATTATTTTGTTAAGAAAATAAACTGGCATATAAACTTTCATCACCTGTTGTTCTGTTGAGGTAAAGGTCATTGGTCCCATTTCATCTGAAATCTGTGGAGAAGCTCTTTCACACCCGATCCCTGTGAACTATGCAGTCTCATCTCTCCGCTGAAGAGACAGTTAGCATTTTGGGTAGATTTATGCACATTATGAAATGTTGTCGTCCTCCGCAATGTGCTCGCCGAGCTAAGGTGCATGTCTACGTTGCCTACGGTTTCAGCCGGAGGACGTTGCACCAGATTATCCAAATGTGGCAGAAAAGTGATGTTAAATAACAAAAAAAAATTAAGGTGGAACTAAAGGTAATTTTGCAGTAAATTTTCGATAACAGCTGGCAGCATCATTTGTGCCATGTTGCCAGATCTACTAGTGAGTCAAGGGTAGGTACATTTGTATAGAAAGTTTATGTTTGGTTAATGGTGGCGTTGCAAGCAAAACTTCAAATATTAATCATTTTAAGGTCAAATGTGTGACCGAACACACCAGTACAACCTCAAGTTTTTGAAACTAAGATATTATGTTTATCGAAGTTGCATCACTATAATGTATTGCAGAAATATTTGTAGTTGTTTCGGAATGTGTAATTCATTCCATTCTAAGAATGTGCAGGTTGGCACTGCACTGTAAAAATAAAATCTACATTCGATGAGAAGCAAACCTGGGACCACTTGGCATCTTAGCAACTTATCATACTGACTTGACCATAAAGTCATACTTCCACAGCATTATATTTCCCACTTTGACTTCTGTAGGAAAAAAATATTATTAAAAAGGGGGGGGGGGTGATGATGGATGATGTTCTTTCAATTTTTATGTAATGTTTGTGCATAGTTAGGGACAGATAAATGTAGTAATGCAAGGTTGATATCTTCTTCTCTCACTAGGCATGCACACAATGCCTAAAATTACACAATTTTTCAAGGTGTAAAACAACATAAATCATTTATCATTTTAATAGAAAATAAGGTTGCTAACAATCCCAACATTAACTTTTATGTCTGTGAATAGATTTAGAGGCAAGATTTAATAGCATAGCAATAGCCTAATATAAGCAAATAATCTAGTGATACCAATTCCAAGGAAAACACTAGATCCAAATAATAGACTACACTTAGCATTTATTTTATTTACATTTCATTTAATGGCTTTAACTTTATTAAAGTGATTTGGTATTCAGCAGTTTCAAAATTATTTGTAATTTGAATAAAAATTAAAATCATTTGCCATCAAATTTGCAATGAATATTTCACAGACTTAGATTAGTTTGCATTTTTTCATTTTTTTTAAAAAAAGTGGTGTAGTGGAGATTCATTACATGTCCTTATCCAGTCAAGCACTCGTACTGATCAAGAAAACACGGAGCAAAATCACGGCAACAGTGTTTGCTAAAATCTACACCATGGAGTACATTATTACGAAACGCCACTTCAAAAATCATTAATATAACCACAACTTTGAGTAGGTATGAAATGTTTTCATTTTTTCACATAGTACTTCAAATGCTTGCGGCTACAGTCTGAAGTCGTTGTTTCACCACAAAATCTTTCTTACTAGTCATAAAAGAAAAAAAATGCAACGGTATTGATAAATCTACTACTTTAGCACCATCTGTATGCAGCAGTTTGAACATGATGGAGACCTTATATTTTCTGTTATTTATTCAAATATCTTTAATCGTAACAAAATTATAAGGATTCTATGTTCTAGTGAATAAAACAACCTTTCATATCAGAAAACTTCTTCCTTTCTGAATCTATATTAGTTGTATGGTTATCCAAATGAATTTGAGCCTATGCTTTAGTATGGCTTTGGAACCCCCTTAAATCACCTCATGTGGAGATTAATACCATATTTACTGACAGACTTGTTCCATTTTAATTTTTAACAAGCCCCTTCAGAAAATTGATATCATCCTAAGTAAAGAGCGGTTTCCTGTAAACAGTCAAAAAATGTAACAGTGTCTCTACGATGGAAAGCTTTATATAGGATGCAAATATTGTTAGCTGTTGTGGAGGCACACTTTTGGGTGGATGGGTTGCTGCCTTTTATGGTCTGAATGAACAAGGAGAGTTCAAGTCAAGCAAGTATTCTTAGTTTTTCAAAATAAACAAATATTTGGAACATCTAGGAAAGACTTATTTCTTAATGTAATTTTCTTCTATAAATATACAGTTGTCCCAGTTCACTAGTGTTTGAATACAAGCAATGTAGAAATATTTATTTCTCAGAATGTTGCAACCATGATCTGACTGCTTGCCTCACCCCTTCAGCACTGCTAAAATGCTGGCCTCTGATGAACTCTTTTAAGGATAGAAAATTGTTTGGAGTGAGATCAGGACTGGAAGGGACTGTGTGACAGTAACTCCCATCCAAGTTTATTTAGCATGCAAATTGCATGATGAGCAGTAAGTAGCCATGCATTCTCGCAGCATCAGAACACCTTTAGTGATCAAGCCAAGCCATTTTCGTGATTCTCTTCATGTTGACAAAATATAATACATTGAATTTCTCAGGGTCACTCATTCCACTCACCAATATTTACAGGAATAACTGCAGTACACTCCAAGCAAACATTAACAGGAACCATCTTGCACTGATATATGGCTGTCATTATACTGTTATCACCACTCAAATATTTTACTACAGGGAAGAGTCCCATCACCGTACTGTGCTCGAAGTGTCCTGTGAATTTCACTCACGTTTACACCATTCAGAAGAAATTTCTTCACAACATTCTGTTTCATGTTTGCAGTCACTGGCATGCCCATCATCTTGTTTAAAAAATGACTCACATTGCATATGATGTTAGCGCTCCAAGTTTTCCGGTTGTAGATCAACATTATTAACATTTTTTGACACTTCTCTACCACTTCGATTGAAAGTATTCTGTCTCCAATTATGCCTATTTACCTTACCTACATTATCAGTGCTTATGTTATTATCATGTGGTTGTTCAGATCGATAACTACGATTATGATTTTTACCAACAGTGACATTAGCTATTCTGGCCTTAAAGTTACAGTTTCTAGAACTTGTGTCAGCATTATAATTTTTGGAAGTAACAGTCTTCAATGATTCAAAGTTCTCAATTATTTGTAGCACATGCTGGAATGTACTACGAGGGTCACTATTTATATTTTGAGCCTAACAATGAAAAACAGGAATTTGGCATTGAAAACTGCTTTATTGTTTTTCGAAGTATTCTCCTTTATGGTCAATACACTTTTGCATTCGTTCGAACCATTTGTCAAAGCAGTTTTTCCAATCTTCTTGAGACACCTCCATAATATGGTTTTTGAACGCATCAACGGCGTCTTCCGCCGACGAAAATCGTTGTCCACGCAATTTATTCTTGACATTCGGGAACAAGAAGAAGTCATTGGGTGCCAAATCAGGACTGTACGGCGGATGACCCATCAATTCGATATTTTGACTGTTCATAAAGTCGGTTGTTAGACGAGATGTGTGACAGCTGGCATTGTCTTGATGAAGAATGATCCGACGGCGTTTGTTTGTTTTTCGTATTTGACCAAAGACCTCTGGCAAACAAATTGTTGTGTACCATTCAGAGTTGACCGTCCTACATTCCTCTAAAGGCACAGTTGCCACATGACCAGTTTTCCCGAAAAAAAAACAGGCGACCATTTGTTTCGATGTGCTTCGAACAACTTTTGTTGGATTGGGTTCATCTTGAAACACCCATACAGCCGACTGCTGTTTACGTTCTGGCTCATATGCATATATCCATGATTCGTCACCTGTTACAATCTTATATACGTCTCTTGAAGCACCACGATTGTATTTATTCAGCATTTGTTTGCACCAATTGACGCGAGCATCTTTTTGAGCTTTTGTCAAATTGTGTGGAATCCAACGACAACATACCTTTCTCACAGCTAAATGATCATGTAATATTTTATATATGTTGGTGGAACTAATGCCTATGGTTGCCTCAATCTCACAGTATGTCACATGACGATCTTGCAGTATTAGGATTTGCACAGCATCAATGTTTTCTTGAACAACAACTGATTTTGGACGACCTTCGCGAATCTCGTCGGTGAGCTGGTATAACGATTAAATTCGTTATACCAGCGTTTCACAGTGGCAAAGGATGGGGCTTCATCGCCAAATGTGGAAGTAAGTTGATGGATGCACTCTTGTCTTGATAATCCACGTCGAAAATCGTAAAAAATCATCGCACGAAAATGTTCACGAGTTAATTCCATTTTATTGTTGTCGCGCAATCTCCAAGGCAACATAAACAACACAAATCAAGCTATTGACAAAACATTTGAAGTACATTATGGTCAATAATGCCAGACGATTCCGTGCAAACATCAAATCGCGCCTAACTTCAATCAGTGTTGCCAAGGCTCAAAATATAAATAGTGACCCTCGTAACATTATTAACAATTATGTGCTCACTAATTTTATGAGGCAGCAAGGTAGCTTTTTGTGCTACAACTTGAGTTTCCTCTCCATGTGGTTGAATTGACATTAGACTTTTAGAGTTCTTGTTTACGAATTGCAACATACTTCCATGAATGCTAGAAGAATAAGGTGTATTCAACACTCTTGTCAATTTCACACTTTTCCATCTGCTATTCTCATAATGTGCCAAGAAAGCATTTTTAAAGTCTTCATATAACACGAAAAGTGATTTGTGCTGATTGTACCAGCTCCTAGCACAATCTCTTAGCAATTTAGGGATATATTGCAAATACTCAATTTCTTGCAAGTTATATATCTCAAAGTTTTCTTCAACCCTATCTAAAAATTCTGAAGGAGCAACATCAGTTGTTACCCGTCAAAGTGTGGAAAACATTTTATGTCTTGTGGTTTTATAAATGGATGTCCCTTAGATTCCTTAACAAGTGAAGAAGACTCTATTTTAGTCTCTTTATTATCAGCGTGGATTTCAATACCTGTTTTTATGTTATTACTACCAATGTCATGATGGTTTCTCTCACCTTTCTCTACACTTCCTACTTGCAAGCCGAGTAAGTATTGCGGAATGGCTGGCTGTCAGAACAAATAACACCATCTAATTCGGAATCTGGAAAATCTGAAGAATCAGATCCTGTATTAATGCCAACATCTCATATTTTTTTAAGCTTCTGTAAAGGATTGGCATTTTTACTATCAATCGATGTATCAGTATTAACTGCTTTATCCTCAAAGTTACATGCAATTGAAGTTGTCCGAGTGGCCGGTGTGGAACGAGAGTTCGTGTTGGAATGGTAATGTAATCGAGGGGAAGGTGGGACAGCGAAGGAGGGGAAATAACTTTCCCCCACTTCTCAATCTGGAGTTGATTGCCAGTGCTGGCTTAGCAACTAAATGTGTTTTATCGATTTTATAAGTACCTGATTCTAAGTGGTCTCAGGGAGAATAGGTGTCTTTTTTAAAAGTTTATTTTTAACTGGTTGTTTTTAGACATGAATGTTGTCAGGGATTGTTCAAGTGTTTCTAACCTAATCCTTTATTAACACTTAGTAACACGGCATTATGATTAGTGCCTAGAGAAAATGCGAACCTGTTGAAGGGGGCAGTTGTACCCTGAAACATTGATTTCAAAACTTCATACTTACTTACTTATTTTTAGTATTGCTTATAACACCAATCTTTTGAAGTATTCACAATAAAATAAATAACAGAGTCATAAATAGTGTTTTATTATAAAAAAGACAGGATATTACATATAGAGTGCAAAAATAGAAAACACAACATATAATTTTAAGGTTCTGCCAATTCATATGAACCAGAGAAATTATATGGTGATTTCTCTTGAATGGACATTTTTTAAATGTATTACTTGTTATAACTTACAGAATTCTTCAACATGCATAAAACAATATATTCATTCTGATTCACTCAGAGTAACTCTAAAACAAACCCAAACTTGATCACAAATTCAGTGTCATTCAAAAGTGTGGAATCACTCATATAATTTCTTCAGATATCAATGTACATGAATGGAACCATATGAAGTAACTGGAAGACCAAATGCTTCATCCCAGAGGTATGTTACAAACCTAATCCAATATCTTGAATTCAACTTCACTTCTTCAGATGGGAATAGGGGAAAAGTGATACATCAAAATCATGTAAAATTTTCTGGCAAATGGTGAAATCCATTTAACAATGTTATTACACAAAAATAACATGAAAAGATGCGAGATGCAGACAGTGATACTCAATATCGAGACCTATTACCAAAAGTGAAATAAGTACAAGACAGTGGAGTCAACCAATTCAGTTAATCCATCTCACTAATCAACTTTGTAAATGCCCTTGGCTAAATCTGAAGTCCTGACTGGTACAGCATTATACATATATACCTGTCAGAATTCAAATGAAGTGTTAGCACAGTAGGAAGCTACGGTTCTATGATGAAAAGGAAATACCAACTTATATTTAACTAAGGAACAACATTTACATTTATGCTGAAACAATTATAAGTAATTTTATGCAAAATATATTGTTAAAAAAATACATCATCAAATTATGCATAGGTTATTAAGACCATTATCACATATAAATGTAATTGAAATAAAGACAATATTTCTTTATTATAACCTCTTGAGGTAGCATATATCTCTCTCATATATTTTAGCATGCATCAGTTCTAAATCTGAGTATACTCAATATGTCTCCTTCTTCATCCAGGTTTTCTACAATCCTGGTCTTCAGTTTTCAAAACTCAGCATCTGACTAAATCACATCCAAATGTAGAATATATGGGTGTCACTTTATGTAACTTTCCTCAAAGCATCCATTTGAGGTGTTGTAGCATTTGTAAGCTTACTTGTTAATGGAGATGAAAGCAGATACCAATTAACTGCTTCAAATTCAACATGGCATATTTTATACATATGAGTGCTATTCCACAACTTTCCACTTTTTTGAAAGATTATACCATAATCAAAGTTCTTCAAGATTCAGAAACGGCTTCTATATAGCTTAAGCATTCAATTTATCATTAAATTGCAAAGTCTAATGCTTTTAAAAGCAACAATAATTCTACCAATATATCCATCACATATTGTCACATTTGTACTTATATTTGTTCCATCATCAGCCATCAAAAGTCACAGACCACTAGTATCAAAGCAACTAGTTCAAGAAATATTTTTAGCATGTATTATCTTCAATCACTTTTGTTTTATATTTTTGTCAATAAGTGCTTAACAGCTTGAATCTTTGTGAAGTAAATGTACATATTTGCTCTGTTACAGCTATTTTACAATGTATATCACAACATACTTATCTAATGATTACAATTACCTTTTTTTAATGTTGATACAAAATACCAAGAATGACATCATATTATACATTGAACAATTTTAAAGAGTTGACCTTTGTATATAAACCTTGATGCCAATGCATATGTACACAATTTTAATCAAATTAATTATAAATTTGAATGTATCTTATCTTGCTTGTCTGCAAGAACACATATGATTGAATATATTTGTTTTTCATACTATCAGTCAAAAATAACCATTATGAATATGAATTCAAAGTATTGCACAATTTGATAACTTTATCATAATATACAAATTGGCTTTTTTAAATATCATATTTAAAAAAATTAGTTTAAATAGTAATTTCAGACACTTAATTACATTATATGAATAAATTTTGAGTAATCATACGACGAAAATTATTATAACTATTGCACAAATGTGGAACTCTGAACTTAGCCTAACCATTTCAAATATTAATATGACAATACATCAATTTTATAGTCATAATGTATTTAATAATTTTCAATTTACTCAATGTTAAGGATAAAGCCTGCCATTGTTATGTGCATGCTAATCATCAATGTTTGTTCCTTGTTAAGCAGTGAACCAAGATGCCATTGATCAAAGAGCACATTGACAGAGTGCAAGGTAAGTTGCATATCTCTTCATCTGCAGACACACTGAGAGGTATCCGGCCAATTGTTGAGAGCGCAGTGGTGAAACTTGTACACAGTGGCATGCCCAAGAGGAGGGGGGGTTATAACACCCCCTTCGGCCCAGTATGTCTAAAACAAGAATGTTAAAGGTAAGAAAATATGACAAAATGAGAGCTACAATAAGAAAGTATACATAACCCTTTCCTTTCAAAAATCCTGGGCACGCCACTGCTATTCCACAAATTGATGCGAAGGGGAAGTTTGTGTGCCGGTCACTATGAAGCACCATGATTCTGGCATTGCTTGTGAAATCAGTTCTGCAGGAATGCTAATATTGTTGATATTTAGAGGCACATCTGGGAAAGGGTCAAAAGATGAAAATTAAATTAATCAATTTTAAGTTCACGTTAAATGTTACAAGATTCATTTTTCTAAGTGAGAGAAACATCTTTTACGAGTTATATCAGTGGATTTTAAATATCATTTTAACATGTTGTATTATGTAATCTGCTGAAATATAATCATGTGTACATAGCTGACAATGTGCACAGCTCAGGCCAATAAAATCCCTATCCATAATGCTCACAATGTACAAGTGAAAGAGCCTACTATTACTGCTTCCTTCTCTGTTTTGTATCTTGGATAAGGAATAGGCATAAGAAATGGTTTGTCTCTTAAAATTCAAACATCAGTATTATCTTTCAACTACTGGTGGCATGTTCGAAAGCATGGTTGAGATCCCTGCGGGATATAGACACATTCCTCCTGATGTGCAGACAATTGATTCTGATAATGCAGATGTCAAGATCCTAAAGCATGTGAGATGTCCACAGAGTCAAGAGATTTCTATTTAGAAATCCATTTAGAAACACTGACGGTATGATTTCTAAACATTCAACACAAATCAATACTTTCAACATGCAATACTTCCTTAATGACTTCTGTGTGGTGTGTAATCTCCTCATATGCATAATTACTTTATGTTTCCAGACAAAATATTTGATTCAAATTAAAGGATTAATAGATTACTGTTTCATGTGTGTGTCCCCATATGTACTCTGAAGTTATCTTTACAGGAAAATCTTGTCACTAATTCAGTTTCTCTTTGAGAATAAACATCCTCATATGTTTATTAAACTTATCTTTCCAGCTAAAACAACTGTGACAGATTGAATAATTGAAAGGCTTCTCTTTAGCATGAATGCACATATCCAAATTAAAACGTCTTTCACTCCAAAACACCTTTGTTATACATTGAACATTTAAATATTACTCTTGACTGTCAAGCTTCATGTGTACATTAAATGTACACCTCCAGACAAAACATCTTAGCAAGTTCAACAATGGAAAAGCTTCTATGTACTGTGAGTTCTCACATGCACATTATGTCGACCCTCAGGAGCAAAACCTTTGTTGTAAATTGAACAATTAAAATGCTACTCTTTTCATGAACATTCATATGTATAGACTAAGATCTACTCCACGTGCAAAATATTTATTGCAAATTAAAAAATTGGAAAGGATTCTCTTTAGTGTGAACCCCAACATGCTAATTATGATCAAACTTGCGGGCAAAATCTTTGTTGTAAATTGAATAATTGAAAGGATTCTCTGTTTTGGGAAAAATATTTATTGCAAGTTTAACAATTGAAAGGCTTCTCTTCAGTCTGAACACTCACATGCACATTAAGACAAACTTTACGGGCAAAATCTATCCTGCAAATTGTACAATTAAAAGGCTTATCTTTAGTGTGAACAGTCATATGTATACTAAGATGATCTTTACGGGCAAAATCTTTGTTGCAAATTGAACAATTGAAAGACTTCTCATGTGAGTGACCATTCACATGTATACTAAAATCTCCTTTATGGGCAAAATATTTATTTCAAGTTTAACAACTGAAAGGTTTCTCTCCACTGTGACCCCTCACATGCACCCTAAGATTAACCTTACGAGCAAAACCTTTGTTGCAAATTGAACAATTGAAAGGCTTCTCTCCAGTGTGATCCCTCAAATGTTCATTAAGAGTAACTTTACGGGTAAAACCTTTGTTTCAAATTGAACAATTGAAAGGCTTCTCTCCAGTGTGACCTATTACATGCAGATTAAGATTAACCTTACGGGCAAAAACTTTGTTGCAAATTGAACAATTGAAAGGCTTCTCTCCAGTGTGATCCCTCATATGCTCATTAAGATGACACTTATATGCAAAATCTTTGTTGCAAATTGAACAATTGAAAGGCTTCTCTCCAGTGTGAACCCTCACATGCTGATTAAGATTATCTCTACGGGCAAAATCTTTGTTGCAAGTTGAACAATTGAAGGACTTCTCATTTAAGTGAACATTCATATGTATACTAAGATCTCCCTTACGGGCAAAATATTTATTGCAAATTGAACAATTGAAAGGCTTCTCTCTAGTGTGAACCCTCACATGCGCATTAAGATTAAATTTACGGGCAAAATCTTTGTTGCAAATTGAACAATTAAAAAACTTCTCTTCAGTGTGACCCATCACATGTGCATTAAGATGCTCTTTATGGGCAAAACCTTTGTTGCAAATTGAACAATTGAAAGGCTTCTTTTTTGAGTGAACATTCATATGTACATTAAGATCTCCTTTGCAGGCAAAATCCTTGTTGCAGAATGAACAACTCAGAGGTTTCTGTGTTGTGGAAACACTCATTAGGGTATTATGCTCAGCTTCATGGACAATAGTTTTCATTGGATCTGAATAATTAAAAAGCATTTATGGTTCATGGGTTATCAAGTCTCCTTTGTCAGATAAAGTGTTGTTGCAAATGGGGGCAATACATTGCTTTCTGCTGTTATTAGGCTTGAAAGCATCAACATGTGTCTTTCTTGCAAGTGTTTGTGGTGCAGGTTCAACCTTTAATTTTTCCTCTCTACCAATACATTCTGTAATTTCTTTTGGCTGCTCTTGTTCTCTTAAGTTTCCTGCAGACACTGGCAAATGTGGATCTTGGGACATCTCGTACCTGTTCTTTCACATAGTTCTTGATCAGGTAGCTGAAAAAAATATGATAGAAATGTAGTTTCACTTTCAGAGTAAATAATGAGAATGACTGACATTTGCAAATCATAGAAAAGAAAGGAGACTAGAATAAACTGTTGATGGTGACGTACTCATGAAAAGGTAAATACATGTATATTATTATGTAGAATGTTCAGCAAAAAATGCAGGCTCGACCAGGACTCGAACCCACGTCTCTGGCATTCTATGCCATTGCTATACCAAGGAGCTTTTGAGCCTGCCTGGGTTCACCTGATTTTTCGCTTCCGCTGTTTCACCTGTGTGGAATCCAGTCGAGCCTGCATTTTTCACTTAAAGTTCTGCGTAGTACATCTCCTGTGTGTGCCTAATTTCATTTATATTATTCCTTCAAGGATGAATACATAATATCTTTCACCATTTAGTCAAAAAATATTCATATTTTTGCTGCAATTTTTATCAGCGTGGCCATAAGCTTTGTGCATATCAATAGTGTGACAACATGTTTCCATTCCCTCCCATATTTACATTCACTCATTCTTCCTTTTTTTCTTCTTTCTGTTGCAGGGTAAACAAGAGTTACTTCAACCATATCTGACTGTGACCAGAGACACCCATTGGACTAAAGGCTGCCACTGCACATTGTCAAAGCTCAAGGTCAACCTCCAGCCTCCATGGCTTCAGCCTCTGAACTCCATTTAGGGCTCATCTTCTCTCTCAGTGCTCAAGGTCGACTCCTGGTCTTACATGACGTCACACCCATAACTCTCTTGCAGGTTGGGAACCAGTCTGGGGGTTGAACATTTGGAAGAATAATTCATTCACAGTAGTCAGAAATGCCTCAAATAATTCAGAAAATAATTAAGGTGCTATATTTGCCTGACATTTTCAGCTACACTATCTCCACTCAAAAAAAAATATTAGGCACAAATACATGTTTACGTTCACACTTCTCTTTCCTTACAATGCTCTCAAGATTGTAATTCCTTGTAAAGACGAATGCCATAGAAATTACAAATTGCTTCTATAAATATTCTCTACATACGTGGGTTAAGTCATGGCACCTATTTTTATTTCCTCATGAACAGGAGACAACACGAAAATCTAAGATATGCATTTGAAAGTGTATGGAATGTACTTTTGAAAGACCCCACCAGATAACATCTGGATGCTGGAGACTCTCATAGGGAAGAGGCAGAACACACAACATTAGACAACAGTGTTTTATTTACGCAGTTAAAACTCTACCCCATATGAAGGCCTCCACCCACCTCTCTACTGTTTGATAGGGCACAACATGCACACCCAGTGCTTCCCATAGATCTCTATGGCATTCCCGTGCATTTCTGTACTGGAGAACTACTATTTTAATGCACGAATGTTACTCCTGCTTCATGACCTCCATTTTCGAAAGCTGTCACTCACGAACTGAACTTGTGTGCATGCTTACCCCACCCTTGTTCACATACACCATCTGGTGGCTTCTTTCGAAAGTACATTCTATGCACTTTGAAATGCATATCTTACATTTTTTATGTTGTCCCTATTTGCGAGAAAATAAATACTTGCCATAACTCATGACTTAACCCACATATTTACAGGTAAAATTAGAAAAGTAATTATAAAAGGGAAAAATTATTTTTAAAAACTTGACAATTGGAAAATGAAGTTACACATATTTCAGGCTTTCTGACTTCTCAACATGCCTGTACGTGCTCCTTTATTTCAATCCCTACCTCCCCAAGTTCAAAATTCTAGATAAAGTATTCTGATATTTAAAATATTAGTGTGACATATTTTTTTAACAAAAAAGTTCTCAGTATAGTGAAATGATTATCAATCCATAAGTATCACATGTTTTTCTGGTCATCCTTAAAAATGGCCATCTCCATAAACTTCAGGATACTCTTTTGTTATTAAATACTAGGAAATGCATTTGTCCCACACTGCGACAGTGTGGTCCAAGACATCAGGCTTTGGGCTTAGGGTATGGAAAGCATGGTGGTTCAAGTTTCCTGGGGTTAGTTTCAAAAATGGGGTAATTGTAACAATTTTTTTCATGAGATTTCAGCCAGTGCATGGGACCATGGCCACCCACCATCGTGAGAACATGGGGGAGCTATGAATGGGTAGCATAACAAAGTCATGGAGACCTACAACAAAACTGGGTGTTTGTTGTGCTGACCACACAACATTCCATAACTGGTTGGATGATCGCCCACCTCTGCTGAGCCATATGGGAGAGAGGCAGCCAGTCATTAGGTAGCCCTTGAACCTTATGGGTTGTTGCACCACAGGTTGAGAAAAAAAACAACTGCACATTTATTGTATAAAAAAGTCCAAATTAAATAATGTTTTGAAGATATTATCAATGTACATTAATATTTCTATTTGGCGTCTGTTGCCATTGAATCTCATGTTAATAATAACGGAACCTACTTTCTAGTAAGTACAAGTGTTAAGCTATTATTTTGAATATCCATATGGTTGGCTTAGTTCTTAAGCAGAAATAGTAAAGTTGCCATTATCACACAGAACAAAGTGCCCTTTGGTAAATGTAGATGTAGCTGCAACAAAGCTACATTTTTGGAAAATTAGCTGTAGCTGTAGAGAAGCTACTTTTAAAGTGTAGCCTTCTGTTTACTGCTAAGATACATATCTGCTTAATACTGTTGCAGTACCAAAGCAAAAATAGCAACAGGATAAAATTAAATGCTTCTATTAATTTGAAACAAATAAATTTTATAAAACTTCATAAAAATGAAAAGTGTGCTGTATTTGATGAAAGGATGAACCTAGCTTTATAGCCCAGTTTAGGTGCGAGAACATAGAGCTTTAGCTCTGATAGTCAAAATTGGACAGGCCAGACTCCAGACTTATTACTGAATGTGAATGCTGAAACTAAAAACCCTTGGAACCTTGCCACCTTTTGGTGTTGGGATACTCAACTTTGAAGTAAAGAAGTCCCTTGGTGGGGTTTATTGCCTCTGTGTTCTGTAAAAATTGTTCTTAACATGCTGAACAGTGACATGTTAAATTCCCCAGTAAAAGCAGAAAAAGAAAGGATAACATATAAACTGGGAACCTTTTATCAAACAACAATTTTATAAGTCTTTATTGATTAAGTCAAGAAACAACAGATTCAGAAAACAACAAAATCTTTAGTATGATTCAAACAGACAAGTACTGATCACCATCAGTTTATGAATATGTAATCACAGAATGCCAGTTCTCGAGTGTTCTACACCTTCCAGAAGGAACTCAGTTGGAACAAGTGTTCCCTTTTGGTAATCCCTTTTGGTTCTTGGTCTTAACCAAAGAACAAGAGTGTCCATGGACTCACACTCCTTGGTTGACAGGCTGTCAGTCAGTGACTGTGAAAATGTGCCGAACACTCTTGAACACTATTGCACTGACTGAAACATGACTCACTCTCCCACCCCATTCCATTAGCAATTCTCTTCTTTGAAAAGGAAACTAACTGCATTTGCCTGATTTCAGGAACAGATGGTTTTCCCTTTGAAAACCTATATTTAGGGTACAGAATTGAAGAACAGGATATTCAGAAAATAGTTTATGTAAAAAAGTATGTATCTAATATGGGACTCCTCCCACTTCACAATATAGGCAGAATGAAATTACTATTGATTAATACTAATCATACACTTCAAAGCTCATGTAGCATTAAGAACATTTATCTCTGAACAACTGCAATCACGAAACGAGATACTACCAACTCACATCAGAGTCAGTAATGCATACATATGAGGAAATTAGCCTGCCAAAAAGTGAACACAGCAAAATGCACCCAAAACCCAAGAAAATAATACTTATCTTTGCAGACAGCCATGGCGATAATCTTGCAACATACGTAAATAACATTGTAACAGGAGTCACCTGCAGTGCTATAGTGATATCTGGAGGGGGAACAAAGCAGGTCACCAACAGCACTGTTAAAGACTATAACGACTTAGGACAAAATAACAATGTCATATTGATATGTGGAACCAACGACGTGTCAAAGAATGAAGGAACTACCGTCACCAACACCCTAAAGCATGTCCTCATCCATCTAACCCATACCCAAGTAACAGTAGCAAACATTCCCTTATGTCACGACCTCGAAATAACTTCATGTGTAAATGATGCAATCGGAGCTGTAAATAAGGACATAGGAAAAATGTGCAAATGTTTCAGAAACTCATCATTACTAAAGCTGGACACACTGCAGAGAAACTTGCACACAAGGCATGGATTGCACTTCAACAAGACCGGAAAACAACATATTGCTAAATGTATCATGAACATGAGGTATGAAAACAGTAACCAAGTGCAAGAAATAATACCCCTAAAATGGACAGGAAAAGTCTCAAATGTGAAGTGTGTAAATGGTGAAGATATTAAAAATAGTGAAAATCATAATGAATTGATACATGATGGAAAAGGAAAAGAGGTGATCGAAGGAAGAGGTAGTGAAGTGGTGAGCGATGGAAAAAATAGTGATATGGTGAAAGATGGAAAAGTTAATGAAGTGGTGAATGATGAAAAAAGTAGTGAAGTGGTGAATGAAGGGAAATGTAGTGAAATAGAGAATAACGAAAAGGCTAGTATGGGAGAATTGAAACAGGTAAGGAAGTGAAAAGTGGCAAAATTAAAGATAAACAAAACAAAATTTTTCTACGAACATCAGATAGAATTAGGAATGTTCCAGAGAAACTGAAAAATGATTTTTTATGGTAAACGATAAAGATGCAAGTAAAATTAAAGCTGTAAAGGATATTAATGCACAATCTAGAACAATGGTAAACAATCAATCTAAACCAGTAAAAAACGGGGAACACAAAGATGTAAAAATAAACAATATATGGGCAGGGAGAGATGGAATGGCAATGTCTGAATTTTCCACCAAAACATCCAAGGTATAACCCATGACAAAAAACTACAGATAAAATCACTATTAACAGATAAACTAGCAGACATAGACATACTCTTCTTCACAGAACATTGGCTAAAATCAGGAGAAATTTCCTTTGTTAACTTTCCAGACTTTTACCTAGCTTCAAACTGCTCAAGATGCAACATGGGGAGAGGGGGAGCATGTATATTTATAAAGAAGAACATAGTGGCAAATGAATGCAAAAATTTGATCATGTCAATATTGAAAAACATTTCGAATCTTGCGTAATTGAACTACCTATCTTTAAAATAACATGCATTCACAGAACGCCGGATAGCGATTTAACTATATTTATCAATAATGTAGAAAACATTCTGAACCATTTCCAACAAACCAATAAAAAGGTAGCATTAATAGGTGAGTTAAATATTGATTTTCTGAAAAAAAAAAAATGTACACCATAGACTCAGCATGCTTTTAAACACCTTCAACTTTGAGGCTATGGTAAAAGAACTGACCAGAGTGACAAAAAACTCCAAGACTGCTCTGGATAAAATACTTTTAAACACACTGTTCAGTAGAGGTTTACGACGCAAGTTTTTCTGATCACTTTGCACAATCTTTTAAAATTTCCATTCCTTTCTCTCACAAAAGAAATGGAACTGAAGCCACAACTGAATACATAAAGAAAAGAATTTTTATTGACAATAATTATGTCTACTTCAAACACTTACTTGGTAAAAAAAACTGGAAAGATATATATGAGTGCAGTACAGTAAACCAGGCATTTGATAAATTCCATAATACTCTTTCCTACTATTATGATATAGCTTTTACAACACAACGAGTTAAGAATCAACAACAGAAAGACAAATCGTGGATCACAACGGGAATAAAAACAGCAAGCCAAAAAATGAGATTCCTTAACAAAGCCACAAAAACTACAACCATAACTAAAAGTTTCGAAGAATATATCAGTAAATATAAATCAATATATAGAAAAATGCTTCAAGCAGCAAAAAAAATGCACGATGACAAATTAATATCAAACAACTCTAACAAATCCAAAGCTATGTGGGATGTAGTAAACAAAGAATTAGGCAGAAACAACAGAGAACAGGAGAACATCACACTGCAGCACAATGAGTTAACCATAAAAGACAGTGTTTGCAGTGGCAAACATGTTCAACAAGTACCTCACTGAATTAGAGATAAACAAACTGAAACCACATCAAACCTATTCACAAATAAAGGTAAAATCCTGTAGCACATCAATGTACCTAAACCCAGTCACTTAAAAGGAAATGGGAAACATCATTTCAAATATGAAAAGTAAATGGTCCACCAGTCTGGATGATATACCTTCAACAGGTGAAGACATTAAATTTGAAAATTACACAAAATTTCTGGACATATGGATACAAGAAAATCTCAATTGGGACACCCATATTAACTATCTAGCAGGAAAATTAAGCAAAATCATATATGGCATAACAATCATGAAAGATATTACAGAAAGGAGCACAATAAAAACCATATATTTCAGTCTGTTCCAATCATGAAGAAAAGTCTTACCCATATCCTCCATCCATTGTGCTATCTAGTCAACCTATCCTTCTCCACAGGAGTTTTCCCCAAAGAATTAAAGGTGGCAAAAATTAAACCAATATACAAACAGGGGGATAAGCACAACATAAGTAATTACAGACCCATAGCATCACACTCCCCCTTCTCTAAAATCATAGAAACTGCAATGAACAAACAACTGACAACCTTTTTAAAAAAGAACAACATAATCTCAAATTCACAACATGGCTTTTGGAAAGGCAAATCCATAAATACAGCAATATTTGAATAAATAGAACATGTCAGAACACTCTTAAGCAATAGAGAACAATGTGTTGGACTATTTCTAGACTTAACAAAAGCTTTTGACACAGTATTGCATGACCAATTCACAAATAAACTAAACCACTATGTTATAAGAGGGCAGTGGCATGGTTCAAGTCTTATTTACAAAACCGCAGTCAAATTGTGGAAATCTTACATACAAGAAACACTTCTGTATCTGCCTGCCTTTCTAAACCTTGTAAAAGTATCACGTGGAGTCCCCCAAGGCTCGATCCTGGGACCAATTTATTTTTCATCTACATAAATGACTTGTCGTCAAACTTACAGCCAACTTTATATGCTGATGACACAAGTATAGTGCTGACTGGCAAAAATGAGCAAACACTTAATTCTAACATCAAACACACAACAGACACATATTCAGAGTGGTTCAGCAGCAACAAACTAACAATAAATAAAAACAGAACAGTAGCAATAAAATTCCACCACCCAAGAAATAAAAGCAACAACATATCAACTGTAAACATAGAAAATGAAGACATTAAATTTGAAAATTCCACAAAATTTCTGGGCATATGGATACAAGAAAATCTCAATTGGGACACCCATATTAACTATCTAGCAGGAAAATTAAGCAAAATCATATATGGCATAACAATCATGAAAGATATTACAGAAAGGAGCACAATAAAAACCATATATTTCAGTCTGTTCCAATTACAACTAACATATGGCATTATATTCTGGGAAAATGCAGCAAACAGCACAAAAGTATCTAATCTTCAGAAAAAAAATATTGAGAATTATGATGAGAAAGAAATGGAATGAACCATGTACGGAAATCTTCAGGGAACTTGGCATTCTACCACTACCCTACTACCCTGCCTCTATTTACTTAATTTATTATGGCATGTAAAAATGGATCTGTCAAAGTTCTCCAAATACAACAAGGAAGTACATCATTACAACATGAGGAATAACTCCAATCTTGCAGTTCCAATGCATAACACTATTTGAAAAAGGTCCAAAAACCACAGGCATCCACCTATACAAGTTATCAGATCATATAAAAACTACTGAACCAGAAGCCAAATTCAAAAAGAAATTAACAAATCATTTGTTGTACCATTGTTTTTACTCAGTGAGTGAATTTTTGGACATCTAATCCATCAACTCCATTGTGGGTTGATGGAGTGGAGGTTCATGGATTCATCCAAAAGAGTGCTGGATCCAACCTTACATGCTGTACCTGTTATACTTATCACATGAGTGCAAATTTAGTATCATATTATAATGTTATTAGTTTTATCTTTATATGATCTCTAAATATTTAATATTTTAATCCATTACAGAATATTATTTTTATATTGTAACTTTAACATGTCTTTCTGGTGTTACTTTTATGTATAGACAGTAAAACTGATACAAGTACACACCTCCAAGTATAAATCTGTAATAGGATAAGGTATCATTTCATTGTATGTATATTACATTATTATCCTTTTGGATCCCAAGCGTCTCAAACGAGATACCTAAAAGTAAGCCTCACGGTCCCAAGCGTCTCGATCGAGATATCCTGTGCAAGGTCGTAGTTTTTACGTTATAACTTTTCTATTTTTGGCTAGAATTTCGATTTTTTTTTATATATTGTTCCTAACACACGTATTTAACAGAAATGTTTCTTGCACCTTTTTTTCTTCTTCATGAAAATGGAGGTGAAAAGGCGGGAAAAGGGACTTCTTTTTTGCATCTCTTTTCAAGGGAAAAGATAAATTTCAAACATTTCAACAATTTTTTAAAATAATTTTTGGGAGTTTTCTCCCTTCCCCCTCCATATATACGCCAAATTTGCATAAATTTTGCATTTTGACATTTTTCTCGGGGGGGGGAAAACAATTTTTTTAAGAAAAGTATTTTTGAGGGGATTTCCCCCTTTTACCCTCCATATGTACGCCGAATGTGCATAAATTATATATAGTCTGAATCTGTGATTCATTCTGCGTACAACGGTATATCTTTCATATCTCTAGGGCACTTAGTTTCTGAGCTATAGTTATTTCAAGGTACAGCTGTATTTTGAAGATTGAATCAGTGGCGTGCCCACCATTCCTTTTGTGGGGTACAACTCAAGTTACATTAGTCATATGATAATAATGCAAATATTTTTGTGTTCCTTACATGTCAGCGATCATTTCCATGTGCATGTCGACACTGTCATGTACTTTTTTTCAGGGGGGGGAGGGGTCGAAACCCAATTTTTTTTAAAAAAAAGTATTTTCAGGGGATTTCCCCCCTCCATATATACGCCGAATTTGCATATTTCATATAGTCTGAATCTCTGGTTCATTCCGCATACAACGGTATATCACTCATTTCTCTAGGGCAATTATTCTCCGATCTACACTCATTTAATTAAAACTCTGCATTTTGCTCAAAATCGGCTTGGGCCGTGAAGCTTACTTGTGAAAATGGCCTTGAGACTCAAAAGGTTAAATTTCATTGTATTAGTATATTGTAATGTTTGACTGACATGTCCAATATCACAGCATGAAAATGCAAATGTGATTCATGGACGAAATAAATCTAAATCTATCTGAGTTAAAAAAAGCCAAAAGGTACAGTGCAGATCGGTATTGGTAAAAAAAAAATTCCTGGTGTATATCTTGGTTCAAAAGTGATAAAGAGGAACTCTACTAGATCAATTTACAGGGTGGTTACTCTAGGAACATGATAAAATTCAATATTACTCGCAGTTTTCAAGGCAAACTATCAAAAAATTCAAGGGTACAAGCAGATGCTTCCTCTATTTCAACATTATGTATTACCGACTTTCACCACTCACTAACAAACACACACACACAAATATTAACAAAATAATGGGTCTGTGCAATTCCTATGAATCCAAAAATTCTAATTTATTTCAATGAAACGGTATGGTGTATATAAAATTCAATGTATTCAATTTAAGGTGTAGAGTTTACATTTGCCATTTCACATACTCAGGCTTCAAATACATGTACAAACAAAAGCCATAAATGTTATGGAATATATCATTCTATGCAAAATTGTCAATTGTATAAGAATTTCAAACTCAATTTACACAATCAACTTCATGACATCTTGCAATAATCTGTCTGTCAATAAATTGTTCTGCAAAGGGCACTAACAAAGTAAACGTATTGAGAGAGAATGCTGTTATATTTTTGATGCATCTTTCCTTTCTTTCCTTCCTAGATAAAAAAAAAGCAAAACTGTGAAAAACTTACCTCGGGGCATTCGTAAATGTCATATGGTCATATGACATATGGTCGGTAACGCGTCTGACTACCATGCTCAAGGTCCCGGGTTCGATCCCCGGCCGGTTCAAATCCGGGAACTTTTCTAACGGTGGAAGCGGCCCCGGCGCCTACCCAGCGTCGAATAACATGGGTACCTGGGGGAAACCCTGGGGGGTAAAGGCGGTCAGGGGCGTGATGCTGATCACATCACCCCCATTCACGACCGGATCAAGAAAGTGTGAGGCGTTACCCCCACACCCCCTATATGCCTTCATGGCGTGGTGCTATGCACAGGGGAACACTTTACCTTTTTTTTTATGAATTCATTTGGATTTACAAAAGTTGCAATTTTTTACATAAAATTCACGCATAATTAGCCACAGTTGCTGCAGAAAACATATATTTCAGTAAGTATAAATGTTCTGAACGTGTATATTTGTTACAGTGTAGAACCATCACAATCAAAGAGGGAGGAGGTGGACTATAAGATTATTGGAAATAGTATAAAGTCTGTCCTAATTATGATATTCAATAAAACTGAGGTTCAAGTATAGTATTCATTCATTTCGTTGAATCATCTTTACAGAAAGTACACATGAATGCTTTAGGAAGATAAAATTGATAATTTTTGTATTATGCTGTCCTTTCTTCTTGTGTGCAGGTCATATTTTTTTTCCATTTGAATTTCCTATCCTATGAAGTCTCACATGTATATTAAGTATCTTCAAAGGTAAAATCTATGTTCAAAATTAAACAATTAAAAGTATTCTCTTTGATGTGAAACCTAATTTGCACATAATGTATGGAAATTTTACTGTTGGGATTTAAAAGGTTCTTCATTGTGATGAATACTTAAAAATGTGTTTCAAAACCAATCTTTTGAAGTATTCACAATAAAAAAAATAAGACAGTCACATATAGTATTTTATTACAAAAAGACAGGATATTACATACAGAGTGCAAAAAATAGAAAACAAAACATATAATTTTAAGGTTCTGTCAGTTCAGATGAACCAGTAAAAATATATGCTGATTTCTGTAGAATGGATTTTTTAAAAATATATTACATGTTATAACTTACAGAATTCCTCAACATGCATAAAACAATATATTTATTCTGATTCACTCAGAGTAACACAAACTTGATCACAAATTCAGTGTGATTCAAAAACATGGAACCACCCATATAATTTCTTCAGATATCAGTGAACATGAATGGAACCATATGAAGTAACTGGAAGACAAATTGCTTCATCCCAGAGGTATCTTACAAACCTAATCAAATATATCTTGAATTCAACTTAACTTCTTCAGATCGGAATAGGGGAAAAGTGACAGATCAAAGTCATGTGAAATTTTCTGGCAAAGAAAATGGTGAAATACAATTAACAATGTCTTTAATCATTTTCAATTTATTCAATATTAAAAACAAAGACTGCTTTCATCAATGTTTGTTCCTTGTTATGCAGTGTACAGTGGTGGAAAAAAAATTCTTCCTCATAAGACTTTAATGGCAGTAAATGATGCCGGAAGGGTAGGCAACACACATTGCACCTTTAGGTGATCGGGTGATTCTGAGTGTCTCAAGAGCAACTCGTCTTTCATACAAAAGCCACCAGGCACCGGAAATGTAGGAAAGTCACGTGACTTGTCAGGTGGAATGTTGTTCGTCAGAAAATCGCCTTTTCTCAAGCCAGGTCACAGAACCGACAAGAGCTACACATTATATCTCCGAAAATGATTCGCCTAAAAACGTTGAATGAAACGCTAATACAATTCTTTTCTTAATTATATAGCCTACTATACTATATGTGCCGCAGTAGCTCAGTCGTTAGGGCGTTTTATTACCATGCGAGAGATCTGGGTTCCATCAACGACGGGGGAGAATCAGGATTTTGTCCACCTGTTCAAGCTGCTCTGGTGCCCAGCCAGCATCATATAAAGTGAGTACCTGGAGGAAACTCGGGGGGGGGGGGGTAAGGTGGCCAGGGGCATGGTGCTGATCACATCATCCCCACCTTCAGCCTGATGAAGAAGGGCCATAACTACACACCCTCTACATGCCTTCATGGCTTGGTACAAAGCACAAGGTAGCACTTTGATTTTTAATTTACTATACATCCCGATTTTGTCAGAACAGAACATCCCAATCTCTATGTGGGCTTTCTTCCAAGTTCCATAGGGATGTGAATAGGCTCCAATTTTTCTTGACACAATTTATACATGTTATATTTCCTTTTAAGAACAACAGCCAATATCCTGTGTGTGTGTGTGTGGGGGGGGGGGTATAATCCAAACATGTGTGGTATTCCTTTTCCCACTACTCCATTCTCAGAAATAAATCTCAATTCCACACACTGAAAATGTAGCACTTTCTGCATCTTTGCATGCAAATATCTAGTAGCAAAGTAATGTGTGGAAAGAAAAAAATTAACGATTTGTAACGGCACTCTGGAAATTTCTTAGTTTTTTCCCCCAATTTGAACTGACATTCATAATATTCATTAACAATCCAAATATTGACTAAAGAATAGGTTAGTCGTTCTGCTACATTCAATTCTTCAGTAGTGTAGTGACCGTAACTGTCTCTCTTAGCCTTCCCGATGGTGAAGTGGTAGCGTCGTTACCTTATAATCAAGGAGTCCCAGGTTCGATACCCGGTGGAGGCACATAGTGGTTCGGATCGCACTTTAAACTGTAGATGCAGTTTCGATTAGCCTTACTGTGCATAAAGTGGACTTAAAATACCAAATGAAAATAAAAATAAAAATCACCGTAACTCTCTACAAAGCCAGAGGATCCAGGTTCGAAACCTGTTTAGGCTTAGATGTAGCATTGCATTCGTATCATTACCCATCATATTCAATCTCGCGATTATCGCAAGAGGTAAAAATGTGACATAAAATAAGCCAAACAGATGCTTGGAATCAATGTGAATACTGGTTACGTTGGATACATGTTAGAATTGTATTAAAAATCACTTCCTCTGATGTAATAGGGTTTTTGATTAGAGACCATTTGTATAATACATATCGTTGTTGCGAACAATAAGTAGTTTCATGTTCACCACACTCTTCGGTTGTTTAGAAATCGTAAGGAAGAAGGATCTCTAAATTTCCGCTTTCACATGTCAATGAAACTAACATAGTTCAGTGTAGGTCACAAAAGAGATTTACATATTGTTATGATATCTTTTAAACGTCACAAAATCAATTCCAATAGAATACGATACTATGCCTTACGTTACTGTAAATGTTCACCATTAATCTGGCGAAAAAAAAGTAAAGAAGATTTCCGTGTTTCCTTGAGCAAAGATAAAGCACCTGCTTGTAGCAAGCAAGCACCAAC
The DNA here is from genome assembly GCF_977018435.1 of Lepisma saccharinum. Taxonomy (NCBI): domain Eukaryota; kingdom Metazoa; phylum Arthropoda; class Insecta; order Zygentoma; family Lepismatidae; genus Lepisma; species Lepisma saccharinum. Next base: position 48,591,164 of record NC_139243.1, read on the forward strand.
TGCTTCGATCAGTGACCTTCACTGCCGGAGTGACTCACAGAAGGCCTGCGCTCGTTCCAGTGTGCGTATTTTATTTCGTTCAATCCAATCCACAGTTATAACTTTCTAATATTCTCGTAAAATATGTAGTAAACAAGTTGTATACGTTATGGTCTTCCAGAGTGTTGTTGCCTGCTATTTACACGCGGGAGATGGGGGTGTTGTAAACATTTCTGAACCAAAAGGTCGAGCACGAAGGAAAAGTTGTGTAAGAATTGGAGGTAATAACAAGGTAATAGAAGTTGAAGGAAATGCTGGAATAAATTATATCAGAAATTGAGTAAAAACAGTTTTCATCGCAAATAGAGCTATCAGTTCACTCTTCAGCGGAAAGTAGAGCAAATTGTCTCAAAATGTTGGACACGAACGCATTTGCAATAAATATAATAGGTTACTAGGACATCTTAGCATATAACGAGAATATGACACATCTTCAGCTCAAAAATTAATGTTGAAGTGAATGGTTGAGTTCAAAATTTCTCAACTGCTAATGAATAGCATGGCTGTATGTGATTTCAACTTATATATGCAAGACAGAACGTTTTTCGTCGAGACGGTGCCAAGAAGGGAAAACAATCCATGAATTCGGGAAGGAAAAAGTTTACAATTTCGTAAACAAAGTCTGGAAGTTCTTGTTTAATGAAATATAAAAACCTAATATACACTGGGAAAAAAAACATAATTGTGTGCCTTATTTCTCCAATGAGGACTGTTTATGTAATTTCTGGAATGAAACTTGTTACATCGAACAAATTACCGACACTTATAGTAGGATCGATAAAACTTCACAAAGTAAACATTTTTATACATATATCCAGACTTTTCCGGATCTAGAAAATCGGGAAGTAATTTCTGAGCTGGGATTGTAATTGTTTTTCCGAACATTCAGTAGCAACCATGCACACTCTTTGATTTAATCATACTTCTCCAAGGAACCACGTTATCTCAGACTCCCATCAGATTTTCTGTTTCTCAATCTAATTTAAAGTTACGTGATGCCAAAAATACATATAAGACATTTGTGATTTGTTTCAAATTTCTTCCGGAGGCCAGACACAACTCTAAAATCTAGGACACATCTGGAAATAAGAATGCTTCTTATAACCTCTTTTTATTTTCTTATTTAGCATTGTTCTTCTTTCACCTTTTGCTAATCGCGACAACGAGGATGAGTGTTATGATTAAATTAATGAAGGAGCACTCACAAAGAACACCCATACGCACGATGGGATTCGAACCCAGGACATCAGATATCATAGCGCACTGTGCTAACCTCTCCATCACGGATGGAATTCTTAGAGCCCTAATCGTTCCACAATCATTTTTCCTATCTTTAACTACACACGAAACATAAAGAACAAACTAAATAAACAGATGCCAGTTCACACTCTAACCATAAAAAAACATACACATTTGAAAATGCAAAATAATATTTATTTTTAGGTAGTTGTGATGTATTATTGTAAAATAAAGAAAAATATTAGTGATAAAACGACGGAAGTAGAGGAACAAGGTTCCGAGTTTGAGTTCCGACCAAAATGGGTTCATTGTGTATGTTCATTCATGTCTTTAATGTAATCATAAATCGTCGTCATGAATAATTTAACTTCAGAGGAAGAAAACTGAGGTAATTACTAATGAAAACAATAACAAAACAAATTTGATCTTAAAGCCCTGGCTTTGGGCTACAAATTCCATCACGGGGACTGGCACTTTACGTAGGTGTAGAAACGCTTTGTACAATTTGATGATATCGCAATTACATAATTGATGTGCAGCCACTTAACTGAACCCCCCAAAATTACTATTTTATTACTAAATTAGCATATCACCCTATTCATAATATGAGCCACTTTGGTGCTCTTTGTGGATTGTTTCATTGGTTGGTTGTCTTAATTAATGTTGCATTAATCAACATCAGATTAATTGCGGCAGGCAAAGTGGAGGGAAAATGACAATGAAGCAAAATGAGGGGGGGGCCTTGGTTCCCGATTAATGAAACTTTGTCTACATGCAACTGAGTCGCTGCGTGAAATTGCTGGAAATGTAATTTATTAATTTCTCAATTTTGCTTATTTTATATTGCTTTTCTAGCACTTGCGTCAAAGGCAATGAGGATGATTAATGAAGGTATGAAATGGATGATAGGACATGATGATCCATGATTTACACAAAATTCTAAGTTGGGACTAATGGATATCGATTCGTCACATCATTTGTCAAGTAGTTGTTTTTAATTCCAATATTTTTCAAGGACTTCTGGGTTGACAGCATGTGTGTTGCACGATGATGATTCGATGAAAACACCATTTCAGTGAACTTTCTTGACAATGACTCTAATATCAGTAAAGAGAACATTTCCTTACGAGTAGCTGTTGTTAAGAAACCAATTCGTGAAACTTCTTCTGGTGGTCTCACGGCACCCAGCTGTTGTTTGTTATGACTGGGCCTGGGGGTATGACTCACGCTACTGTCAATTCTCAATCGATCCCGAGAATCCAGGTTCACCAGGCAAACCTAAGCGACAATTTTGTAATTTGTGTTGCATAGACAACAGGTTTTAAGATGATACAATAGTGTAGGTCTCGTGGCCCAAGAACTACTTTCTCTGACTGTACCAAGACCCCATTGATCAAAGAGCACATTGACTCTAGCTTACACTGTGGTGGACAGTGCAAGAAAAGTTACAGATCTCTTCAAGTACAGAGACATTGAGAGGTGGTTGGCCAATTGTTCATAGCGCAGTGGTGAAACTCGTCCTGAAATTGATGCAAAGGGAAAGTGTGTGTGGTCACTATCAAGCAGCAACCATTGGTTTAGGTAATGCTTGTGAAAAAAGTTCTGTACGAATGCTCATATTGTTGATATTTAGAAGCACATCTGGGAAAAAGTCAAATAACGAAAATTAAATTCATCAATTTGAAGCTCACAATAAATGTTACAATATATTTTTTTTCTCAGTGCATCAGAAGCTGGTGAGAGAAAGTTATTTTTATGAAATACATCAGTGGTTTCTAAATATCATTTTAACATGTTGTATTATGTAATCTGCTGAAATATAATCATGTGTACAGGTCAGCCCAATAAAATCCCTATCCACAATGGTCACAATTTACAGGTGAAAGTGTCTCCTATGACTGCTTCCTTCTCTGTTTTGTATCTTGGATAAGGTATAGACATAAGAAATGGTCCATCTGTTAAAATTCAAACATCAGTATTATCTTTCAACTACTGGTGGCATGTTTGAAAGCATGGTTGAGATCCCTGTAGAATATAGATATATTCCTCCTGATGTGTAGACAATTAATTCTGATAATGCAGATGTCAAGATCCTAAAGCATGTGAGATGTGCACAGAGTCAAGAGTTTTCTATTTAGAAATCAATTTAGAAACACTGATAGTATGATTTCTAAACATTCAATACAGATCAGTTTGGTGTGTAGTCGCCTCACATGCATAATAAGTGTAAGTTTGCAGACAAAATATTTGATTCAAATTAAACAATTAACAGATTTTGTTTCATGTGTGTGTCCCCATATGTACTCTGAATATATCTTTATTGGAAAATATTGTCACAAATTCAGTTTCTCTTTGAGATGAAACATCCTCATATGTCTATTAAACTTACCTTTCCATCCAAAACATTTGTTACAAATTGAACAATTGAAAGGCTTCTCTTTAGCATGAATGCACATATGCAAATTAAGACATCTTTCATTCCCAAAACCTTTGTTGCAAATTCAACATTTTAAATATTACTCGTGACTGTCAAGCTTTATGTGTACATTAAGTGTACACCTACAGACAAAACATCTTAGGAAATTCAACAATAGAAAAGCTTCTCCGTACCGTACGTATTAACCCTCCGTCATCCGCGCCATCATATTAGCACAAATGTCCTGCACGCAGCACTCAGTGCCACCTTGTCAAAACCAACCTTATTTAAATGAATTATTGATGCAAAGAGATGTTGGAATACCCTGGCACTTACTGGAAATCAGGCGATATATATTTGAACAAAACAGTCAATTTTGGACATTTTCATTTGCTTAACTAAAACTATATAATCTAAAAACATTACAGAAAATATCACATAGAAGTACACGCTAAGACTCTTGAAGCAAAGGCACCAAAACATTATTCAAAGGTAATTATAATGTTCCATATAATGAAGGAACACAAAATTGAACTCACCATTTACAAAATTTTCAACATGTTTTTCAAAATGGTTTGAAATCATACAACTTATATGGGCTTAGAAAGGAACTATTTGTTCTAAAATTCTTAGTCAAAATCTTCCTGAATCGCAGAAAAAGGAATGAAATGAGTAAAACACAACTCAAAGTTAATTACAAAATATTAATATTTTCAAATCTCCATATGTTCCCTCAACTCTTACGAGATCTACGTGATAAGTGATATACAAACGCAAATAAAATGAACCGAATATTGTCACTTTTCAAAATCGTTATTTCACAACTCTGACATTTCGTATGGGTTCTGCGATGGTTTCTTCATACAATTAATTTCCATTCCAAACAGTGTACCTTCGTTTTATTCTTCTTATATCTGCAAAATTCATGGCTGGAGTGCTATCATTTAAGATAGGAAACATTCCCGCGCGAGGTACTGAGTGTTGCATAAGGACGACTGGTCACTTCAGAGGCATGTAAACAATTGAAAGAACACTAGAAAAAAGGTGCGAATATCTCTGTTTACATGGAAATAGTGTAGATAAGTTACCTAGTGCTTTCCACACCATTGTTTCATTGGTAAGGAAAATAATTCAAAATTTCAGAGTGGGTTAAGAAGGGTTAAGTTGGCCCATAGAAGCAAATCTCTTGTTGTAAAATGAACAATTAAAAGGCTTCTCTTTTGAGTGAATATTCATATATACACTAAGATGTATTTTACAGGCAAAATATTTATTGCAAATTGAACAATTGAAAGGCTTCTCTCCAGTGTGAACCTTCACCTGGACATTGAGATGAACTTTACGAGCAAAATTTTTGTTGCAAATTGAACAATTGAAAGGCTTCTCACATGTGAATGAAGATTAACTTTATGGCCAAATTATTGTTGCAAATTGAACAATTGGAATGCTTCTTTTTAGTGTGAACAGTCATATGTACAATAAGTTCTCCTTTACGGGCAAAATTTTTATTACAAATTGAACAATTGCAAGGCTTATCTCCAGTGTGACGTATAACATGCTCATTAAGATGAACTTTACGGGCAAAACCTTTGTTTCAAATTGAATCATAGAAAGGTTTCTCTCCAGTGTGACACCTCACATGCTTATTAAGATCTCCTTTACAGGCAAAATATTTATTGCAAATTGAGCAATTGAAAGGCTTCTCTCCAGTGTGAACCCTCACATGCCTACTAAGATGAACTTTACGAGCAAAAGTTTAGTTGCAAATTGAACAACTGAAAGGCTTCTCTCCAGTGTGACCCATCAGATGCCTATTAAGATCTCCTTTACAGGCAAAATTTTTGTTGCAAATTGAACAGCTGAAAGACGTCTCTCCAGTGTGACCCATCAGATGCCTATTAAGATCTCCTTTACGGGCAAAATATTTATTGCAAATTGAACAATTGAAAGGCTTCTCTCCAGTGTGAACCGACAAATGCTCATTGAGTTGAACTTTACGAGCAAAAGTTTTGTTGCAAATTGAACAACTGAAAGGCTTCTCTCCAGTGTGACCCATCAGATGCCTATTAAGATCTCCTTTACAGGCAAAATTTTTGTTGCAAATTGAACAGCTGAAAGACGTCTCTCCAGTGTGACCCATCAGATGCCTATTAAGATCTCCTTTACGGGCAAAATATTTATTGCAAATTGAACAATTGAAAGGCTTCTCTCCAGTGTGAACCCACAAATGCTCATTGAGTTGAACTTTACGAGCAAAATTTTTGTTGCAAATTGAACAATTGAAAGGCTTCTCTCCAGTGTGAACCCTCACATGCTTATTAAGATCTCCTTTACGGGCAAAATATTTATTGCAAATCGAACAATTGAAAGGCTTCTCTCCTGTGTGACCCCTCACATGCTCATTAAGATGAAATTTACGAGCAAAATATCTATTGCAAATTGAACAATTAAAAGGCTTCTGTTTTGTGTGAACTCTCACATGCTCATTAAGATGAACTTTAAGGGCAAAATCCTTGTTGCAAATTGAACAACTAAAATGTCTCTCTTGTGAAGGAACACTCATAAATGTATTACGCTCAGCTTGATGTACAAACGTTTTCTTGGAAACTGAACAATTAAAAAGCATCTCTGGTTGATGGGTTATCAATACTCCTTTGTCAGAGAAGGTGTTGTTGGTGATGGGGGCTATACATTGATTTCTCCTGTTAATAGGCTTGGAACCAACATGTGCCTTGCTTGCAAGGGTTTTTGGTGCAGGTTCAGTCTCAAATTTTTCTTCTCTACTGATACATTCAGTAATTTCTTTTGGCTGCTCTTCTCCTCTTAGGTTTCCTGCAGACACTGGCAAATGTGGAAATGGCCTTGGAACATCTTGTACCTGTTCATGCACATAGTTCTTGATCAGGTAGCTGAAAAAAAAAATGACACAAATATAGTTTCACTTTTTGAGTAAATAATGAGAATCACTGACATGTGCAAATCAATGAAAAAAAAGGAGGGTAGAATAGATTGTTGATGGGGACGTACTCATGAAAAGGTAAATACATGTAGAATGTTCAGCAAAAAATGCAGGCTCGACCAGGACTCGAACCCAGGTCTCTGGCGTTCCATGCCATTGCTCTACCACTGAGCTACCGAGTTGGCCTGACTTTGCCTGATTTTTCACTTTTGCTGTTCTATCTTTGTGGATTCCTGTCGAGGCTGCATTTTTCACTTAAAGTTCTACGTAGTACATCTTCTATGTGTGCCTAATTTAATGTATATTATTCCTTCAATAATTAATACATAATATTTTTTTACCACTTAGTCAAAAAATATTCATTTTCTCATTAGGTTGGCCATAAAGGTTGGTTCATATCAATGGTATGACAATACGTTGTCATTGCCTCGCACAGTTACATTCATTCAATCTTCCTTTTCTTCTTCTTTCTGTTGAAGGGTAAAAAAGAGTTACTACAACCATATCTACTTGTGACCAGATATGTCCATTTGACTTATGGCTGCACTACTCAGTGTCAAAGCTCAAGGTAAACCTCCATCCTCACATGCCCTCAGCCCTCTGAACTCCATCTGGGTCTCATCACTCTCTTAGTGCTCAAGCTAGACCCCTGGTCTAACATGAACTCACACTTGGAAGTCTCTTGCAGGCTGGAGACCAATCTCTGGAAGCTGAACATTTGCAAGAGTAATTCATTCACAGTAGTCGGAATTGGGGGATGCCTCAAATAATTCAGAAAATTATTTAGGTGTTGTATTCATGGCGACCTTCCATCATGAGAAAATTGGGAAGCTATGAACGAGTACTATAACAGAGCCATGGAGACCTACAACAACAACTGGGGGTTTGTTCTGATGACCACACAACATATCATAGCTGGTTGGATGATCGCCCACCTCTGCTGAGGCATGTGGGAGTGAGCCAGGCAGTCATTAGGTAGGCCCTGAACTTTATGGGCTGTTGCACCACAAGTTGAGAAAAAAAAAACAACTGCATTCAATGCAATTTTTTTTTGTATAAAATGTCCAAAATTCAATCATTTTTGAAGATATTATCAATGTACATTAATATTTCGATTTGATGTCTGTTGCCATTGAGAGTCTCATGTTAATAATAACAGAACCTATTATCTAGTAAGCACAAGTGCTAAGCGATTATTTTGAATATCCATATGGTTGGTTTATTTCTTATGCAGAGGTAGTAAAGTGGCCATTATCACATAGAACAAAGTGTATTTTTGGTAAATGTAGATGTAGCTGTAACAAAGCTACATTTTTGGAAGATTAGCTGTAGCTGCAGAAAAGCTACTTTTAAAGTGTAGCCTTCTGATTACTGCTAATATATTTGCTCAATACTGGTGCAGTACCAAAGCAAAAATTGTGACAGGATAAAATTAAATGCTGTCTAATTTAACTTTTATATTAATGAGATACAAATAAATTAAGTATACAAAAAATTCATAAAAATGAAAAGTGTGCTGTATTTGATGAAAGGATGAACCTAGATTTATAGCCCAATGTAGGTGCTAGACCATGGAGCTTTCGGTCTGACAGTCAAAATTGGACAGACTTATTACTGGACGTGAATGCTAAAACTAAAACGCCTCGGAATCTTGGTACCTTTTGGTGCGGGGATACTCATCTTTGGGCTAGGAATAAGTAATGGAGTCGCTTGGTGGGGTTTATTGCCTCAGTATTCTGTAAATATTGTTCTTAATATGCTGAACAGTAACATATGGTAAATTGCTCAGGAAAAGCAGAGAAAGAAATGATTACAAATATAAACTGCAAAATTTTTATCAAACAGCAATTTGATGTTAATAAGTCTTTATTGCTTAAGTCAAGAAACAAAAGATTCAGAAAACCAAATTATCTTTAGTATGCTTCAAACAGGCAAGTATGGATCACCATCAGAATATGCATCTGTAATCAAGTGTTCAACACCTCTGACATGAAACTCCACTGCAACAAGTGTTCACATTTGGTTCATGCCCTCAATCAAATAACTAGTGTATCTATGAAATCACACTCCTTGGATGGCAGGCTGTCAGTCAGTGATTGAAAACACGCTGAATTTTTGAACACTCTATTGGAATGTCAAAAACACAACTCCTTCCCCCTCCCCCATTCCAATAGCTCTTTCCTTCTTTGAAAGGGAAACTCACGGCATTTGTCTGCATACAAGAACATATTGCTTTACCTTTGCAAAATTCATGTTTAGGCTATAGAATTGAAGAACACAAGAAAATGCATTAAAGAAAATAGTATGCATCTAATCCTCCCTCCACAATATAGGCAGAATGAAATTACTATTCATTAATATTAATGATTTGCTTCATAGCTCATGTAGCGATAAGAACATTTATCTATGAACAATATCTGAGTAAAAGTAAATTCCGAAAGGTACAGTGCAGCTGGGTACTGGCCAGAAAAATCTGCCAGTATTAAAAGAGAAAGTAAAACTCTACTAGATTGATATAGTATAGTTACAAAAGAAAACAAGTATTTCAATATTTATAAATATTCTGAATGAGTATAAATGTTACTGTGCTGTACTATTAAGATAAATGGAAGCAGGGCAGTAAGGTTGTTGGAAGCAGTCTCATCTTTGTCCTAATTATGATACTCAATAAATCAGAGGTTCAAGAGCAATGAATACTACAGGAAGATAAATTTGATCATTTTGGTATCATGCTGTCCTTTTTTCTTGTAATAGGTCACACTTTTTTCTCTTGAAGTGTCCTTTGTTATGAATTCTCAAATAAATATTAAGTTTTTTCATAAGTAAAAATCTATGTTTCAAGTTAAACAATTAAGAGGCTTTTCATTGATGTGAAATCTCCTCACAAAAAATTTGCAATATTGTTATATTAGGCTCAAGTTTAGAATATTGTTATATTTGGAAGTGGCATATGTTGGCGAAAAAACAAGAACATCCAGCAAACACAGATACCATGTGTTGTTGCATTTGAAGGCTGTACCAATCACCTAATGTAAATACTGTATAACAATATTCCACACTTTTTGTAAGGTGTGTATATGGAACTTTTAATGTGGGCATTTGAAAGGGTTTTCACTGTGATGAATACTTAGGTGTGCATTTCAACACCAATCTTCCAAAGCATTCATAATAAAATAAATAATACAGATATATATGGTGTTTTATAATAGAAAGCCAGTTATTACATATGGAGTGCAAAAAAAAAAAGCATACTTTGAAGGTTCTGCCAGTTCACATTAACCAGCAAAATTAAATGCTGATTTCTCAAGAATTGAAATGTTCAAAATGTATTTTATGTCGTTACTTACATAACACTTCAACATGTATAAACCAATATATTCTAATACACAAGGCGTACCTCTACAACAAACCCAAATTTGAATACAAAATACATGGTGGGTCAAAAGTGTGGAACCACCCATATAATTTCTGCAGACATCAATGAACATATTCAGTATGTAAGTGACCAATTGCTTCATCCCTGATGCATGTTACACACCCAATGCAACATCTTGAACTTTTCGCATGGAAATAGGAGCAAGTGACACTTTAACCTGCCTTTACTCACGGGTGAGTGCTGCACTTATTTTTGATTTGAAATTCTTGTAATTCGAGCTTCATGGAAGTGTGAGAGCCAAACTCTCATCAACCTGCCTTTCCGAGTATCCCCATGCAATAAAATACCACACTGTAAAATATGAGTCATCGTTAATGCTTTCTGAGCCATCTCTGTTTTTCATATGTGTCAGAGCCAAGAAAAGAAAGGAGCACGAAACTCACTTGTGACTAACTTTATTTTCATGTGGCAAATGAGTTACAATTGATTTGATTTTATTTTTAAATAAAGTAAGTGAAGCATAAAAAAGGGTATTATTCATACACAAAATATACATTGATTGCATAAACTTCCTGATCTGACTCAAATTTAGCAACCAAAATCATTACAAATACGAAACTACTTGGGTTGAGTGCCACGCTCAGCCGCGAATAACAGCATGGCAGATCTGATCACAAGTAGTGCCAGGTTAAAATCAAGTGAAATCTTCTGCCAAATAGAATAGTGAAATTCATTTTACAATCAGTTTCAAGTTATTCAATGTTAATAAAAAAGACTGCCATTATTACTTGCATGTATCATACATCGTTGGAAAAGGTAGGAATCAAGGATTCCAGAAATGTATGATGTAAGGTGAGGAAACAATTGGAAATGTAAAAATTTCATAAAAATTGCCCTCCAATTCCGGGCTCTGCCCCTGGGGTAATTGGATTACCGCCCCCTACCACTACCGCGACCCTGCCTCCGTTATGCTCCGGCTGCCTGCATTTTTTTAAAGAGACCCTTTAAAGGCATGTTAGAACCTGCGCAACACTATTTTTCAACAAATGTAAATAAAAAATACGAATGAAAACATGATTTTAAAAAAGTTCAATCCTAGTGGAAATTCATATATATATCCATGTTGAAAACCAAAGTTCTACCTGGCAATACTGTGTGTTTAAAACAGATTAGGTAAACAGCTATGGTGAGTAATGTAGAAGTAAATTTTTTATTATTTCGTAGAAGTGTAACTTAAAATTGAGAAATGAACAGTCGCAATTCAAAGTCTGAAATATATACTATTAGTGAACATTTTTTTCACCTTCAAATGGTAAAACACAAGGGTTGATTGTGCAGTCTAGCCATAGCTACAGACCTCAACTACAGACATCCTGAGAGATGGGTGGCCAATTGTTCATAGCGCAGTCAGGCCCCTTGCACCGACGGCAAAAAGCCGAACAAGGTAAATTTCAGAATTCATTTGCCTGTGCAAAAATGAAGTCGCCATCGATGCTAAACCTTAAATTTCTCATTAAAAATTTAGTTTATGTCTCTATTAATCAATAATGATCAATTGGATGTGATTTTATATATTATTCCTAGCCTTTCGCTTCTTAAACATGTATACGAAAAATCGTATTTTGTAGTCACTGTTTATTTATACATGACGTCACGTAACATCGTTCCATCATGGACGTCACATACGAATGTGATGTCGATTGATAAATTTACGAACTTGAAATAAAAAAGCTTCAAGAATTACTCAAAATAAGATGTACAACTAAAATATGCTGTGCATCATTCTAATCCAAGAAGGGGAATCCAGAGCTGATCTTTATAAAGGAAATCTTGAAAGGTTAGTTAGTTATGAATTACGCTCACTCTTATGTGGGACCTGTGTATTTACAGTGTAAAAATGATTTTGTTTATAGGAAAAAGTTGTCAAAGAAAATAATTTGGTTTTAGTATTGTTTCATTTAAGTAGAATGACATATGGGATCATATCATATGTTGATTAATATATGTGAACGTGGGTAATGGTGCAGATTGTGTAATGTAATGATATTTACAAGTTTTACAGGAGATGGAAGGCATCGTGAATACTGGAAATCACCATTGAAATAATTTTTAAAGTTCAGAAAAACAATTTGTCTGTGTTAAAGATGCAGAAAATTGTAATGTGTGAGTACTAATGATGTATTGAAACGTATGTTGTGCGATTTCTTGTGCTGCTAATAGCTGCTTTCGATTCTTTGTTTTCACATTGAAAACATTATAAACTTTAACAGATCATGGAACGTTTGTAAATACTTAGGCGATGAAACCTACCAATATTTAGATGATGAAACCTATCACACTTAAAACGTACGGATTGTTACAACATAATCACATAGGAGCATAATTATAATGCTAAAATCCCTCAAACCTACACCTAACATAAACATATGCATTATAGTGATGGAAATACAGTTATCTACATAAAAGAATAAAGAGTATGTGGAGTGCAAGAAACAAGTTCGTGCATGATGCATTCCCAGTTGTAGAACCAAGTAAGTACATTGCATTGTGGATTGTGAATGTCGTCAATGCTGCCTTCACTTTGCTCACTTGCTTCACCAACATTTGCCCCAGTGGGATGCTAGCATATACTGTTTTCTTCTAAATTCTCAAAAGAGGTAGTGATATGATCTAAATCGTTCAATCTTACAATTTTGGAGGTTATTTTCATGCTTTTCATGTATGGAAAAATTTGTAGGAAATTTAAATGGGACACTGCAAGTTACTTTAAGATTATTTAAAATATGATTTTAAACTTTTACTGTTCTGTTTAAAGTCTTATATTTTTATAAAGAAGTCTGGAGGACTTCAATGCATTGTCATAAGTTATGTTAAGAAAAGTATATTAATTGCCAATGTTTCAATAAATACATGTACTTGTATAACAATGTGTTTGTTCATTATCACTTTCATTTGTTATTAGCAATAATATATAATGTTTTACTTTTCTACAGAATCATTAATAACTCGTAAAGTGTTATGCATTTACTGTGAAATTGTTATTTTCTTCGGGAATGTTTCTGAGAATTCCACAAGAAATAGAACACGTCACCATAGTGAGTTGTAAATGGTTCATTTGATGGACTTTCATTAACAGCATTGAATATAGTGGAAATTAATTGATCTAGGATTTTTAAGACTTATTTCAGTTTCTTATTCTACATTCCATGTATATTTAATGTTAACAATATAATTTACATTCGGAATAGCAAGTAAGATGTTTGAAACAAATGGATGAATGAACGAGATAAAATTTTAGGGTGCATCGGAATGTATGACCATTTTGTACCCTTCAAAGTATAGGAGGAAGAATCCTCTTTATCTCAAATACTTGTGTTAAAGTTAAAAAAGGGATGTAAAGAGTCCCTTGAGAAAGTTTACAAATGCACGCTTGTAAAGGAACCATCAGGGGATTTGCGCAGCATGTTAGAAAGTTAAGAAGACATTAAAACCTCTACATACAGAGTGGCATATGTCACCTCTTCGTTTATTTGTCATCAGCTTGAAATTTGGGCATTTCTTGTTTGTCAGTTAACTCTTTCAACTCTAAAATTCATTCATGCAATATTTATGATGAATATATGAATTGCATCATGTTCAATGCTGTATTAAATATATACATGTATAAAATACATGTATGTGCAGGATAAGTAATAGGATCTTTCAGTGGTGTATATATAATTAATTTCATTCAGTATGATTCTTGATCCTGCATACTCCATGACTGCATTGGTTTCGTATTCTAAGACATTCGTATTTCGAGTGCAGATTTTTGTGTAACTATGAAATATGTAATGCCATATGATGAAATCGTAGTCAATATGTAGAGTGGTTCCAGTAAGTAACTTTGAACAAAACTCCCTTGTATGACATATTCCTACTCCCATTCTAGATTACACATTAGGGATGTTTGAGTTGGGCCTCCCCCATGGCGCAGTGGTAGCGTCATTGCCTTGTACTCAAGGGGTCCCGGGTTCGATACCCGGTGGAGGCACAAGTGGTTCGGATCCCACTTTAAACTGTAGGTCCAGTCCCGATTAGCCTTACTGTGCATAAAGTGGCCTTAAAACACCAACTCAACTCAACAACATTAGGGATGTTTGACAAATACTACATGAATAAGCATGCAGTGATTAGTTAATAATACGAGGCGCATCCAGAAAGTAAGTTTCCCTATTTTTTTAAAAAAAAACAACACAGTTTCAGGACACCATTTATTGGCAACAGGTACAGCAAAGGTTCAGCTATTTTTCAACATAGCAACCACCAGAATTGAGACACTTGTCGTATCGTGGTATCAACTTTTGGATCCCACTGTCGTAGAACTCTGCCGCTTGTGAATGGAACCAGCGTGTGACAGATGTCTTCAGCTCTTCGTCGTTGCCAAAACGCTCACCGGAGGACAGGAATTTCTTGAGGTGCAAGAAAATGTGAAAATCGCTGGGAGCCAGATCAGGACTGTAAGGTGGATGATCAAACAACTCCCACCCAAATTCCGTCAAAACAGCTGCTGTGCGCCGAGCCATATGTAGACGAGCATTGTCATGGAGGAGCACAACACCTGTAGTAAGCATGCCACACCTCTTGTTTTGAATGGCACGTCGCAATTTCCTTAGTGTTTCACAGTAATGGTCAGCATTCATCGTTTCAACTCTGGGGAGGAAGTCAATGAGCAAAATGCCCTTCCTGTCCCAAAACATGGTGCACATCACTTTCTGTACCGACAGCGTCTGTTTGAATTTCTTCTTGACCGGAGATCCACTATGCTGCCAATGCATTGACTGCTGCTTGGTTTCCGGGGTGAAGTGCGAAATCCACGTCTCATCGCCCGTGACAATCCTATCGAGGAAATCATCGCCGTCATCATGGTACCGTTGCAGGAATGTCAGTGCTGCTCCTGAACGTTTCATTTTGTGTTCGGGTGTCAGGTTTTTCGGGACCCACCTGGCACACAATTTTTTGAACAGCAGGCGCTGCGTAACAATCTCATGCAACACGGATCGCGATATCTGCGGAAAAAGGCTACTCAACTCCATAATCGTGAAGCGACGGTTCTCTACGATGCGCTGCCGCACCAGCTCAACCAGATCATCAGTGATGAGGGATGGACGCCCACTGCGCTATTCATCATGGACACTTTGATGACCTTCTGAAAACTGCCGACACCAGCGACGCACCATCTGCTTACTCATAATGTTCGGCCCATAGACCTCACAGAGCTGACGATGAATGTCAATTGGCGCAATGCTTTGTGCATTCAGGAACTTTATCACCGACCGAACTTCGCATGCGGTGCGAGAAGGAATACGAGCTTCCATTTCGGACCACTGCTGCCTCGCTACTGGCATGCGGTGGGAGAAGGAATACGAGCTTCCACTTCGGACCACTGCTTCCTTGCTACTGGCATGCGGCGGGAGAAGAAATACGAGCTTCCACTTCGGACCACTGCTGCCTCGCTACTGGCGCCGGGCGGGATCTGTCCACCTGGCATATGATTGATACGTCTTAGCTCTGCTGCGCATGCGCAATTTACACGGCTCATTATGTTTACTTTCACGGGGAAAAAAATAGGGAAACTTACTTTCTGGAAACGCCTCGTATATGTTACAAACATCCATACGTTTTTAGAAATGGGTTGAAATTACTCCCATGGAAACCAGAAAATTGAAATTTTATACAACTTTGTTTTGGTTGGTTGGTTTGGTGTTTTAAGTCCACGTTATGCACAGTTAGGCTAATCGGGACTGGACCTACAGTTTAAAGTGGGATCCGAACCACTATGTGCCTCCACCGGGTATCGAACCCAGGACCCCTTGATTACAAGGCAACAAAGCTACCACTGCGCCATCGGGTAGGACCTAGAACTTCGAGATGAGGTGGTTGCTAGGCATTCTAGGTTAGCTTGTGTAAGGCGTGACTTTTTTCTTACTCTATTTTCCCATAACTATTCATTATCATCATCATAGTAGTTTTTACAGAGAAATAGAATGATAGAATTAAAAACAATTACAATTTAATTCCAGAAGTTATTCTGTTTGATAACTTCCCCAATGAGCTGTGTCACTCATAGCTATTATTTTATTTTATTCTCTCATGGCAGATGGAACTGAACTAGTTTCTATGTTGTATTTTCAAAAATATTATTTCATCTACAGAACACTGAATGTAAGTTATGATAGAAATTAACTGTAGTGTAAAATATTCCAAAATATTTACTTTTATGTACAGCATAACATAACACATGGTTCTACAGCATCGTTTCTCAACCTATAGGGAGCGATACACTCCTGGGTTCTGAGGGGACATTTGGTGGGTTGGGAAGTTGGCCTCGAAACTTTGTTTACTGGCTCTTAAAAACCTATTACATTCAATTACTTAGATATTGTTTTAACAATTTAAATTCAGGCCGTGTTGTTGTAAAAGAGGACTTCGATGTTAGTAAATACATGATTATAAACTGGGCGCACAACCCTACAAAGTAATTCCGCGGGTGCCCGTCTTATGGAACCCATGAAGTGTAATATCATTCCTCAAGGTCGGTCCCCGACTGAAGAAGGTTGAGATCCACTGCTGTACAGCACTGGAAGGGCCTTGGCCTATCTCCTGACTGCCTGTCAGCCTCCCACAACCCTACCTAGAGGTGTGGAGATCTTCAACCAGTAATGGGATGACGTGGGGACAGCACATCGAACACTCAGCTGTTATAGGAGATTTCCCAGACTAGGTTACGATAGTCACTTGTAGGTCCCCAGTTTTCTCAGGATGGTGGGTTGCCAGCAGTCCTATACACAGGCTGAAAACCCAGAGACTGAACCCACGTGGACTCAAGCCCATACGAAAAAAACTGTGTGATGAAAGTCCTGTTAATATATTACATCACATTTTAAGTTTGGAAAACAAGTACTGGCTATATGTACATATCTTTTATTCCAGTATATTTCATACCTACAAGCCCCCAGCTGATTTGTAATGGTTGCGTTAGATGAATAGCGCTAATGTTTAATCAGTAGTTTTTAATAATACGTTTTATGTTGTATTCTTATTTCCTGAGGCAAAACCTTCCAATCCTGTCTTTTGTTTCCCTGGCATTTTCAGCATCAAATGGGTACTTCACTGATATCAATTGCAGAGAAAGTGAATGCATTTGTCTTTCATTTTAGGAGTCCATATACCGATGAATGGACTTTTCTACGTTGGTAAATCACAAGTGTCTATATCTTGCGATTGAATATGGTATACAAGGGAGAAAATTACAGCCGACCCCTCTATAATACTAGACATTCAGTGATGGCACCAGAAATAGTTGCTGATATTAAGTGTGCTGTATCCTGCAGATTGCCAACCACGTGGCAGCAATTGTTATGAAGGGAAAGAGACAATTTGGGAAATGTTGCAAGATGGCTCGAACGACCTTTAGAACACTTTGGGTAGCACAATGATCCGCTCACCCCACCCATCCATTCCTGCTTTTATTTTCTGCTAATATTTCAGACATGTCTCGCAAGGTCGTATTATTTATTTTATTTAAGTACATAAAAATATTCTACAAGGATAAATACCATTGTTCAGTTAATTCAGGCATCCTGGGTTCGAATACCGGTTAGAGCTTTCTTTGTGCAATCAATTTTTTTACCATCATCGCAATTAACCTAAAAATGAAAAAATGCGATGCTAAATAACAAACAACGACGAGGGAGGGGGTAAAATGCATTGATCTATGAACAAAGTAATCGCTGTAGAGTTTACACAAAATACAATCGCAATTTGCCCAAAATGTCACAAAAGCAACTCATAATAGGGAGAATACGAAATAAAAATACTTATTACCACAGATAATACATGGACCATTTTTCATGCACAACGGAATGATTTACATGCAGGAATTTCAGGAATTTGTAATTATTTTCCTATGTTGTGTTTCTGGGCTATTAATTCTGTATATCTCGTAACTTAGATGTAGAAATCATTGAAACATCAAATAAAAGCAGGAATGGAAGGTTGGGGTGAGCGGATCATTCCGCTGAGACGCATTCAACTGTCACTGCCAAGAGTAAGACGTGATTCGTGGAGAGGTTGCTATGACAATGATTTAAGTTTCGAAGGCACCGTAGGGTGGCTCCACATGCCCTTTTTGCTATACGCACAGATTACAAAGAAGAGATAGGAAGTAAACAATCTTGTTAATCTGTGGTGCAGTGGTGAAACTCGTTTAGAAATTGAAGCAAAGGGAAAGTGTGTGTGGTTACTACAATGCAGCAACCATGGTAGAGTAATGCATTGGACCACTTTTGCTCACTCTAATTCGATCGAATCTCCCACGCTCGAGCGTGATTCACTTGAATATATTGAACATGAAATATCATTTCAATGTGACAATAATCCTACAAATATATGTGTAAAATTCGTGTTGGTAGTTTCAGCCCATGATCATCTATTCATTTTCATATATTGCTATGTATTGGTAAGATAGACTAAATTACACTTCAACTTGACTATGTTCACTTTAGTTTCAATTTCACTGCATCTTTCACTTCACGAAGCCTATTTGAAGGCCCACCACTACAGACAAATTATGGTTGTACGTGAACTACTGGGCTTCAAGCGTATACTCGTGGTTTACTTGCTCAAGCGTTATTCGCTTGAGCGAAGAAACAGTCGATTCCGTAAGCCATCTAGCGTCATCTGTCCGAACTATGAGACAATCGAGTAAAAAAGCCTTGAAGCAGCACAAAACCATGGTTTTGGAAGTGCTTGTGAAAAAAACTAGTAATGATCACTTGACACTTGGCACAATAAGGTGACCCCAGATAAATCTCCATGTGTCTATCACAACGCAAATGGCATCATCATAAACTGCCAATGATACATGCGTATGAGTAAGGATGATCCAGAACACAGCCAACTTCTTTTGGATGGGGAGGACAATCCCTACAACACATGAAACTGGATCAACATTGAACTAAATTAGAAATGATTCAAGGCAGACCGAAAGTCACAGTGTGGTGCGGAATATGGCATACACAGCGGTCAAGAGCTTGACAATAGTAACTTGCTGATTCCAGATATCTCCTCATACTGAAAATGCCAACAAAGTTAAAGCTTGTGCGAGATTTAGCACCATTGTGCTGAGGTTGGCATTGCCGGTAAACAGTGTTCACGTGCCAGTGACACAAATTGCCCACAAGCAGAGGAAGCTCCTCGTTCCACTGATGTCAGAAAAGAAGAGGAAAATGCTAGAGTGCATTCTTTAGCAAGGCAATCTTGGCATTGGTGGCATTTTAACAAATAATGTAGTTCAAGACCACACATGACAAACACCAATAAGGAAATTATCAGATCAGGGATAGCAACCCCTTCCCCTCCTCATTTCAAGAACTGTACATATATAGTCAAAATTCTTACCCAAAGAATAGCAGATGACTTTCTGTCTGTTGGAACTGCAGCATCTGGGTGGGAATGGAGGTTTGAGCCAAAAAGACTTGAATGTCAAGTCAGTCCATTCTTTTTGGTTTGAGCCAGTGTTGTTTCCTGAAGGATCTTTTCCAGAAACAGGGAATATTGAAGCCAAAAAATTACAAAAAGGGGAAAAAGATGAATCATATACAAATGAGCAAGTAACGGGAAAATCAGAATTACTAATTATTGTTAGATAAAACAATACTATTAGTTATAATAATATTAATGTGCTAAACTTTTGCATAAGTGGTGTAAGGGTAAATTTAGTGAAAACAAAAAAAGTGAGCATTTGTTAAAAAAAATCTAGGAAGCTGTTTTGAAAAAAAAAATAGGAGATATGGGGTTGGAAGTATGGGGATAAATCACTGACCATGCCCGTCCAAAAATCCAGAAATCAGTACAACAGGCAAAATGCTACAGTCCCGTGTGAATTAATCGGAACAAGATATTTTTATGCATGATAGAGTCTCAAACTTGACTATAGTCTCATGGTGATGAATCTATGACAAATCGTGTAATACAAATTATATAACAGAAAGAAGAACATATTAGCTTTAAGAAATATTACGAATAAGTAATATATTGTTTCTGATTAGTGTAATTGATGAATTAGGGTATAAGTACAAAAAATATATAAAGTGTGTAGTTATTGTCGTATTTCAATTAATTTGCACGGGGCTGTACGTGTGTGTGTGTGAATTCGCCCACTAATAAATGTATGAACGTTGAGAAAATATTTCAAATAAAGTAGGCCAATCAGAAATGAGGTCTACAGTTCCGTGCGAATTAATTGAAATACGACAATAACTAGACACGTTATGAATTTTTTTGTACTTATACCCTAAATAATCAATTACACTATTCAGAAACAATAAATTACATATTCTTAATATTTCTTAATAGCTAATATGTTCTTCTTTCTGTTATATAATTTGTATTACACGATTTGTCATAGATTCATCATCATGAAACCATAGACAAGTTTGAGACTCTATCATGCATAAACATATCTTGTTCCAATTAATTCGCACTAATTCGCATTAATTCTTGAATATGGTTCCTGTATTTGGTCAATGGCCTGTGATAGCAATATAAAGAGAACAAACAAAGTGGTAAATTTCTTTATCAGAATAGTCAAACATAGATGCCCAGCCCTTGCAAACTTTTCCAAACATGAAATTCTATCCACTCTTCAAATTCACGATCCGTCCCTTCGCCGTCAAGTTTCAGATCTAACATTTCTTTTCAAAATCATGAATGGACAACTTTTTACTAACGAACTCTTGCCACATCTTCACATCTGGATCCCACGTACCAACAGCAAATGCAACAACTTCTTTTACACAAAAGCCTCAAGGCTATCCCTAGAACAAAGGTCATTTCTCTATAGGCTACAAACAAGGTACAATACACTAGTTGATCCTCCAGGCTTCCATCTATCTAAGCAGGCTTTCAGAAATGCATGCATCAAGCAGCTGAAGAGAAATTAATATTTGTTATACCCTTGTTATTGTTTTATTATTATTGTTTAATTTTTATTATTTTTATTGTATTATTCTTGTTACATATGTGTGCGTGCTTCTCATTTGTTAATTTCTATTTTTCTCGCTGTTGATATCCTGATATAAAATGGATTTTCTCTGTATTCAGGATTTCTCAAATAAATAAATAAAAAAAAAATAAGACTGTAGGCAGAGGCTTATCCAAAATTTTTCATCTCATGGAGTAAAAGTTAGAATTTAGGGGGAGGGGTGTAATGGTAAATTTAGAGCCAAAATGACAGTAAATTAGCCTCAGTAAAAAATTTTACAGAAGGTGTGGATAAATCACTGATGCTAGGCTTACAATGTTGGAAAGGTGGCACTCCACCATTGGACTTAGTGTTTTGTTAAAAAATCTAATTTTACTGAACTACATTAGAGCAAACTATGAATATGGACACTATTTGAAAACAAGGAACAAGTATCTACATCAGCTTATTAAATATAACCAACATTAAAAATCGTAAAAACAACCCATTGGAATATTTATGTGCATGAACATTTATAATGTCACAAGAAAATTTCCCAAGCATCAGTGTGTGAAACCAATAATACAAACTAAAAATTATGATTTGTATCTCGCAACATAAATTATCTACAAAGTTCTATAGCAATGCTGATATTGTTGATATTTATAGGCACACTTGAGGAAAAAGTAAAAAGGCGAAATTTAAGATTATCAATTCTAAATTCAAATTAAATTATATAATATTAATTTATCTTGGTGCATCAGTAGAGGAAGGAGTACAGCTTGAGTTCTTTGTGGTGAGTGAAACATTGTTTCCAAAAGCTACATCAGTGGTTTTCAAAATACCATTTTAACATGCTGTATTATGTAATCAGCTCTACGAATCATGTGTCACATAAGAACTATGAACATGTGTACATAAAGAGACATTACATGCAGCTCAGGGCCATAACATCCTTGACCACAACAGCCAATATGTACAGGTAAGAGTGCCTGCTGTGGCAGCATCATTATTTGTTTGGTAACTTGGTTAAAGAATAGGCACACGAAATGGCTTGCAACTACTGGTGACCTCTGTATAAGTACAAGTGAGATCACTGCTGGATAATAAAGACATTCCTCCCGATGTGTAGACAACAATTGATTTTGATAAAACAGATGTTTAGATTCTAAAGCAAGTGACATGTGTTGAGAGTCAAGAGATCACTGTTTGGCAAATTACTACTTCTCGCATCCATACAGCCTTAATGACTTCCGTTTGATGTGTAATCTCCCCACATGCATTATAATTTATATTTACAGACAAAATATTTTATGCAAACTGAACCATTACAAAGTTTATTTTTTGTGTGTCTTCTCATATACACACTGAAGATACCTTTAAAGAAAATTACTAGTCGCAAATCAACATTTAAGATGTTTCTCTTTGATGGGAAACTTCCTCATATGTCTATTCAAGTTATGTCTCCAGCCAAACATTTGCTGCAAATGGCATAATTCAAAGCTTCTCTTTAGTGTGAATGCACATATGCGAATTAAGACATCCTTTATTGCAAAGTTTTTGTTGCAAATTGAACACTTCAAAGATTTCTCTTGACTGTGTAGCTTCATATGTATTTTGAGTACATATCTCCAGACAAAACATTTATTGCAAAATGAGCAATGGAAAGGCTTCTACTTAGTGTGAATGTTCAAATGTGCATTAAGTCGATGATTATGGGCAAAACCTTTATTGCAAAGTGAAGATTTAAAGGCTTTTGTTTCAAGTGAACCCTCCTATGTACACTAAGATCTTCTTTTCAGGCAAAATCTTTGTTGCAAATTGAACAATTAAAAAGCTTCTTTTTTGAGTGAACCATCGCATGTATACTGAGAACTAATTTATGGGTAAAGTCTTTGTTGCAAATTAAACAACTGAGAGGCTTCTCATTGGTATGAACCCTCACATATACCTTAAGCTCCCCTTTACGAGCAAAATCCTTGTTGCAAATTGAACAAATCAAAGGATTCTCTTTTTTGTGTGAACCCTCATGTGCTTACTAATATCTCATTCACAGGGAAAATCCTTGTTGCAAATTGATCAACGCTTCTCTTTTATGATTTTCCTTTGCGCTCACGCTACGAGACGTGCACAGGTTTGAGTCTCCTAGGGAAATGCAACAAGAGATTTCGGCCTATGTGTGGGAGGTTTGAGTCTCCTAGGGAAAGCGCAACAAGAGATTTCGGCCTATGTGTGGGAGGTTTGAGTCTCCTAGGGAAAGCGCAACAAGAGATTTCGGCCTATGTGTGGGACCGGTGGCCACCCACCATCGTGAGGAAATTGGGGAGTTACAAATGAGTAGCGTAACCCGGCCATGGAAACCTACAGCAAGACTGGAGGTTCGTCGTGCTGACCACACGAAACCCTGTAACTGGTTGGATGATCTCGCACCTCGGGCAAGTGAGTGAATAGAATCATGTGGGAGTGAGGCCGACAGTAGGTGGTAGGCCTGGGTCCTCATTGGGTTGTTGCACCATGGGTTATATAAATATATGGCCAATGTTAGGCACATGACGCTTCTGTTTGTTGACAAAACTTCGGCTCCGTAGTGTTGTCTATAAGTACTAATACTAAGTCTTCATTCCCCAATTGGTCAAAGAAACATTTTTTTTTCCCTGCCAAATGGGTTCATTGTAAAATATTTCACTGCCCTCTCAATACTGTAGCCTTATGCTTTGTTGTGTTCATTATCAACATAATTACACATTCACTGCTTGTAACAGTTACTCAATTTACAATTTTGAGTCTGGACCGTAGTTTCTTTATTGTGTTACTTCTAAAATTCAGTGATTACAACAATCTGTGCTATAAGAACATGGCAATAAAATGTACTGGAAGATAAAAACATTATTATTATTATTATTAAAAAAAAAAGGGCTACTGAAGTGCGAAAACAAAAATTGTGGATGATATTGGTCAGTGTGCTCTGTCATTCATGCAGTACTTCCCTTGTTTAACACACACATATATGTAAAGTCCATATCACACGGGACTGGATTTCTAGTAGGAATGCCCTATTTGGCGCTGAACTAACTTCCTAGTTAGGAATCATGGCCGCCTGGCTGACTGGTTGACTGTTTTGGAGGAATAGGACATGTTCTAATTGATACTTGCTTTCCTCGACTGGATTCTGTGGAACAGCCAATCAGAGCAAAGTTTTGCCATGTGAAGATAATCTGTGAGTGTCCAAAGGAGCACTTTTGTCTGTGGTTTCCGAGTGTTACTCC
This sequence comes from Lepisma saccharinum, assembly GCF_977018435.1. Taxonomy (NCBI): domain Eukaryota; kingdom Metazoa; phylum Arthropoda; class Insecta; order Zygentoma; family Lepismatidae; genus Lepisma; species Lepisma saccharinum. Next base: position 48,615,464 of record NC_139243.1, read on the forward strand.
AGCAATGTATAACGTATACAGCATGAAAGGCACGTTGAGTTACACCATCTATGCTGAGTGCACGGTGTTTACATTTGAAACAAGTAAAATATTCTTCCATAAGTGTACAGTAAAACTTGTAAAATATATATTTAAGCAGTGCCATTGTTTTGTAACTAATAACATTCGGTTGAATAGTTATCAGCTTTTAAATATGTGAAGTGATACATTGTTTACATCTCACGCAGCTGCCATTACAACTTCCCTCATATGGGAACAAAAGTCTATCGTCAAGTACGCTGATAAGTATCGTGTGAGGCGAAAACTAGTAAATTGGTAGTCAGTCCAGCGCCAACTAGGGCATACCTACTGGAAATCCAGTTCCGTGTGATGCGGGCTTTAGTGCCTGGGTCCATACTTGCTTCAGTAATTTTTGGATGGGAGGGGGAAATACTGGCCAAAATTGTAGTCAAGTTATATGCTTCAGTTTGGTTACAGGAGTTATTACTAAAAACAAGTTTCATATTTCATTTGCAAGAAAAATATGCAAAATCTCAAGCCTGTTTGAGAATTGGATAAATAAATCAAAATGAACTGCAAAAATTGAGAGTCCTATAGTTAAGGTGGTTTGAGTCATCCGATGAGATTTTGGTTATAACCATCACATGAAGAGAGAAGAAAACAGCTTAGTTTCATGAGGTAAAATTATAATCTAGACAGTACAGTGGGATCCATGAGTATTATTGTGCAAATTGTCCACGACTATTTTCATTAATATTTCTCTTTCAGCTTGTGTGATTTTAAGCAATGGATTTTTATGTATACTTGTGCAGAAGTTGTCAACAGCTTGTTTTGAGTTTTCTTTTCATTCTTGAAGTTCTTATTGGGTCAAATAGAGGGCACGAACATGGTGATGAACAATTTGCATGGTAATACTCATGGATCCCACTGGACATATAGGCATAATGTTCACAAAATGAAACTTGCTAGAATGCACAAGACCACACCAGCAATGCCCTTTCTGCATTCAAAACTACGCACTAGGGCTGCTCATACACATATGGGTTAAAAAATCTTTTCTGATCTTTTTGCATAGTTGCTCATTTTGTTGCACTTCGTCCAATAAACTAATGTGTGATTTTTTTTCCAGAATGGATAACATTCAGGGGTTGCTCAAGGCACATATATTTTGAATGGTATTGTATACTTTTGTATAGCTTTCTTATAGGAGGCGCATCCAGAAAGTAAGTTTCCCTATTTTTTCCCCGTGAAAGTAAACATAATGAGCCGTGTAAATTGCACATGCGTATCAATCATATGCAAGGCGGACAGATCCCGCCCAGCGCCAGTAGCGAAGCAGCAGTGGTCCGAAGTGGAAGCTCATATTCCTTCTCCCGCCGCATGCCAGTAGCGAGGCAGCAGTGGTCCGAAATGGAAGCTCGTATTCCTTCTCCCGCCACATGCAAGGTTCGGTCGGTGATAAAGTTCCTGAATGCACAAAGCATTGCACCAATTGACATTCATCGTCAGCTCTGTGAGGTCTATGGGCCGAACATTATGAGTAAGCAGATGGTGCATCGCTGGTGTCGGCAGTTTTCGGAAGGTTGTCAAAGTGCCCATGATGAAGAGTGCAGTGGGCATCCGTCCCTCATCACTGATGATCTGGTTGAGCTGGTGCGGCAGCGCATCGTAGAGAACCGTCGCTTCACGATTACGGAGTTGAGTAGCCTTTTTCCGCAGATATCGCCAGGTATCTGTGTGCCAGGTGGGTGCCGAAAAACCTGACACCCGAACACAAAATGAAACGTTGAGGAGCAGCACTGACATTCCTGCAATGGTACCATGATGACGGCGATGATTTCCTCAACAGGATTGTCACGGGCGATGAGACGTGGATTTCGCACTTCACCCCGGAAACCAAGCAGCAGTCAATGCATTGGTGGCATAGTGGATCTCCGGTCAAGAAGAAATTCAAACAGACGATGTCGGTACAGAAAGTGATGTGCACCGTGTTTTGGGACAGGTGAGGCATTTTGCTCATTGACTTCCTCCCCAGAGGTGAAACGGTGAACGCTGACCATTACTGTGAAACACTAAGGAACTTGCGACGTGGCATTCAAAACAAGAGGCGTGGCATGCTTACTGCAGGTGTTGTGCTCCTCCATGACAATGCTCATCCACATACGGCTCGGCACACAGCAGCTGTTTTGACGGAATTTGGCTGGGAGTTGTTTGATCATCCACCTTACAGTCCTGATCTGTCTCCCAGCGATTTTCACGTTTTCTTGCACCTCAAGAAATTCCTGTCCTCCGGTGAGCGTTTTGGCAAGGGCGAAGAGCTGAAGACGTCTGTCACACGCTGGTTCCATTCACAGGCGGCAGAGTTCTACGACAGTGGGATCCAAAAGTTGATACCACGATACAAGTGTCTCAATTCTGGTGGTTGCTATGTTGAAAAATAGCTGAACCTTTGCTGTACCTGTTGCCAATAAATGGTTTCCTGAAACTGTGTTGGTTTTTTTTTAAAAAAAAATAGGGAAACTTACTTTCTGGATGCGTCTCGTACTATGAAAGTCTCTGTACTGAGAAGAAATGAATATTTGTGTGTGGAGTTGTACTGTTGAAAATGTTGACAGTGTTACTGAAATAATATTACTTTTCCAGGTTACTGAGATGTTTTGAGCAATAGAGTCCAAACACCTCATCACTAGAAACAAGACCTTTTTATGGCTTATTGGACATCAAGAGCCTCATCTACCGGATTATGTGTTACCTACAACAGGAGATGTTCTTCGAACCTTCTTCCATTACCATATCTCACTGAAAGAGACAGTTCCTGTCAGCTTGAAGTGCACTTGTGGGGAGCTGGTGACCATATGGGAAAAAGCCCATATCCCTACTGCTTTTGAGCCAAACATCATCTCGAAGATGAAGGGTGTTGTAGATGAATATAATTTGATCAAGAAAAACAAATCATGAGTGTCACAAGCACAGAGAGACAGGAATGAAGTATTTTCAAAGAAAATGTCAAAAATTTTTGACTTTGCTCAAAAGAAGCAATTACTTTGATCAAGATTGAAGAAGACAGACAGTTCCTGAAGGATCAGCGTGGTGACAGAAAGATGTGAATGGCTGGTGTAGATGTGCATTTGGCAAAAAAGGAAGATATGGCAAAATTACGGAAAGAAGCAGAAGAAAAGCGAAAGGAACGTGAGAAACAAAGAAAAGAGGAAATGACGCCCATTGCAGCAGTTGGCATTTCCAGCAGCACTGAGGAAGACAATGGCAGTGATGCAAATAGTGATGATGATGCTTATCAGATTCAGATACCACTGTATTATATAAAAAAAAGTGACATATCTCGGGGTGAATCTGATGGTCCTGGCCCAAGTACCTCCAAGAAGTCCCGAATTTTACAAAACATGCTCAGTTCCCCAGAAGATTGTATTGATTTGTCAGACACCAAATTTACAATTTTAGCTGCAGCTATAGCAAAAGCAGATTGTCAGCATCTTGCAGACGCTAACTGTGCAATGTAGAAGGTCAGCTCATAGTGCCAAAACCACAGGCAAAATAAAAGCAGATTTCACACAAGCAACGAAACCACTGGTTTACTGTTCACTGGGATGGAAGAATTATGAAAAACAGTACAGCTGATGAAACTGCTACCAGAACAACTAGTTTAGAGAGACTGGCTGTCGTTGTCACTGGCCATAACTTGAACAAAAGTACTCGGAATTGCCAAAATACCATCTGGAACAGGAGAAGCACAAGCAAACTACTTATGAGCTGCTTCAATTGTGGGAAGTGTGTGATGACATTGTAGGGATGAGTTTCGACACTACTGCATCAAATACAGGTCTAAGAAAAGGTGCTTGTTCACTTCTCGAAAAAAAAAAAAATTGATCGTAACTTGCTACATTTTGCTTGTCGTCACCATATCCATGAAATTGTATTAGCTGCGGTTTTTTTGGTATTGTTTGGGCCAACTAGTGGTCCAAATATAGCTGTTTCAATGATTCAAACTGAAATGGCCAGAAAACAACCAAAATGATTTCAATTCTCTTTCTGATCCATGTCTTGATTATCCACACGTGATGGATTTAAAAGGAAATGTCACAGAATATCTTACAAATTGTCTTTCATCTCAAAAGGGATATATGCCTCGAGATGATGACCTGCAAATTGCAGAGCTATCTTCTTATTCTTGGTACCCAGAGGCAAAGTTTACAGCTTCTAAGCTCCTGGAGCATATCATATGGCTAGATGAATGGTGAAAGTAATCTATTGTTTCAACTAGATTACCTGTTTACCTGTTCCGTGAGCAACTGAATTTAACAGCCAACGAGGAAAACAATCTCAAGGAGTTTTGCTTGTTTGCCAGTATCATTTACGTAAAAGCTTGGTTATGCTCTCTCATAGCAAGAGATGCTGCAGTAAATGATTTGCATCTTTACAAGGAACTGAAATACTATGAAGCAGTCAACAAATCTGTGGCTCTAAAATCGTCAAAGAAATTGAAATCACACCTATGGTATTTAGGTTCAGAACTGGTACCACTGTGTTTATTTTCAGATAAGCTGTCTCCTGAAGAGAAAAAAATGGTTATTACAAGGATGAAAAGCAGTGGAGAAGATTGGAAAAGATGGGGAATTAAGCTCACAACTGCAGATGGACTAGAAAGCAAGAAGCTACATGATCTGATAGACTCTGCCTCTACTTCTGCCTTAACCTCTTTGAAAGTCAATATTGATTTCATTCTTAATATAGACCTACAATTGTGGAATGATATTGAAGAATAAAAGGAAGCAAAAAGGTAGTAAATTCATTAAAGGTCATCAATGATGCAGCAGAACGGTCCATTGTCCTCATGAGTAGTTTTAATGAAGCCATTACTAAAAAGGAATCTGAAATGCAGAGACTGATTCAAGTTGTAGAAGAAAACAGGAAGAAAATCCCTGCTGCTACAAAGAGATCCCTGAAATTGCAATAAGTTACTTATAAGACACATAATCACTAGTGTAATCGACATTTTTAGTTACATATGTTAAAAATTATGCCTTCCTTTATATTCCTTAATTTGTTCGTCAGGAAGTTTAAAGAAATCATATTAATTTATTTCATGAACTCATCTACACACTCTTAGTTCAATATTTTAGACTAAATATTGTATTTCTTAGTGTTTAAAAGCAGTTGAGATATAGAAAAAATTCATGTTCCGTAAATCAATTTAGTAGTATTATTTCGAGGGTGCTGAGCAACCTCTAAACACAAACCAATCTTCATGAATTTTGGCAGGTATATTCTCTGATGTGAAAGCAACAAAATAAGCCACTATGAGAAATTCCACCTCACATGTTTATTTTTTCAGAACACCCCTATTACACACGTAATGCCACAATGTGGTATCTCATCTCAAGTGTGCACAGTTTTGCTTAAAACATTGATAACAACATTTATGTTGTTTGGCATGGTGATATGCATGCTGCGTCAAACTTAATTTTTTAACTATTTTAAAGGTAACAGTTTCGACTGTTTTATGATTTTTTTAAAAAATTCTCCTAGCAGAAAGACTAATTATTGTAGAATTTTGGAAATCATTGTCACATGAAATTTGAAACTTTCTTAAGAAGCACTGCTTGGATTCTAAAAAAAAGTTATTTATGTTGATTGATTGATTGAATTGTTGTTTTAAGTCCACTTTATGCACAGTAAGGCTAATCGGGACTGAACCTACAATTTAAAGTGGGATCCGAACCACTATGTGCCTCCAACGGGTATTGAACCCAGGACACCTCGATCACAAGGCGACAACGTTACCACTACACCATCGGGGAGGCCCTTTATTTATGTTGAAAAATAAAACTTAAAAATTACCTTACGCAAGCATGCGTGCTTCCATGGACAAGGTATTCTTCGTTGACAAGCGACAGTTAGTATGGTAGACTAGTGGGAATGAATGTAGAAGCAAATCAGAACCTTAGTAGAATTCATTTGGGGATTTTATTTTAATGCTAAGAAAACCAAACCTAACTTGCCTAACCTAACCATTAAAGCATATATTTAACAAAATCTTAAGTAATCGCTAAAACTCTCCAGCATGTGTTAACAAACATAAATCAAAAACGAACCATGTAAATATTGCATTTGTAGCATGATGAAATTGCAACAAAACCTGAGCCCAAAATATTTACATGCTGTGTAACCACAAGGGGATGGGAAAAGGCATGGGACATACAGGGGATGGACAAAAAGATGGAAACCCCTGCGAAGAAAAGCCGGAATGCTGTAGCTAATAAGTAGAGGCACATATTTTTGGTAAATAAAAAAGCAAATTTTCGGTATAAAAACGGAGTTAATTTCGAGTTCAAAAGCGGTAAATAAAATGAAATATCGGTGTTATAGCGGTGAAAAATTGGATGAAAAGTGGTATATAAAAATACATTTTGGTTTTAAAATTGTGAATATAATCCTAAATTTGATTTAAAAACTACACTTATTCCACAGAATTAACATTTCACTTCTAATAGCACATTTATGTAGTTATAAGAGTATTAAGTTTATTTCTGTGTAAAGGAGTCTATTTTTGCTTCTCCAATATTAACAGCAGAATTAATCAATTTTCCGGGAATTGCATAACTCACAGGATACTTCAGACTTCAGAAAGTGTTGCGTCGGTATATAAATGGTAAATTTCGTGTTTAAGAGTTAATTTCGCTTTTTGCAGTTCATTTCGCATTATTTCGTGACAAAACATGGTCACAAAATGCATCTCACACCTTCCAAAACATGAAAAATTAACACTACAATGTGTTTTTTCAAATTTCGTTTTTTTGTCAAAAACGAAATATGCATGCCCCTACTAATAAGGTGAAGGACCACCTTTATCTTCCAAAACGGCCTGCAGTCTCTGAGGAATGGACAAATACAAGTCCTGGATGGTGATAATAGGATCTTGCACCATTCTTCATGCAAAACATGTTCACAATCCTTCTCAGTGTTTGTCTGTCTTTGTCACGCAATGTACATTTTCGTCCACCCAGGTGTTTATCTGATGATGTCTTTCTGGACACACTATCATGTCATCATGATCTTCGATAGAGTCCCTCTCAATATGCCAAATAACATGGCTACTTTGGTAACAGAGGCCCCTGCAAGGTGGACACCAACAATTTGCCCTCTTTGAAACAGTCAGCTCCGACATGATTCAGTATCAACTACACTGCACGCTGTCTGCAGTGCAACTGTCTACTCCTACCAGGCCAAGAGTGTCCTATCTCACGGCGCAAAACACAAAATGTCGCACCGTGTCCGATTTCAAGTGGAAAAATTGCGTCGATATCACCTATTCCGATGTCGTGGTGTTTCCATATTTTTGTCCATCCCCTGTAACTCCTTTGGCCATGTATTCTTAAAAAAGAAAAAAATAAAGGTGGGAAAATATGACAAAATGAGGGCTGACTATCAAAAAAGTATATCCTTCCAAAAATCCTGGATACACCACTCTACACATGGCTTGATCCCAACAAAAAAAAAAAAAAAGAAATCAAATGGCAGGAAATTTCAGAGGACTGTAAATTCCAAACTACAGTTGATATTCCAAAAGAAAAATAAATATATGGGTTCTTATATATGTTTAAGGATATCATGACATGCTGGGGTGGGACACTCCTGGACAATCTTGTATTGAATGACCAGTAACCCTGCAGCACTGGTGACACAATACAGAAATTACATGAATCATAATCTACAAGCAATAAGGTTCAATTTTGAACCTTAGTACTGACATGCTCATTTTCAATCCTTGTACTAAAATTTTCTTCACCTACCTTTCTGCAGGATCTGCCATTTCGCCTTCCACCTCATCAGGATTCTCTACAGAATATTTCATGTCTCTATCTTCACTTAAAATTAATTCACCATTGTCACTGTCCTCAGCTGGCATTCTTGTAACAAGTTGTCCATGATAACATGGATAAAATCCTTCACTTTCATGAACATTTTGCCCACTAGGAACTTCCTGATTTCTGCCTTCAAATTGAATCCAACTATCACCACTCACATTTTCCACTTTACAAACTGAAGTTTCTTTCATGTACTCACTAGATAGTTTGCTGTCAACAGAAGCATCCTCTATGCACTCATTAGATGGTTTGATGTCAACAGAAGCATCCTGTATGCACTGATTAGATGGTTTGATGTCAACAGAGATATCAACATCAGGAGGTTCCTTGAATGATTCAGTTTCAGTCTTGACACATGACTCATCTGGAAGCCACACATTCTCCAGAGATGTTTGTTCACAAACTAATGGATCGGCACTTTCTGATTCAGACTTTATGAACACTTCCACAGGAGACAAACCCGTGTCAGACACTTGAACAGCCACGTTTTCTTCACAATCATCGGACCAGGATGCAGAAGCCTTATGAAAGACAAAAACAAGCAGTGTGGATTAAAAATTATGATCTTAAATTTAAATGTCTTTTTTACTTTTTATAAAAAAAAATCATTTTTTCTTATTTATGAGGCTGGCAATAAATAATGAGGCAGAGGATATTTCACAATATTTACATTATGTCCCTCAGAAGTATTGTCTGCCACTGTTAGGCATTTATTCCATTGTGACAAAAGTCACAAAATGGCATGCTCATAGAACTTCTTTGGCTGCTGTTGGAACCAACTGGACATGTAATCCTTGACATCATTGTCCAATTGAAACTGTTGTCTCCGCAGTGCTTTTTTGAGCTCACCGAAGATGTGGAAGTCACACAGGGACAGATCTAGACTATAGAGGGGGCGGGGCCTCAGGACTTCCCACTTGAAGTTTTTCAGACATTCCTTTGTTGTGTTGGCTGTGTGCGGTTTAGCATTGTCATGCAGTAGGCAGGGTTGGCATTTTGCCCAGGTTTCTTCGAAAAAACCCAAACCAGGTGGGTTTTTCATTATTATTTTTTCAGATAAAACCTGATAAAACCTGGGCAAAACTGGGTTTTATTGGGTTTTTAAGGTTATATTGAAAAATATATATCTTAATAATGAAATACATTATTCCCCTAGTAGTAATGTATCATAACATTCATTTGTATTGCTTTCTACCCTGCCCCAACTCTCTCTAGAGCAAGCGAACAAAAACAAGTCTCTGCGCAAGTAGTAACATGAGATGGCTCCACCAATGAACACGGGAGAGAGAAATGAATTGCCTGGGGAGGACTAAGCGACTGCAGTTACCAGCCTTCCCAGCAGCATGTACTGCTTTGCTCTGACCACTCTATTTCCTTCCCTTTTCTCATGCTATGCACACCCTTGCTCCAGAGACAATTGTCACAAGGAACAGTTATTTAATATTTCTGTTCTAAAATATTTGTCCAAAACTTGATTCAACTCTTCCTGGATGGTGTAATAGTTAATGCTGTTGCTTTGTGCCTTCTGGTAGTCAACAACAGTACTCCATACTGCCACCTTATTATAGGTGAGGACTAATAACATTTTATTCTAACAAGAAAAATGCCTACAATGCCAGAGGTCCTGGGTTGGAATCCCAGCCTGGGCATGGGTATTCTTTGTATGTCCCTTCATCAATTTCATCATATCATCACTCGTTTTCATTTTTGTGATTAGCCAAATGTGGCAGAAAAGAGGAGTAAAATAAAGCGAATCAATCGCTCAACCAGTGAAACAAACAAGAGAAACCCATATGTATGTGTGTGTGTGTATACTTGGATGCATCATCGTTTATGAAAATAACACAAATTTGAGTAGTTGTTATGATGAACACATTAACAAACAACACGGTAACATAACATATCAACTTGAATAGTGCCGGAACATTTCTTCCCAGAAAAAAAAGCAGTAAATAACTTTTTACAGACTTTTAATTTTCTTACTTAGGTTTGCTACCTTCTTCCTCCATAATGATACTCAAATTTAGATGTTAAATCACATATTTTTCAAGATTATGCACATTTTCAGTTAATACTATTAGTAAATATTTCATTCTGAACTTCGCCAGTCCCAGTGGTGGAGTAGTTAGCACATCATGCTATGATGCCAAATGTCCTGGGCTCGAATCTCAGTCTGGGCATGGATGTTTGTGAGTGTCCATTCATCAATTTCATCACATCATCAATTATCCCCATCTTGGAAAATTATTCAAAAGTTGCACAAAAGCACAGTAAAATAAAGCAAATCAATCAATCAAATCCATTCGGAACTTCAGTTTATGAAACAAATTATTTTGCGAATGCAGTGTTGTACATATGTTGGAATGAATTATGCTACAAACACATTTTTTTCTAATATATTTAATATGCATAGACCATTAAATAATCCAAAAATACTATGTACACGGTAACCAAAAAAGTTCTTGCTGTTCTAGAGCAGTGATAAACAAAGAGCAATACAGTGGACAGTACGTACCTTTAGGTTTCGAAGTAATCTCCATCAGCATCCAACACCTTTTGCCAACGTTCCTGCAGCTGCACAATACCCTGGTGATAAAACTCGGCGGGCTTGGATGCAAAGAAGTCCGTGAGTGCGTTCCGCAGGTCTCCCTCATTTGCAAAGGATCTCCCACGGAGGTGGTTGCCGAGGAAATGAAACAGGTGGTAATCTGTTGGTGCAAGGTCCGGTGAATGTGATGGATGGCACAGTGTCTCCCAGCCAAGTTGCTGAAGGGTCTCCCGGGTCCTCTTTGCCACATGTGGCTTGGCATTGTCGTGCAGGAACAGCACACCCTTGTGATTCACCAATGCCAGCTCCTTCTGCCGCAATGCCCGGTGCACCCTTTGCAACTGCTGAGAGTAGAGGTCAGCAGTGATGGTCTGACAAGGTGGAAGGAGCTCGTAATGCACCACTTGCCGATAATTCCACCATACAGAGAGCATAACCTTTCGTGGTTGCAGAGGTGGTCTTGAGGTGTGAGGAACAGGGTCACGTGGCGACATCCAATGTCTGGTACGCTTAGGAGTGTCACTTTTCGTCACCAGTAAGCAAGTGATCAAATATGGGTGTGTTCAGGTGTCGAGTGAGCAAGGAAAAACAGGCTGTCACTCGTTGTTCCTTGTTGGCTGCCGACAATGTATGGGGTACCCACTTGCTTAACTTGTATGACTTCCCTATCCCATGCAGGTGCAGTCTGACTGTTTCAGCGAAAACATGGAACCTTTCTCCAAGTTCATCACACGTTAGACCACTGTCCTCCTCGAAGGCTGCTTTCAGGGCCTCGTCATCCAACACATGTGGTCGTCCGCTCTGAGGTTCATCCGAAAGGCTCACATCTCCAGCACGGAATATCTGGAACCAATGCCTGGCAGTGCGTTCGTTCACGGTATTCTCCCCAAATGCCTGGCAATGCAGCGACTTTATGTGGCAGCTGACAGGCCCACTTTAAAGTCATACAACAAGCACATGCGAACAAGCTGCTTCGATACCTCCATTTCTCTTTGACACTGGAGGAGCTGTGACTGCTGTGTGTGTGTGCAACGTGCCTGTATTACTGACACTCGATGGTTAGACTAACTCCCGATCGCTTGGCAGGCACGTGCATCATTTCGTTTCCTCTCTGTGAGCGCATGATTAATGGGACGTCAAAAACGGCAAGAACTTTTTTGGTTACCTTGTAACACAATGTTTTAAATCTGCTTCAATACAGTTTGTTCACAGTTTATCACAGTTGTGTTTTTCCTATTATTTTTCTGGACTTTTAAAGCATAAATACCTCCCCCATGTATTAACCATGCCAAATTATAAGCTTGTCATTTTCAATTGTCTGGCCAATTTCATCCAAATGGAATGAATACCTTATACATCATCCAAAATATCTGGCTAGCATTAATGCTGAATCAGAAACGGAACGAGTAATAACTCCTGCTTGATCAAGAAAACTTGCAAATGCAATCATACCAAAATGAAAACACCTTCCGTAAGCTGGCTTTATTCCAACTACTCCACAATAAGCTTTCAAATGCTATGAGAATGGCAATTCTCATGGTCAAAACATTGGTGACTTCCAATTTGGTCCACAACGATCCCAAAACATGCACTATATTTCAAAACATTTATTGTCAAATTATAGCTTAAGAAAAGACGTAAAATTCTTAAGACTCTTAATATCCAAAAAAAGTAGTTTAGGGAGAGATTTGAAAGTGTCATCAGAATTTGGAATCTACCTCAGCATAAGAAAAATCCATTTTTTATCTACACTCTTGAAATGCTTTGAACAAATGCAAATTGAAAACAGAGCCATTCCCTAGGTATATCTAGTTGGACTAATTTCAACTAAAAACCTCTAAATTTGCTGCAGTTATTGTGGTCTCAAAATTGGTGACTTACCCCCAACCTTCCTAAAACACACACACTACATTACACAGATTTTATTAAAAACTTAAAACTCAAGTGATGCTGTAACATTGCTGAGACTTGCGTTTCTTAATGTACGAAAATATAACCTAGTCAAATATGAGCATAATTTAAAGTTCTCGCAAGACATGTTAAACCAGTTAGTCATCTACTATCTTTAAACATGGTGACCAATTTTTCTCAGATACAATGTGAGACCAATCCTTTAAGTTATATTGCAACTATAAAAAGTGCAACTCAAAAACCTTTGCATTTATGGCGGTTATCAAAAATAGAATGTGTTTGATCTTACCTATTACCACCATTCCTCTCCTAAGCTAAGAAATATTATTTCAAAAGTTTTACTGCAAAATTACAGACCAATGAAATCTCTAAAATTACTCAGTTTAATTCCTTAAGAGCCCGTATCACCGCTGGTGACGATACCTAAAAAATAGGTTCTTGCGTCGACGTTCTGTGCTCGAACAGTCAAGTGTGTGGCATTTAAATTTTACTGAGTTAAAGATCAAATATGAAGTTAGTTATGTCGCGCATCCTTTTTTTAAATATATTATTTATTACGTAGTTTTCCTTATCTCAATTTCGTAAAATTCACTTGCTCGCCAATTGTATGTAATAACTTAAATCAACATTTTAAAGCGCAAGAAAGCTTCAACTGTTCTTCTACAGCAAAGAAATGAAACTGATCTTACATAATTTTCTTTAGAATGTCTGTAGTTCGTCGACGTACGGAGCAATGTATGTAAATTTTAACTTTGACGTTTCTAAGCTGGTCGCGCTAGCCGTTTCCCCCTCTGTACCGCTCGCGCTCAAACCCCCCCCCCCCTCCACGGCCCTTTTTTCTTTCACAATCGGCCGGTCTTCCAAGAAAACCGCATGCTGAGAGCTAGGAAAAGAAAAAAAGAATTCAGGGAAAGGTTTTGGGGGAGAATCAATGGTTTGGGCGATGCTTGTAAACAGTTCTTCACTACGCTATATCCTAATACTAAATCACGATGGGGTTGTAGTGCAATGACAACAGTGAAGAACGGGGGATTTCTCCAGTATATTGTTCACAAATGGGAAGGGCTGGTTGCACAGACTCAAGTACACCTTTACAAAAGGTTTGCCTGCAAAAGAAAAATTGTGCCAAATTATAACTTTTTTTTTGTGAGAACACGAAAGTCCATTACCAAGGGATTTTTTTAGGGGGAAGGTGACTTTACTCAAAGTTTTTAGGTAAATATTGTGTAAATTCTATCTGGTGGTGGATTATCAACCGGTCACACAAATGAATGACTTTTTAGCTGTCGATCATAAATAAGTTCAATGAACGTTCATTGTCAGTTTGAGATATTTCTGAGGGTCAATGGTAAAAAATACTTGATGGAAATAGTGCTATTTTTAAACATTTTGATCGTCCGTTCAACTTAATTTCGAATTTGGCTCCTTTCATGATTTGTAAGTAGGGGGATAAAATATATTTACTTAATACTTTACTGCGTTATTTTATCACCAATTACATATATATATATATATTACAGTCAGACCCAAAGAAGTCACAACATAAGATAGTTCTGTGTCATCATATACAAAAATACTTTTAGGCATAGGTCTTATGTAAAATAAAATACATTAATTATATGTTGTTTTTTCTTTTCCAAAGACATTATTTAGTTGAATAATATGACAGACTTACTATTGATAATGACCATACAAAACACACCATAGAAATTTCATTCACTTTCAACTTTCTGGGGCCGGCCACCGTGGGGGAGTGGTTAGCACATCGCGCTACGAAGCCAGGGGTCCCGGGTTCGAATTCCGGCTTGGCCACGGATGTTTGTGAGTGTCCATTCATCAATTTCATCATATCATCACTTATTCCCTTCTTCGCAAATTGGCTAAAAGTGGCACAAAAAGCGAAGTAAAATAAAGCAAATCAATCAACTTTCTGGATATACGACAAATAACACTATTTCTGTATAAGGAATTTTAGGCGTGCTCAGATCCTCCGATTATGGGGAGCAAGGGCCTTGATAAGAGTTCAGCTGACGAAATAAAGCCTTCATTCCATCTCACTGTTTTTATTACATTGATGGGAACAAAACAGGGTCGTGTGTGTCCCGACGCATCTAAAATCACTTTATTAGATGAATTTCAACTTCAGTGGCACCATTGTTCTCTGCTGGCGCTTTATTTTCCATCTCTGCCGTTCAAAGGCTATTGTACGTATAAACGTGGTTTAGTACTGCAAATTCAAAAGAACTATACATAATTTATTCATGTGCAATATATGGGCAATTTATTCTGCAGACACATACAGATAATACAACTAAAGAATAAAATATGTGGAGGTGTTAATAAGAAATTTGCTAGTGGGAGAGTCCAATTACATAGGAAGTAATACACTACCCTTTCCTTACGTAGTTACTTGGAACTTTCGTAGGTTTGAAAATAGTATTTACTTTTATTTCTATAAAAGCATAATGTTGTTTAAGAACTGTTATTAGATTCTTCTGCACTAAATTTCTAAGTGAGGCTATTAAGGGGCAACTTCTCCCTTCCCCCCCATTTACTCACCGTACGCAAAGAGTGTGAATACTTTTTTGCTGAAATGGGAAAGTGAACCACAGCAAGAAACTAATAATATACGTCTGTTTTTATGAACAGCTGCAGAATTACCTACAAACTTGTTGAAATTCACAGTTTTGCTAGCTTGTACTCATTGGACGAAATACATACAGCCAGGGACGGAGCTACAAGGAGGTCAGGAGGGATGAAACCCCAACAACATATCTAAGCTCCCTGTAGCCCCCAGATTTTTATAGTACGGTAGACGCCTTTCGATCGAAAATTAAAGAAGTAGAAGCTATCTTACGTAATATTTTCCATTATAAAACTTCCCTTAGGGCAAGGCCATTGCTATGTTCAAGTACATTTCCTGCTTTTATAAGATCGCAAGATTATTGCAACGTGTTGTACGTAAAATCGTGGTTGGAGGTGGCAGCTGCAGATCTGCATGGATCAACAACGGACATTGATTATTTAATACGTACTAAGTAATTGTTAAATCACAAGTCTCCAAACTTGCCAAAAAAATTTACAGATACTCTGCTGCCTATCTGGTAAGTGGATGTGTTCAGAGGCTGTGGGATTGCTGTTTGGTTGTTGGAGGGTCAAACGATGATAATACGATGCCTACGAAGTTAAATGATAACAATTATTATCCTATGTAAATAATGTCACTATTTTTGGAGCGAGTGTTAAAAATTAATTTTTTATAAGTTGGAGGATGTTACCAATTGTATTGTGAAGGTAACACTGAGAGAACAAACATATTTTCAGTGCAAATTCACCTACACTAGGAGACAAAAGCATTGACTATCAATATCATTGACATAAATCAATGGATACAGTTGCAGCTCTCGCACTGGGCAGATGTGATTAGTAGTGAAAATAACTACCAATAGTTTTATATATGTTTCACATCTGATTCTTCTCCATGGAATAGAAATTGGCCACTCGGCATAAATTATTTTCCAACGTCATAAATAATAATTTATTAACATGAAGACCTAGGCTTACAAGGAATAAAACTGCCCAAGCTTGCTGATATTTGCACTAAATTGCAATGTTTAGTTGCACAGAGGCTAATCGGGACAAAACCTACAGCCTATAGTGGAATCCGAACCACTTAATTAAATGTCCCTAACCGTGGATCGAACTCGTGACCCGTCGATTACAAAGCATCATTATTACCGCTAACCGAGGCGGGAAGGTTCACTTATAATCTTTCTAATTATTAACATTTAAGAGTTAGTTAGTTTCTTTAGTCTTTTAATTCCTTAATGTCGTATTTTTGCCTCTCGGATGTTTTCAATAACGATGTAACGATGAAAGGATTGAGAAAACATCGCTGACAATTATGTTCATTGCAAATACTCGAATGACAAACTACAATCAGAAAAGCTGCCCCCCGTGGCGTAGTGATTCAGTTCTTTTTCACATGCATGCTCGGATCCGGAGAGATAGTTCGCAACTATGAATAAGAGGAGTGTACAGTTAACAGAATCAAGCATATCTGGAAACTAGTAAGCTGCGTGAAAACTGACATACGTGTATTTCAGGATAACTATGATAGATATGAACAAGAAACTGTATTAGCCTTATCTGCGGATGTTTGAAAAGTCCTGTAGTAAATTCACAAATTCGTCGTTCCGGTTCAATATGAGTAATATGCATTGGCTGTAAATAGTTTTAATTGTATCAAAAATGCTAAAGTACACATTTTACTAACTACACGACTTTCCCAATGATCCCAAATGGCTAACTTGGATTGATATTCATGTGCATTAGCACTGGCCTCCGTGGTGAAGTGGTTAGCACATCCGGGAGTTCGAATCCCGGCATGGATGCTCTTTGTGAGTGTCCGTTCATCAGTTTCATCACACAATTCATCCTCAGGCGGAGCACAAAGCATGACGCCTTAGGTTGTAAGACACGTTTTTATTACGTTAAGAAAAGAAAGAACATCAAAATCATCTCACTTAGGATAATTCACCAACTGCAGAAAACACAATAGAATGTCTTCCGCCTGTTCTGCACATGTGTCGCAACAGGGTGAATAGCTATGCACTACTACAAAACATCGTCATTATTTCCCTAGTTTACAGCACCATACAGGAGAGATATCCTGCTACTCGATGTTATAAACTATTCCATATATGTTGGTCAGAGGCGTGCGCACGGCGGGGGGGGGGGGGGGGGTGTTGATTGCCCCCTAATCACGGACGTTCGCAGATTTTTCCACAAAGGGACAAGAAAGGTATTTTTTCATTGGGCATATTACCCCGATACTAGTACTGTCCTCTCAAAAAACACCACTTGAATTTGAAATTATCACATTCCTGCGTCCCCATTACATAATAATTAATGTAAATTACTATGACTGAAATCTAATTATACTTGTGAAATATATACTTTTAGGTTGACCTTCGTTTTCAAGGTGTGGTCATCCTTGCCCCCCTTCCAGACGTTCCATGCCCCTATATTATTATACTTTCACCTAGAAATTTAGTGGAGAGCAATATTGTCGATGTTAATAAACAATATTATACTCTAAAAGGAAATGGCGCAACCACAATGGGACAGGGGGCATTGCTTATGCCTTTTTCCAACCTTGGACGGAAATCATTGAATTAAAAGAAAGCAAGACTAGCAGAATCTACTAGTAGCAGGACAAAAGGATACTCAAGACGGAATTAGTTTTCACGTCCATCTTCATTATTTCTTCCAGACGGTCAGGATCACTTGCAGAGGGTTACAGAGGGACAATTGTCCCCTCGACTTTAAATTTTATACAAATAAAAATACATTTCTTAAAATTTTCTTTCTCGCTTCGCTCGGGGTACCTGCTTTTCTTGCAGTCTTGTCAACTTCCGAGCCGTAGCTAGGAAGTAGCGGGAGTTGGCACTGGGCGCCGAACAATCTGATTGAGAAAAATTGTAAAAAAGAATGCCATGCCGTCCCATGAATTTTTTTGCGCCCTATTAAATCAATACTGTTTTCAACTTTCAAAAATTTGGATCGAAAAATTTTCTTGCTCGCTTCGCTCGCAGTTTCTTTTCTCCAATTCATTGTAAATTACCAGAAAGAAAGTAAGAACGAATAAGTAATTCATACAGTTGCTGCTATAACAGTTTGGTTTGGAGGAAAACGAGCGCTCACATTTCAGAGACAATCTATATAAATTTTGCTGTTGGTTTGTTAAGGGGCGGATGAATAGATTACGTAATGTATTTAAATAATATGTTAATACCTAGGTATATATATATATATATATACATACATATATATATATACACACTCGCGCGCGCAAACACACACACATATATATATATATATATATATATCACATCAATGCAAAAAACTAAAACAGTGAGATAAAATGAGGTTTTTCTTTGCCGATCTGACTTAATTTTCAAGGTTTTTGCTTTCCCCCTTATCAGAGGGTCTGCGCACGCCTATGATGTTGGTACCTTCTTCTAATAATAAAAACAAGTTAAAATAACAGTAATATTAAATTAATAATATTAAAATATTAATTAATATTGTTATCACATGAATGGGAAAAGATGGCATAAGAATAGGAATATAACAGCACGTATTCATTATCTAGCTCATGAATAGTTAAGATCGCTTCAATTTGTATAAAAACAACTGACCTGGCAAGGTGATTGTGAAACAGATAAGGAATTGAATATTTATTGAATAATGAAAAAGGATGTTAGATCCATTTGACGAAAAGTAAAGCTCTTAATTTAATATTTAAGCATATTACTTAGGTAGTGGTGTGTATAAATCTTCTTTGATACAGTCATCCAAAGTTGTATGACCCCAATGTAATCCTTCCCTTACAATAAGTTTGACGGAAATACACCTATCTCGATTATACGACAGATGCTAAACAAAACAAGCATATTTACATAATTTAATTTTAGTAAGTCTCTCGTGGAAGATTCGGACTCCCTGGACACCCCGCCTCCCCTAAATAGTCCTTGGCTCTATTACATGTAAGTTGTATTGCGATGTTCGTCAATGTGTGTTTTTCTTCTTTCAGACACTCGGAACATGTGTTGTCCTGTCACAGAAACCCTCTCGGCTCAGAGTTATAAACGTTCAGGCTCAAAAGAAAGGTCTATTATGGTCAGAGCCTGACCTTCCCCGCGGGGGGGAGTAGCGGACAGGGAACCTTGTCTTCTGTTTCTTTCGACACAGCAACCCTCCCACCAGTAAAGTCTCAAACTAAACGGTCTACCATGCAATGGATTTGCGTTCGAAGGGGGAAATGGAATCAATATTGGCAAGACTAGGAAGAAAATTTGACATCTGTCCGGTGCGTTTTTCGAGTGACGCTGATATGGGCTCTTAAAGGGTCATTCAATGTCAAATCAACCAATTTTAAAATATTTGGTTGCATGATCATTTTAGAAAAATTTCATTTTTAGCACATAGGTTTGTACAGGTTTCTATCTTGTAGATATTAAAACCAATGTTCCAAAAAAAATATTGTCTTTAGTTCTTCTGGGACAGCCATTTTTCCAACATGGCGCATGGCTTTTTTTTTTGCTCATGTAGCAGTATACAGAAACCTTAATATCTCAAAAACCATTAAAGCTAGAGACCTGTAACAAAATTTATTCTGTAGCTAGTGAAGTATACTTCCTATGATATTCAGGTATGTTTTGCTTGAAATTACATCACAAGTACGAAAATTATGGTGTAAAATGGGGTAACAATAGTTAAAAAATTGCATTTTTAAGCCCGATTTTTTTAATGAAGGCGATTAGTCTAAGGCTTGATTTTTTTTCATGTGTAGACCTACCTGCAGGGTGTCTGTAAATAAAATATCAGTGCTTAGAAATGCACCCCTTTTTTACAGCATGGGCTCAAACATGGCCGTTCATTGAATTTTGGCAGTTTTCGGGATTAAATATCTCAGATGGGTCCCCTTTAAAAATTCTGAAATTTGGCACATAGGAAGCCCTTCATGAACCTAACTCACAGTAAAAATCTCAACTTTTAGATTCAAATCGTTTTGGTCAATATGAGGTAACGTATGTCACCTAATTTCTGACCTTGCAAAGTAAGGTTAAACTACATTCCATACTTAGAATAATGAGTCTTTTCTTTTTTAAATTTGGGTTAAATAAAGGCTCAGAAAATATAGTAACATAAGGTTTTAATACTTGACTTACCATAAATTGAAATTACAAGGTATGACAATTGAAAATCTGCAAAATTTCTTTGCAAAAGGTTTGATTTATTAGGTACCCACGACCAGTTGGTATTGTCAGCTCCAAAACTGAGCTTCCCACACATTTTTATCAATGTAGCAGTACATGCAGCTTAAGATAGGCAGTGGCATGCCCAGAAATTTCGAAAGGGAGGAGAGGGGGGTTACATATACTTTTTTAGTATACAGCCCTGTTTTTGCCACATTATCCTCCCTTTGACGTAATTGTTTATGGAATACTAGGCCAAAGATATTGGGTTATGACCCCCACAAACTCCTCCTTGCGCACTCCACTGAAAGTAGGCTATTTATTTTGTAGTGTCAAAGCTGGTAGAATATGTTATCTTTTGTTTAATTTATTTTCCACTTTTTTTCCCCCAAGAAAAGACATTCGTTGAAATAGATGAGTCATGCACAGCAGAAGATTCAGAGACATGTTTTGATAGGATGTGGGCCAAGCCTGGAATTGATCTGTGCATGTACAATCTCTGCTGTCATTCTTCCTTTGCCTAATGTGCCGACAGTAGTGACTTGTGAATGTTCGTTATCTGTGACAGGAAATGAGTGTTCTGTAATATTTTTAACTGGAGAGGACTGTCATAAATACCCTTTTGCTAAGGTTCTCAAAGACCTAACTAATCTTAACAAAGTCAGTGAAAATGATAACACTTCTTAGGTCAAGACTACAGGTGTATGGCTTAGAGACAATATGCAAATACCATCAAATATAGCTTTTTATATGGTAAAGTATGTTGTGATCTTCAGAAGTACCACTTAAAGAAAAGGTTGAGTAAGGTAAGGTAAAAAAAAAATGTCAAGAAAGCCTTATACCAGTTAAATCAATATGCCTGATATGTTGGAGTACAAGTTTCATATGTGAAGAAAGTAACTCACTTAAATGCCAGAATTGAAATCATGTCTTTCTGCCAAGCCAAGGAAAACTAAAGGAAAAGCATGAAGTCTGTTCTGTTATTTAAGCATCTCCTGTTTCAAAACTGAGGAGGCTGATTGCAGAAAAACAATAAAGTGATCTTGCTCGAAAAACTATTCACATCCTACAAGGAGTGCAAAGGAAACTGGAAAGTTGCTTTTCACTAAGTATTTGAGTCCCAAGGCCATTTTCACAAGTAAGCCTCTCGGTCCCAAGCCGAATTTGAGCAAAATGCAGATTTTCAATTAAATGAGTGTAGATCGGAGACTAATTGCCCTAGAGAGATGAGTGATATACCGTTGTACATGGAATGAACCAGAGATTCAGACTATATGAAATTTATGCAAATTCGGCGTATATGTGGCAGGGGGGAGGGGGCTAACTCTCAAAATTCCAAAATTTCGGAAGAAAAATTTAGTTCCCCCACCCTCCCCCCCAAGAAAAAAGTACATGACAGTGTCTACATGCACATGGAAATGATCGCTGACATGTAAGGAACACAAAAATATTTGCATTATTATCATATGACCAATGTAACTTGAGTTGTACCCCCAAAAGGAATGGTCGGCACGCCACTGATTCAAGCTTCAAAATGCAGCGGTACCTTGAAATGACTTTAGCTCAGAGACTATTTGCCCTGGAGATATGAACGATATACCGTTGTATGCAGAATGAATCACAGATTCAGACAATATATAATTTATGCACATTCGGCGTGTATATATGGAGGGGGAAAGGGGGGAAATCCCCTGAAAATACTTTTTTTAAAAATGGGGTTGTGCCCCCACCCCTGCCCCCATGAAAAAAAGGATATGTAAAGTTCAAAATGCACATAGAAATTATTGCTGGCATGTAAGAAACAGAAAAATATTTGCATCATTGTCGTATGACCAATGTAACTTGAGTTGTACCCCCAAAAGGAATGGAGGGCACGCCACTGATTCAAGCTTCAAAATGCAGTGGTACCTTGAAATGACTATAGCTGAGAAACTAAATGCCCTAGAGATATGAAAGATATATCGTTGTACGCAGAATGAATCACAGATTCAGACAATATATAATTTATGCACATTCGGCATACATATGGAGGGGGAAAGGGGGGAAATCCCCTCAAAAATACTTTTCTTAAAAAAAATTGTGCCCCTGAAAAAATGTCAAAATGCACAAAATGCAAAATTTATGCAAATTTGGCGTATATATGGAGGGGGAAGGGAGAAAACCCCCAAAAATTATTTTAAAAAATTGTCGCTTCACCCAAAAAATGTCCTCGCACTTGGGCACAAAACGACACCTACGCACAACATTCATGGACGAAAAGCTAGAACGCAGTGAAAAATGAGCGCCGATTCTTGCAGCTGCTTGAAATTTTATTTTTAGACAATGCAGGGTAACCCCTGTCGCAACTTGTGGACACTTGTGCTAAAAAAAACAAAGGTTTCCTTCAGCACGCTTCGAAATTCCATTCTCACAACGCAGATTCAACAACCAGTCTTCCTCCTCCCCCCACCCCCTGCTTGCGCCCTCACGGAAAACTTTCATTTTGACATCGGATACTGATAAACAAGCTTCCTTCGAATGCAGTTAACAGGATGGAGTGAAAAGCATTGCTTTAGAACAACAAAGCCTGTCTTCCTTTGTCGGCAAAAATTTGACCTTGAAAAGAGACGCAAAAGAGAAGTCCCTTTTCCCACCTTTCCCCCTCCATTTTCATGAAGACGAAAAAAATGCAAACAACATTTCTGTTAAATACATGTGTTAGGAACAATATTAAAAAAAAATCGAAATTCTAGTCAAAAATAGAAACGTTATAACGTAAAAACTACGACCTTGACACAGCGTCTCGATCGAGACTCTTGGGACCATGAGGCTTACATTTGGGAATCTCGCCCGAGACGCTTGGGAGTCAAAAGGTTAAAACTGAAGAAAAGGAAAGCAAGTGTGACAATCCTTTGAGTGGCCAGTACAATCATATAATTGAAATTATAAGATGAAAAATTTAAATGAGCAAAAAACTAATGTTGAAAAGGTCAGAATCATCATTTTGATTGCTACCAATTGGTCAAGAAAAAATCTGTGATGAACTGAAGGTTTCTGATAATTTACTTAGGAACTTAGTGAAAGAACAAAGAATCCTGCCTGATTTAACAAAGAGAATGAATAGGAAACTGGAGCTGACAATACCAACTGGTCGTGGGTACCTAATAAATCAAACCTTTTGCAAAGAAATTTTGCAGATTTTCAATTGTCATACCTTGTAATTTCAATTTATGGTAAGTCAAGTATTAAAACCTTATGTTACTATATTTTCTGAGCCTTTATTTAACCCAAATTTAAAAAAGAAAAAGAAAAGACTCATTATTCTAAGTATGGAATGTAGTTTAACCTTACTTTGCAAGGTCAGAAATTAGGTGACATACGTTACCTCATATTGACCAAAACGATTTGAATCTAAAAGTTGAGATTTTTACTGTGAGTTAGGTTCATGAAGGGCTTCCTATGTGCCAAATTTCAGAATTTTTAAAGGGGACCCATCTGAGATATTTAACCCCAAAACTGTCAAAATTCAATGAACAGCCATGTTTGAGCCCATGCTGTAAAAAAGGGGTGCATTTCTAAGCACTGATATTTTATTTACAGACACCCTGCAGGTAGGTCTACACGTGAAAAAAAATTAAGCCTTAGACTAAAACCCTTCATTAAAAAAATCGGGCTTAAAAATGCAATTTTTTACCTATTGTTGCCCCATTTTACACCATAATTTTCGTACTTACGATGCAGTTTCAAGCAAAACATACCTGAATATCATAGGAAGTATACTTCATTAGCTACAAAATAAATTTTGTTTCAGGTCTCTAGCTTTAATAGTTTTTGAGATATTAAGGTTTCTGTATACTGCTACATGAGGAGCCTCCCCGATGGCGCAGTGGTAGCGTTGTCACGTTGTAAACAAGGGGTCCCAGGTTCGATACCCGGTGGAGGCACAAGTGGTTCGGATCCCACTTTAAACTGTAGGTCCAGTCCCGATTAGCCTTACTGTGCATAAAGTGGACTTAAAACACCAAATCAATCAATCAATCAATCAATCAATGCTACATGAGCAAAAAAGCCATGCGCCATGTTAGAAACATGGCTGCTCCAGGAGAACTAAAGACAATAATTTTTTTGAACATTGGTTTTGATATCTAGAAAAATGTACAAACCTATGTACTAAAAATGAAATTTTTCTAAAATGGTCATGCAACCACCATTGGATAGTTTGGCACTCTAAAAATGTATTCTAGACCGTTTTGAAGAAAAAACATTGTAGAGCATTGCATAGCAACATGCAGAAAATAAGTTTTTCATCCACCATTTTGAAACAAATTGTTCAATTTGGTTCACAAGTTTCTAGCTGCAGAAATAATTTTACCTAAATTATTCTAAATAATAGTTTTTCTTGTATGTACGCATTGCTTGCATTGTAGAATTATTATTTTCCTATAGTTTGCAGTTATTATAAGCATAAGAAAACTGTTTTTCGTTGTGACGTTTCAATAATCTCCAATTATTAATGAGATAGGTGCGGATATCATACTCTACATCAGATATGTAGATGATGTGCTGATTATTGCTAAAAATGAGAACACCATCATGGACTTATTTAAGTTGTTAAATGAATCACATCGTTGCATAAAATTCACTTGCGAACCCATGAATAACAATGTACGTAATTTCTTTCCTTGATTTGCAAATTAAGACAACTGACTCAACAATTCAAACATCAGTCCATAGGAAAAAAATAGCAGGGGAAAAATACATCCATGCCAATTCAGAACATTCGCGTATAACAATGGATAATATATTTTTAATTTTTTTCCTGAGAGCACAAAAACTATGTTCTCATAATAAGAATATCAAAAATGAAGAAGAAAGGCCTTTTAATATAGCAAAAGAAAATGACTTTCACACTAACAGAATAAACCAAATCAAAAAACAAGTTGCAAGAAAACTAAAGGAAAAGAGAAATACAGACAAAGATGAAAAATCTGTTGAAAAGAAATTTGTGAGTATTCTATTCCACAAGGGATTCTCACATAAAATTGCAAAATTTTTAGAAGTTTTAATTTCAAAATTGTTTTTAGATCAGCAAGAAGTTTGGAATGTACATTTAATTAATTCAAAATGAGAAACTCTCTACCAGATGTGGAAACCACAGGAATATATAATATAAATTGTTCATGTTCAAAGGATTATGTGGGACAAAGGGCAAGGGAAATGCCAATAAGATGGCACGAACACGATTTAGACATTATAAATCTAAACCCAAGAACAGGTTTGTCAGATCACATCATCGAAGAGAAGCATTTGATTAAAACGAGAAGGGTTTTAAAAAGATTGGCGGGAAACACAGAGTTGAATGTCTGGGAAGCTTCGTTCATTGCAAAAGAACACTGGAATAAATTAAATAATGAAAATGGTAACATAGATCCAGTGTGGAGTTGTCTTTTTCACAAATGGAGTAAGCCACCATCTTTAAAATTTAATGTAACAGAAAACATCAAGAGACTTTGTGAAAACAATGATGAATTTGAATTACCTGATGATATTTGGGATTCATAATGTTATATAAAAATAATGTGATCAAAAAAAAATATATCTGACATAAAAATAAGACATACTGCTTCTGTTCACAGTTAAGTTGCTATATTACAACAATGTAACATGGTTTGATACCCGGTGGAGGCACAATTGGTTCGGATCCCACTTTAAAACTGTAGGTCCAGTCCCGATTAGCCTTACTGTGCATAAAGTGGAATTAAAACAACAAATCAAATCAAATCAAACAATGTAACATTGACAACATCCATTATATAACGGATTCTTTTTATTTAAAAAATTGCTAACCATTGTTATAACTGTATCTTTACTCAAAATGAAAATAAATGTCTGATGAAGGGAGCGTGTGTTCTCCTGAAACGTCACAACGAAAAACTGTTTTCTTATGCTTGTAATAAGCGTAAACTATACAAAAATAATTATTCTAAATATACAGCAGTTATCATGGTCATTAAATAGATGACTTATCACTCTCTGCCCATCCACCCTAATTCATGTTCCTCCTAAATCATGCACAATATTTTGATAATTTTATTGTCAAATTATGGTGCAAGTACATAATACTCCTTAAGTTTTGTGCACAAAGCTGATATTATGGTAATTATGAAGATGCACGACTTACATGGGTATAGAGCTCCTAACCAGACATAAATAACATTTTACTGCATAGGCAAGCAACCCATTAGGATGAGAAATGACAAAAATCATTTAAAGTGTGTTCCAAGTTAATTATGCCACAATTAACGCCATTTCAATAAAATGTACTCAATTCTCCCTTGTAATGTATAAACATGCAAAAATTTATTGTATCAATTGATAGTCGCAGTTGAAACTATGATCTGCCACTATCGTTTTCCCTCACATAAGGAAGTAACTTATAACCAAAGTGCTCCCACATTTCAAAATTATAAGCTTTGTTCAAGTATGCTGCATCAATAAATGAAAAAGGTTATATCTAAAAATTTCTGATACTTTTTCTATTTTGTTTCTTAGATATATAATATTTTTATTTGTGTTAAAAGCCCATTTCTAGCATGAGTTGAGGATAATAGCTTGAAAAAACCCACTGTGACATGTACTACAGTACTACATCCATTATTTTTAGTATTTAAAGCTCTGCTAAGCCTTTTCTTTAAAAGTTTTACAAAAAATTTTGACAATCGCAGAACCTCACAAGTATTTAAAGCAATAATTTGCAACATTTTCTGAAAAAAACCACCCACTTTTGTTTGGGTTTACCTGAGGTGGGTTTTTCTAAATAAAAAAAAAAATGGGGAAAACTGGGATGGGCTGCAAAAGTGTAAAGCGAACACTTTACGGAACATCAACGTGTCCTTGATGATTGTGTGGGCAGTACCATGACTAAGCCCCACTAATGCCGAAATGTCATCCACTGATACACGACGGTCTGTCAAGATGAGCTCATCTACCTGCATAACATGCTGGTCTGTGACACACTTTGGTGACCCACTCTGCGTGTCTTTCGCAAAAGCGTTTGTTCCACTCCTGCACTCTTGCTTGGGACATACATTGCACCCCATATACCCATATATTCTTTACGTTCATCGATGGATTTCACGACCCCCTACACTGTCCGCTGTCAAGAAGCGCACAGCACCCCGCTGCTCCTCTTTGGATGCCTCCATTACGCATCGCAGTCAAACATGGAATGACTGGACACGGCCGCTGTTCAGTTAGCAGCCTTTGCGCATACCTTGCCAGACACGTAACACCATCTAGCTACAAAACATGCGCGAATCCGTTTTCTCACACCTGCACCTAGATTTCAGGCCCATTGACCCATTTCTAACTAACATAGTTTTGGTGTAATATCCTCTGCCTCATTATTTATTGACTGAGCCTAAAAAATCACAGGTTGTTAAAAAAAAACACCACACAAACTTCTGCACACTGCATGCCTTAAGACTTTCGAAAACAAAGGGGATGTGAGGTTTGATACACCCTAGTGGATACAGGGGCAAAGAAAATTGGCTATAACCAGATGTAGCACCTCTTTTCAATATCAATTGTGGCGTGCACTATAGTAAAGTCCCCCATGCATATTGCACTGTTCCATTAAGGCACATTTAGGGGAAGGGGATGTAGGGGATAGAGCTACACACGTTCTCAATCTTGGTTCACTATGGAGGTGATGTGATCAGCACCATTCTCCAGCTGCCCTTTCCCCCAGGTACCTATTTATTTGAGGCTGAGTGAACCTCAGAGGTGCTTATACAGATGGACAAGGGTAGAAACATTCTGACCTCAGATCACCCACTTGGGCTTGAAACATGCTCCATGGTTTCTGTAAAAGGACAGATGGGCAGAGACTTAAATAGACAGGCAAAATACTTGAAATAATACAGAAGACAGTCAGCATGTTCCAATGGAGCAATCTAATATAACAGTGGTAAATAATTATTTGGTCCATTTTGTCCATGCTGTATCTGAATGTTGCTCCAAGTAAGAAAATGCATAACAAGCATTACATACACTTACAGTGTAACTTAGAATAAATATTCCTCAGGGGGTAGTAGCTAAAAAGGTAAACTAAAATTGGGGAAAAAAATAAAAACTTAAAATTTGAGTTCCAGTGTATGTGTGATCCGATTTTGTTATGTAAAATATACACTAGCTATGAAATACCTTCTAGGACTGGTTATTAAAAGATAAAATGCAGTGTTTTGATCTTCTAAAGAAATGTTTCCGTCAGGAATGTTGTTATACATTAAAAAACCTACATTTGTCCTACAAATTAGCCTTTCAACCTCCTCGTTTTACGAAGTTTCTGATGAACACTCATGTTATAACATTGAAAATATAAATGTGGTGTTTATTATTACCCACTTTAGGTACAGCTTTCATTACTAGTATTTTATTATGATAAGTGCATTAACATAGAGATTTATCAAGAATGTATGGTAAAATACAATGAACACATGCAACTCTTGCACATTACGTAACTCAATTGAAATTTAAATAAATTTTTAAACATGGCAATATCTTGTTCTGTAGATATATTCCATTCCTCATGTATTCTAAAATAGTTTTACAATGAGGTCCATGCCACACACAAAATTGATTTGCTGTGCCAAACAGGAGAGAATAGTGTAATATGAAACACAATTTTATTCACAAGAACCCTGATACTTACATATCTCTTTCACAGTGGTTATTCAAGGAAGTATAAATGATTGCATTGTTAGTAACAGCAGGTGTAAAAATAATACTTTTCATTTCTTAGAAATACATCTATTACCAACCCAAGAGCAAATAAGGGTTGACTGTATTTTTTAGTACATCACAACTCCTTCAAGTAAAAAATAGTAACTTTACCTCAAAGCCCATCTCCCTTCTCTGCTTCTCTTCTGCAGATGATGGGTTTTCATTCAGAAGGTTTTCCGATTCAGAAGACATGTCATGGAAGTCCTGCAAGATTGTCTTGCTTGTCTATGCACAGATAGCACACAAACTTTGGAAAAACTGTCATCCTCTGAAACCTAGAATGAAGAAAACTGAAGTCATAAGTAGGGTAGGGTTGGGACATGGGTATTTAAACACTGGGTAGCTAAATAAAATTTGGGTAAATACAGGGTATTTATGAAAATTATAGTCATCTACCAAGAACCGCCATAGCTCAGTTCGTAGAGCATCTGGCTATCACTCGGAAGACCTAAGCTCATCCCGGGGCAAGGGAAAATTTTCCCTGTTTCTGCATGGCTCTGAGGTTCACCCAGACTCGTATAAATCACTACCTGGAGGGTAAAGGCAGTCAGGCAGGATGCTAATCACCATCACAACTATGGCTATGATCAAGAATATGTGGAGCTCTATACCTTCACTCACCCCCTGTGCCTTCACAGCATGTGTTATCTACCTCAAAAGTACATATTTATTACAAATTAAATGTTCCCTTTATATTTTGTCTTGAGACAAAAATATAAACATCCCTCTTTGCAATTGTTAAAGTTGAACATCTGGATTCCCTACCAAACTTGTAAAATTCATTGTAAACTGCATTTTTAAATTATACAAAGCTTTGTATATTTCTATACCTTTTATATTTTGATCATTCCAGTTATATATTGCATGTCCTCACTTTCCTAGCTACATTCACATCTATTACTCAGTATGGCCACTATTGGACCATGATAAAATACAAGCATAATTCCTGGTTTAAGGCAAACTTTCCAACAATTCAAGGGTATAAACAGATGTTTTCTCTATTTCAACTTTACATATCACCACCTCTCACCCTCCCACAAATATAATTAACAATCTAAAGGGTCTGTGTGATTAAAGGCTGACACACTCATCTCTGCTGCGGTGCAGATCTCAATTTTCATTTCATCTCCCTGCCTCTTAGCATCACATGTTCTACCCTGCTCGCCAACCTTCGCCATTGTTGCCAATTGTCATTCTATTTCTGGACACACTCGCCCAAACATAATTGAAAACAATTGAATAGTGCTCCAGCTCACGACTCACACCATTCAACAGGAACATTAATGTGGCATTATAGCATGGCGTAATGGTTGCTTCTTTTATGCAGTGCATTTTCATTGGCTAGTTAGTAACTAGTGTGGCCAACTGTATTAATGAAGCACTTTTCTATCACGGAAGGACAAAGACAGAGTGAGTGTGAGTTTTGTTGGATTGGAAGCACCAAAATATTATTTTAAGTACTTGACGTTGTCTGCGTGTATTGCATGTGTATGTTAGTGAACATTGCATTCCATAATGCCTCCAGTACTATTGTTCATACTTCTTCACTTTAGAATTGCTCAAAAGAAAGAAATTATGTGGATGCATGAGCATTTCTGTGTTTCTACTCTCGGCTCCGTCGCGTGTTCTTGCAGGAATTGCACGAAGGGAGGGAGCTGGTATTTTTGCTGCTTAATGTGATGCATATTGTTTTCTTTGTTAAAATTGGCATGATTTGACGGCAAGTTCATAACAAAAGAGAAATCCACGCGGCTTATCGTCTGGTGGCAATATATGTACTTGTTATTGTTTTCTTCTTATTCTTGTTATTGTTGCGGAAGCCAGCTTTGTTTATAAATGTACAGCAAAGGCAGCTGACTGTCCCCCATCATAGAGAGGCAATAATACTGCTTAAGGAGACGAGGTTTACACATGCGTAGCACAGGTTATTAGTTCTCCAACCAGTGGTAGTGTCAGTCGTGTATCACATGTTGTTGCAGTTCCAATCCAGTGTGGGCTTATTGGGAGTGAACAGTTAAAATGCCACCAGGCCAATTAATGCAATGGAAAAATAATACATTGTTTACTTTATTTGAAATCACACAAATAATGAATCACTATGAAGAAGTCTTCTTTGCATCAGTTTTGGGTAATTTTACGCATGTGTTAGTCCAAATTTAGCAAAGTTTTAGTCCATATGTATGTACATATAAAACCACTTGTTAGCACATATTAATCCCAGCCCTCGTTATAATGCATGGTGTTTAAAACTCAATGTTTAGATAGAGCTGAGTTCTCTAATTTCCTTGTTCTACGAACAGATGTGCCTTGGTGCACTGCAGCGATTTTTCTATAGAACAGATTAGCAACACTGGTCCTCGCATTGTGTTGCACCGATCACAGCAGAGATATGTGTGTCGGCCAATACAATGTATCCACAAAATACTAATTCAATTAAATGACATACGTACACACTCACACATATATATATTTATACATATATAATATTTAATTTCAGGTGCAGAGTAGTTTACATTTGTCATTTCACTTGTTCATGCTCGAAATACATACATCTACAAACACAAGTCACAAATGTTAAGGAATATATAACAAAAAAAAAGAAATGTTAATGGTATAAGAATTTCAAATTCAAATTTTAATTTTTTGAAATTAATTTGTTGCACTTCCAGTGGCACTCTAAAAGTTGGTAGTGTGTGCTGCAGGCCAATATTTAAAATATTATTAAAATGACACTTTATTAAATTGTGGGTGTGGCATTCACCCATGACCGATCGCAGGTTAATATAAGCAAAATATTATGGGTGTGTTCCGAAAGTCTTAACGAAACAAACACATTCAATGAAAATAACTGGGCTCGTGAATCTGGTGAAACCAGTTATTTTGCAGACTTATGGGTTACTCTAGGTGAAAGCGCAGGCATGGCTTTTTGTTTAGAGAACGTCTCCACATGACATCCAGTGGAAGGAATGTTCTTAATGGAAAAAATAAACACTACTGCGGACACTGTTACTCATTTTAATCACATTCTAAGAACAGTTGAGGCATATTCATCTTGTGCATGTTGCTTCATGTTGCTATCTGTTAAAATGATAATACATTTTCGAACTAGTTCAGTTTGAATCCATCAAGCACAGACGTTGTCTGCAAGCAGCAGACAATTCTCACCGAACAAACCAGCCTCCTGGACCGTGCGTTTGGTGAATCTCATTCTTGCACGAAACATATGGAATGAGACTTTTGGGACAGCATAATGAATCTCACGAAACGCACGAAAGCACTTATGCGGCAGCCAGTTACCATAACTCGTTTAACGTGTTAAACTCGTGCAACTTTCGGAACGGGCCCTATACTCTTGAAAAAGGAAAAATGAAGCATTTTCAAGCAGATGAAAGTTTCAAGCAATGAGGGAGCATTTTTCTTATGTGATCAAATGTATCTGTGACCTAGGAAACGGAATGAAGACTGTATGATAGAACAGGGGTTCCCAAACTGTTTCGTTTCACGACACCCTTAGTATTTCAAGATACTTCTGCAGCGCCTAAGTCAGAATGTAAGCCTAATTAGCACTTGCAAGGCTCAGTTAGTGTAGTTTGGTTGCTTGCCTTAAGTTAAAATAATAAACACATATTTCAAATTCAGAAGCATTTTACATGGAAAAAGTACTAAATAAGCACATATTTGGAAATGTCATTTCAATGAAAATATTGGAACATTTCGCGACACAACTGTAAGCCACTTTGATAGAATATTTTGGAAAGGATTTTTTTTGTAGATATATGTGTAGTCAATTTGCAACCATGTGAGTAGTGAAACTTTTAGTTTTGTTTTGTTTACATGGTTAATACGGGTTCCATTTCTGCATCAGAAGTATGAAATGTACACTACATAATTACAAGCAAAATTGAACTAAATGTAGACAGGAATGGTATTTTTGGGAGTCATACTAGCTACACCCCTGTTTTGGATGTAATACAGAATTGTGAAATAGTAAGATGGAATGTAGTCTCTCTTTCCCCCTGCTGAACTTTTGTCAATTATTTGCAGATTATCATGTGAGGCTCAAGGCCAGATCAAGATGTGATCAGGTGTTTAAAGGGGCATTATCTACTGCTAGGAGACCTAAAGGTGACGTAAAAATGCAGTGTCCATGAAAGAATTGGCATTAAACAATAAGCATTTGGACAGGCAGATGCTGATAATGATGAAAGAAAGATCTTGCTGCAGATGAAATTC
Source organism: Lepisma saccharinum (assembly GCF_977018435.1). NCBI lineage: Eukaryota > Metazoa > Arthropoda > Insecta > Zygentoma > Lepismatidae > Lepisma > Lepisma saccharinum. The sequence goes on from NC_139243.1 coordinate 48,648,565, forward strand.
AGTTGCTGGTGCTGAAAATAATTCTACCTTTTTTTTGTCAAGTTACACATGTTGGTTTAATTCTGTCAGAATTTTGACAATTTCTTGGTTGTATCACTCTTGATTTTCTGCCACTCTTTACTAATATGATGATGAGGGTGAGTGATGATCAGATGTAATTGATAAAGGTACAGACAAAGTTTCGAACCTGAAAATTTTGTTGATGGGATTAAAAGCCAACCAATTGATATGTTTTGGCCACAGAGTTAGCAAAATTGACCTTCGATACAAATTGGAAACATGCTTGTCATGAGGATGCTGATATACTCAGGAATATCATTCAGCTATATTGTTGCCATATACCATATAGGCCCCTATATGGCTGTGTTTGTAGTTCATACGTGATCCATGTGCATTTACACAATTGCAAACACATTCTTGAAATTTGCATATTTTTGCATTTCTTAGCATTTACACATGGTTCTACACATTTTGAATGGCATGCAACTGGTTCAGACACATAAAAATTGTGGAAGTATTTCACGATAGAAGTACGTTGGCCACATATCATGACTAAATACATCAGATATTCGAGATTCTGCATTGTGAACAAATTTTATGTTATGTAAAACATGAACATATATTAATTGAAAAAAAATTCAACATAAATTTAGAGGGGTATATTTGGTCACCAGCCCTACATGGGTAACGGTTTCGTATGTTGAATGATTTTTCTTTCAATGTTTTTACACGTTGTACAATGTGTATGTATAATATGGGATGTAGTTTCATTATTTATGAAATGAAAACTTATTATGTGCAGACAAAAATGATATGCTTTCTTTTCTTTAAATGTGGAATATATAATGATTAAATAACAAATATTTGCTCACGCTCTCTCTCTCACTCTCATATTAGTAGTGTTTTATTTAAATATAGTTTCTCTTGGCCTCCAATGAAAACAATTGAGTAAGCATGTATTTATTTCGGCAAGAGAACGAGTGTTCTTATTGTTGTTATTGATTAGGTTTATTTTACTTCGCTTTTCTGCCACACTTGGTTATCGAGAAAATGAGGATGAGAGTGATATATGATGGAAATGATGAAGGCCGGGATTGGAACATGTGACGAGCGCGCATTCTTGTTCCTGTGTGTTGTACTCTGCTACAAAATGTATGTATTGTTACCTGTTTATCCCCTTAAATATATTGCACCTCCCATCACTTTTTCTAGCTGTATAAATTTAATAGCGATAAGTACCTAATAAACTTAAGTCATGAGGGCAATTATAAACAGAGGACTCTGGACTACTGATTTCACAGTGCCCTACTGATGCACTTGGAGAAAATTATTTGTATTTGTATTTTCTTATTGTTAGCATTGCTCTGCCATCACTTCACCTAACTTCTGTCATGACGATGAATGTTGATTAAATTAAATGGGTGAAGGGTGGATACAAAGAGATGCTCATGCACAGGCCAGGGCTTGAACTCGGATCCTTTAGTAACGAGATCGTGAGATGGAGAAATAAGGGAAATCAAGCAATGCAAAATTTGTGAAAAAAAGTTAATCATACACAAAGATGGTGTTTCAAAAAGATATTGAAAATTATCACTGGGGGAAAAGAGGAAAATGCAATTTCCTTTACCGATACCCACGTATCCAAATGGTTAGCCCTTTCCTCTAGGAAATGCAAGCCAGTGGATTTTTTATTAGCTTTATTTTACTTTGCTTCTTGTGCCACTTTTGACTAATTTGTGAAGATGGGGATGAGTGATGACATGAAATTGATGAATGGACACTCACAAACATCATGCCCATGCAGGGATATGAATCTGGTGCCCCTGGTGTCTTAGCGTGATGTGCTACGAGGACCCGTGGTACCCAGTGGAGGCACATAGTGGATTAGTTCCCACTTTAAACTGTAGGGCCAGTCCCAATTAGCCTTTCATTACATAAAGTGGGCTTAATATACCAAATCAACCAACCGTGGGGGAGTGGAGTGGTTATCACAGTGCGCTATGATACCAGGAGTTCCGGGTTCGAACCCCCACCTGGGGATGGGTGTTCTTTGTGTTTGTCCCTTCCTTAATTTATCGTATCATCTTCGCGATTAACCAAATGTGACAAAAAATCGACGCTAAGTAACAAAAATCAAATCAAATCATTGATTCATTGTTAGATTTGGTTTATTTTACTTCGCTTTCCTGTCACTTTTGGCTAATCGCGAAGACGATAAATTGATGAAGGGACACACACACAAAGAACACATATGGCAAGCCTGGATCTCTGGCTCAGTAGTCAAATGAAATCGTTTTCTATTTTCGAAAGGTGGTGGGAGTTACGTGTACTTTCTTTAGAAATACTGGGTGCTAAAGTGTTTGTGCGCGTGTGTGTGTGTACGGGGGGGTTATCACCACACCAACCACCCTTCGGCACCCCTCGGATTGCTACGCAACGTGTCACTGATGTTAACAGACGTAAATCGCAATTGATTCGAACCATGTAAATATTGCTGGTATGAATGAAGAATACAGAGAATGTCTCCAATTTTGTTAATATTTGGTATACTAACTACATTTGGCCTTCTAATCACCAATTTGTTGTTGAAATGCCGCTGTCACATGTAAAAATTGTTTTCTTACGCCTATATATGTTGCAAAATTACATTCTTCATTACCGCATTCATTCTCCATACGTAAACATAACAGCCATCTTTGATGATAACAGTTGAGTTGGTTGGTTTGAGTTGGTGTTTTAAGTCCACTTTATGCACAGTAAGGCCAATCGGGACTGGACCTACAGTTTAAAGTGGGATCCGAACCACTTGTGCCTCCACCGGGTATCGAACCCGGGACCCCTTGATTACAAGGCAATGACGCTACCACTGTGGCATGGGGGAGGCCCTTGATGATAAGAAAATGTGACGTTCAACATTCGTTGCACTGTGTACAGCATTGCCACACTGTTCCTCCGTTACTTGCAGAGCATTAGTTGTTGTGTTGCACTTGAAGAACATTATTCGTTGAAGCATGGCGGAGTAGAGGGGTGATCAAATTTTTAATGTGCAAGATTTACTTAGGTGGAGTGCGGAGAAGGACGGACGTGGGCTAATTACGAAATTGATGGATTTTGGTATTTTACCCAATGAGGGGGTTTACATAGGTTTGGCAATGGTGTTCGAGCGTTCTTCTAGAAAAATGGCGTTTTGTGCAGTGAGGAAGCAGTGCTATGCAACTTATATCTCCACGAAGCTTAGAGTAAATAAATATCTTGAATTTCGTTAATATTTGGTATATTAATTACTTTTTGCATTCTGATCAATACATTATGCACGGGTAGCCCAACGAACTATGCACAGTTAGCCCAACAAACTATTGACGGATAGCCCCAAAAACCATTGATGAAAAGCCCCACGAACCATTTCCGGCAAGGTTAGGTTAGGCAAGCATAGTTATAATTTTGTTCATAAAACAATGCGTTACAGAATTAAAAAGAAAAAAATGAAATTAAATCTGCTTTTTTCACGATTTCCAGACGTGACAGCGGCATTTCAACAACAGATTCGTGATTAGAAGGCAAAATTTAGTTACTCTACCAAATATTAATGAAATTGGAGACATTCTCCATATTCGGTAAGACTGCAGAATATGGGCTGCTTAGAAGGAATGCGGTTCCTAATTTTTTGGTAAGGTATTGAAGTAAGTATTCGAGTAAAGTAAGTTGGAAAGTGCGGAAAAAAAATTGGAAAATACATGTCCAGGCTAGATGCTTTCCGAAGCGGTGAAACGATCGAGAAAGCGACATTGTTTCGCACGTTCCTGCATGGAAATAAAGAAAATGGTAAGGAAATCAATAACGTAATTTAACAGAACATAGGAAAAAGTAATAAAAGTAGAAAAAGTAAAAAAAGTAAGGCTATCTGTGCAGTTTCACGCGATGCCGTTGAACTTTATCCTTACTGCGGATAAACGTATCTCAGTGCATTTAAAAGTTTCGAAAACCTGTCGCTTATCGCACAACACTTGAGCACACGGGGAAAAAGCTTGTTAATTTAATGCCGGATGGCTACTTTGTCACGTTAGACTATCTTGGTTTTGTATTTATGCTAATGAAACCTAACCTAACAGACCTAACCTAACCTTATAGGCATTTATCGTGAAAATAAATGAAAGCAACTGTTTTTAAAGAATATGACGTCGGAACACAAGACAAATGCTTATCGCACAACAATTGAGCACATGGGAAAAAGGTTGTTAATTTAATGCATTTTGTATTTATGCTAATGAAACCTAACCTTATAGGCATTCCTCGTGAAAATAAATGAAAGCAACTGTTTTTAAAGAATATGACGTCGGAACACAAGACAAATGCTTATCGCACAACAATTGAGCACATGGGAAAAAGGTTGTTAATTTAATGCGTTTTGTATTTATGCTAATGAAACCTAACCTAACAGGCCTAACCTTATAGGCATTCCTCGTGAAAATAAATGAAAGCAACTGTTTTTAAAGAATATGACGTCGGAACACAAGACAAATGCTTATCGCACAACAATTGAGCACATGGGAAAGAGGTTGTTAATTTAATGCATTTTGTATTTATGCTAATGAAACCTAACCTAACAGACCTAACCTAACCTTATAGGCATTCCTCGTGAAAATAAATGAAAGCAACTGTTTTTAAAGAATATGACGTCAGAACACAAGACAAATGCTTATCACACAACAATTGAGCACATGGGTAAAAGGTTGTTAATTTAATGCATTTTGTATTTATGCTAATGAAACCTAACCTAACAGACCTAACTTAACCTTATAGGCATTCCTCGTGAAAGTAAATGAAAGCAACTGTTTTTAGAGAATATGACGTCGGAAAACAAGACAAATGCTTATCGCACAACAATTGAGCACATGGGGAAAAGGTTGTTAATTTAATGCCCGATGCCTACGTTGTCACGTTAGACTATCTTTGTTTTGTATTTATGCTAATGAAACCTAACCTAACAGACCTAACCTAACCTTGTAGGCATTCCTCGTGAAAAGAAATGAAAGGAACTGTTTGTAAAGAATATGACGTCGGAACACAAGGTGGCCAAACTGTTGTGCGGAGAGGAAAACCCCGAAACAAATGAAAGCAACTGTTCGTAAAGAATATGGACGCGAACGAATTGACAAATGCATTGCTTTTAGTACCAGGAAAAACATTTTTACGCGTAATAATATAATAGTAATCGTAAAAGGAACACCGGAAAATGGATGTAGAAGGTACGTACTTTCAGGGGATATAAATTTTGTTCGTCTATTTAGAGGAAAACAGCAGCCCATGTTCTGCAGTGAGACCCCATATTCTTCATTCGCTCCAAATTGCATTCGTAGCAATTAAATCGGAATAAAACAAAAGGAACTTGAGCCCCTTTGGCTTTAGGCACCGCTCTCTTCCAGCTTGAATTCAATGTTAATTTCACCCCTCAAAAGAATGCACATAGATGAAAAATTCTGCATAAACCCCTGGCACTGATACGCAGTGGAATTACATTACACCTTACACCCAAAGTATATACCACTGAAGGTACTAATTTTCTTACTCGGGAACAAAATAACCAGCCTTACACAACTCCATGTGTTCGAGGTAAACATAAACAAAAGATGAATGAAAAAAACAAAACAGTAACCAAAACGCCAAAATTCCTGCAGAGTTGCCAGATCAAAATTAGAAAAGTCCTTCCTTCTGGATATGACGTCCGATCGAAAGTAGAATGGGCAAATCCGGAATCAACCGGAGAATCCGGATTTCGAATTCCTAATGGCTGGTTTATCAATGTCCAATTATTCTTTCTGTTAACTATCTGCCAATTGGAGAGGGGTGTGCGGGACAGAATATTTTTGGTCGGGACGGGAATTTTCTTTAATCCCGACAACAGGGTTGGCATGATTAAAACAAAAGTGTTTAAAACACTTTGTTTTAAACGTTTAAAACACACGGCTTTATTTTTTTACAAATGTTTTAAACGTTTAAAACAATGTGTTTTAAACAATTTTTTTTAGAAATGTTTAAAACACATTTTGGTACTTGGTATTTTATAGTCTGTGATAATTTTTTGTTTGGCAACCCTGTCTTTTCATTGAATGTGTGTCAATTATTCCGTGTTTTTCCAAGACCCAACAATCCAGAAATACAAGAAAAAAGGAGCGAAAAGAACAAAACAAATCAGCCTTTCCACGTTTCTTTCCGTGTGGGGTAAAGACTGAGCTGGATTTTGTCCGCCCAATGACGTCACACCCGCGGCAGTCGCGAAAAGAGGCGTGTCTGACCCCAGCCTTTCCTTCTAGTAGACTTGTGCCCGGTTCGCTCAACCATCTTTAAAACGTTCTTAACGAGTTGATAGTTAACGCATCACTAAAATCTTAGCAGCCTGTTAAACTTTTAATGTTCGCTCAAGCGATTTTATAGGCCCGTTAACTAACGACATGTTAGAGACGTTTTGCTTTGATGCCTTGCTATTCTCATACTTTGATACGAGAAGTGCAACGTTTTCATTGGTTGCACCGTGGACAGTAGACTGTGCGTAAGCGGATTTGGGCTTTTTTTGTATGAAATCCCAGGAACAAAAATAAATAAAGTAATGTGTAACACATAAATATATGTTTAAGAAATGAATGTTAGTTAGGTATTTACGTCCGCACACCGAAAATGTTATGTATTAGGATAAACAGTTACATTGTAATTTCGTAAGTTAGATTTAAATGAGTGCCTACCGACTGCCAATACAAGATCATAAATATATAAATAAAATCTACTGTTCTAAGTTAGGGTAATCTGTTTGAAGTTTAATAAATTTAATTATATTAAAATGGCATGACAAAAGAGGCCTAAAGGTGGAAATGAATGTGTGTTTGCTATAATAATTTTCCTCAACAAAAGAGAACATTTCACGAAATGTACACCATGCATAACTTAACTTACTGTGCCATGGCAATTAAATAATATGTAAATATTGCAAGTCACTTCTATTGGCATTGATGTGAATGTGGCATTGCAAACAAGAAATCTACTGTTTCCAAATAATCACTGACAAAAAAAGAAGGCACGTAAAATGTTTACCAGTATGATTACCGTTCATGCTTATGTACAAGGGACGTTTCTGAATGGTTGTGTTTTTGTTTCGTACAAATATTTTTCAAAGAAAAAATGTATATAATACAATACGATATTTTATATTTGATTTATCATAAATGGTAAAAAGGACAAGTACACTGTTAGACAGTATCCTCACCACTTGTACGAACGTACCGTGCAAAGTATAATTTCCGAATGCGTGGTAGTGTGTTTTACAAACAAATATGCTTACTTTTACAATTTCCATGCACGAAACTACATTACCAGAAACAGCTTAGGATTAAGCTTTTTTCTTAATGAAACATACATGTGTAGTACTGTACTTTACATTATGTTTGGTTATTCATTATGTGATGAAATTGTAGTCATTCAGAAAATGTACCTTGTACATGGAACGGTTGATTAATATGATATTTTACATTTGATTTATCATAACTGGTAAAAACAAAAGTGCACTGTTAGACAGTACCATTACCACTTGTACGTATGTACAAGGAAAAATTTCCGAATGGATGGTAGTGTGTTTTTCAAACAAATATGTATACTCTTACCATTTCCATGCACGAAACGACAACACCTTTAAACTGCTTAGGACCTGAAGCTTTTTTCCTTAATGAAACATACATGTGTAGTACGGTTCTTTACAATATGTTTGGTTATTCATTATGTGATGAAATTGTAGTCATTCAGAAAATGTACCTTGTACATGGAACGGTTGATTAATATGATATTTTACATTTAATTTATCGTAACTGGTAAAATATATAACAAGTGCACTCAGACAATATCATTACCACTTGTACGTATGTACAAGGAATAATTTCCGAATGGATGGTAGTGTGTTTTATGTCACTGCACAATATCAAAATGTTACAATGTCCATGCACGAAACAATATACCTGAAACTGCTTAGGACCTCAAGCTTTTTTTTTTTTTTTTTTAATGAAACAACATATGAAAGCTATATTACGTGATGAGATGGTAGTCATTCGTAAATGTACCTTGTACATGTAACGGTTGATTATTTTTTTCAATTTTTAAGTGCTCTTTCAGTTCTTATGAATACGATTTAATTTCCATTTGCACCGTTATATGTCAGCCCATTTTCAATATACTGCATAATAATTGTTTTGATTTTATGATTATATTAAGACTCACGTTATATTAAACAACATGTTTTATTCTACAGTACATACGTACAGCTACGAGCTAAATAAGTAAATAGGTTAGGCAGGTTTTCTTTATTTCTGTACTTGGTTAGGTTAGGCAGGTCAGGTTTGGTGCTTTTAGCATCTCCAGTTTGCTACAGCTGTCCCTAGCCGCTTGTGATTCAGAATATAAAATGATGAAAATTTGTGTCGAGCATTCTCGTCACTGCAAAATCATTTCCTTCCATTATGTTAATTGGAGTAGGTGGATAATTTGAAAAGTTCGAAAGAACAATTGCCTACTACTTTGAAAGATTGCAGGCTACATTGTGTAATGTCACAAATTTATTTTACATTTAATGAGAGTACAAGACGTGTATTGCCTATTTCTAGGACAGTTGCTTCATTTTAATTTTATCTCTTACGTTTTCTGACATTTTTCAGTTTAAAAAACAACATAAAATTGGAATGGTAGTTATAAGCAGACATAAGCATAAACACAAGAAACCACGACTTTCTCAAGTTTCTATGTGATCCACTGCAAAACGGCGTGGACGACGACACCGAATATTTTGGTGAATAACTTCACCTTATACAAATTGAAATATGTAAAAGGAGGTTACATTATTTTAAAAAGTCATGCGATATTTTGTGTTTATGGTTACAGTGCATTGAAGGTGGAAGCTCAATATGCATTTTAAAAACATCAAGTTCGTATAATTAAATATAAGCATATATTTTTGGCTCGACAGGCAAAATTAATAAAATTTGAATAATGTGCGATGATCACGATGCCATTATTGACAAAACTTTAAAAAATACATTGATACAATATTTCTCATTTAACTTACATGTGATTTCTGATTTGCAGTACGAATTTATAATATGAAATACGAAATGGGAAAATTATTTTTTCTGTAGAAAGAAATCGAACTAGTGTATGTTTTGCGATGGTATGCAAATAATGTGTTCAAATCGGTTTGGGATAAAATTTCAACACAACAGCTGGCATACGCAATTTCGCCATCTTATTTTCGACACAACACAACGCGCTGTTAAGCACTTTAATGAAGCAAAAGAGTGCCTTTAGATTTAACGACGACATTAGAGGTCTGTTAGCCTTAACGAAGGTTGGAGAAATGCCTCAATGTGCTAATGTAGCGTTAACTTGATTTAACGCTTCCTTAAAATTTAACGCGCGTTGAGCGAACCGGGCATTGGTGTTTTACGGGTATCACTTATCGCAAAACACTTGAGCACCCTTATGTTCTGACGTCACGGGAAAAACCTTTTTAATTTTAGGCAAAATACCTACGTTGTTAGGTTAAGTAGTCTAGCTATGTATGCACAAGGTAGCAAAACTGTTGTGCAACAAGAAACACGCGTGCTTTACTGTAGAAATCGAAACTTCCCAGTTCTTTGTTTCGTATCGTCCTGTAAGTTTGAGACTGTTGACTCATCCGGTGGACGACGCATTACGTCATCTGGTGAGCAAATGTCGCAGCCAGCGGGTAGAAAACACACAGCAGGGGTTCATTTTCATTGAATGAAGTCTTCCGGGGAAGGTTTAAAACCTTATTTACTGCTTAAAAGGACCGGTATTTCTTTGTGTACAAAATCAGTAAAAGTAGGAATGAATAGAGCGTAGGGGAGGAGCATACGGAAGAAAACCTGTAGCTAATTTAGTCGCTTTTTCCTCTATACCTCAAATTAACACATGTTGCATTGATCTTTGTAAGTGTTAATATTTTCGTATTTTCACCATGGCTGTTGCTTTTTTCTTCTATATTTCGCAAAGGCAAGTAACAGAAATGCTTTACCCGGTATTCGAACTTTCGTAACTTGCTAGACACTACTTGCGTTTACTAAAATATATATTGTCTGACGATACGTAAATTTAAAATGAAGCCTACATATTTAAATTCCTAAAATGTAACGTGCTAAAACACATTCTAAGATCCTTCAGTGTCATTGTACAGTGGGATCCATGAGAATTACCGTTGAAATTGTCCATGACTATTTTCATTAATTTTTTCTTACATACTGTGTGTATTTAAGTGATGAATTTTTATGTACGCTGGTGCAGAAGTTGTTGTCAACAGCTTGTTTTGAGTTTTCTTTTAATTCTTGAAGCTCCTATTGTGTCAAATAAAGTGCACGAACATGGTGATGGACAATTTGCACAGTGATACTCATGGATCCCACTGTACTCGTACTAATTTCAGTTAGTTTAAAATACCCATATCAGTGTTTATGAAAAGTAGTAAAAAAATAAGTTCAATATAGTACATAGAGAGGTAGTCACGGTAGTCATCCAAGATACAGTTCGTCGGGTGAAAAATGTATGAATGAAACAACAAAAATCTAAATTGAATATACAGATACAAGATGCTACTGTTAAAAGAACCTAGTATTTTCTAATTTCTCAATGCAAAAAGTGTAAATTGTAAGCATTATTTTTCTTAGTCTACCACAGGAATTTAAACCGTTGTAAACTTATTCTACATGTACTACATTGTGCTTGCTACTAGTTAGTTCATTGATCTGTGTTTGGAAATCTTTTTAAGGAGATGAAAATTATTTAAAATGTGTGTTGATCGATGGAATGAGCTAAAGTTTACTTTCAGAAAATCACGCTGCAGACGAATTCCCTACGTATAAGGTGGTACATGTTTTGTAAACAAGTGATCGTGTCGATTGGAAGATATAAATCTGATCCGAAGAGTATATGACTGACCTCCTTTCATTTTGAATTTTTCAAATGGAATTTTCCAAAACTAAATACTTCATTCCTGCCTCGTCTTGTTTTCGAGACGCGACACGAGAGATCAATTTCGGGGTACAATATACCTCACCGATTATTTTTATATCTTTGTCAGAGGGTGTTCGGACACCTGTACTTAAACCTACATATATTAAGAGATTTTTTGAAAATAGAGATGGTACTGAGACAAGAAAATTATCAAATTTGGAGACGAGACTGAAATAAATCTCTGAAAAATCAAAACGAGACGATACTTGATGTCTGAGACGATCTCGTTCGAAACTTTGGTATCACGCTTGAAGAATTTACTTAAAATAAATTTAAATTAGTGTCTCTTATTCAGACATACAAAGCGTATATCTTGTTCATATTCGAAATAAGTCGGACCTCCCCGATGGCGCAGTGGTAGCGTCGTCACCTTGTAATCAAGGGGTCCCAGGTTCGATACCCGGTGGAGGCACATAATGGTTCGGATCCCATTTTAAATTGTAGGTCCAGTCCCGATTAGCCTTTCTGTTCATAAAGTGGACTTTAAACAACATATCAATCAATCAATCCAAGTAAGTCGTTTATTTTGTTTATTGTAATAAAAAGTTAATCCATTAGTGACAATTGCGAACCTGTGCTGCCTGGTTTCATCAATTCAGGATAAAATGGTTCGCAGCGACGAACAAAATATAAAGCAGAAAAACGTTATTAAGAAAAGTTTTTGCTTTAATGACATATATACGTTGTGAAAGTTTGAGTGGTGATAAATTTATCTAATCTCGATACCATTCCTAGTTGAAATGGATCAGCGATATTTCCTAGACATTAAAACATGGTGCGAGTTGTGACTTTATCAGAAGGGGAGGATTTAACTATGAAATAGATATGCTTAAAATTGATAATAAATTGCTTAAAATCTAATTTTGATATTGAATGCAACACAAACACAACACCATTTCAAGTTAAATTCTAAAGTCAAACTGTAAGAAAATTACATTATTCAATTGAATGCATGAAATTAATGAAACTCTGCAGGTTCGATGATTTGCCAGTTGGCTTGTCAAGGACACTGTAATGCTTATGACTTGATTCATTTTGTTGAAAATTTTTCTGCATTACCACAATGCACTGCGAGTCTACAAGTATTGAAAGAAAAAGCAGGTTTAAAATTTCTAAATGATTTCTCTAATCAGTTAAGGTAAAGTTCATGGCACTGTCACAGCTTTCACACTCAGCTGTACATATTGGTACAATTTGGATTTGATACACAAAGGTCTTCGAGTGAGGTGGGAATGTGTATTGAATTTTCTTTGTAGATGCGAAAATCTTGCTTTCGCTTACATTAAAGTTCACTTTTTGATATAAACGAGGAATTAACATGTCACCAGAAAACACACGTATGTATCTGTATGTATACGACTATATCCGAAAAGAAACCTAGCTTTTCAAACCGGTTCTTCATATGGTCCACCAACCATTGAAAAAAATAATTCCTAGTGCATGCTTGCTTGCTCTGAGATATGAAGGATTTCGGTTTAGCATATGCAATGATAGTACTTTCAGCGTTTGAAGAGCATCATAATATACAGCTAATTACATTACAAATAATTACTATGTCAAATGTTTTACAAATACTTCAAAGTTAGATCTTTTGCGAGTTGATCGGGAATCATCAGCATTTTTTTTTTTAAAAAAAGGCAACACAACGATATAGCTTTCAACAAGCGTTCAAAAAGTGCTGTTAACATACGTCAAAGTTTTCGTATTTGATAGAAAAGTACTTGTAAAACACCTTCTAGAAGTCTGACTAAAGGGCACTGCATACGGTACATATCTGTCATAAATTAGTTTAATATTTTATATATAGCTATGGGGCTCTAAAATGAACTCAACTGAAGTGGAATTCTGTAAGTACGATATATTTAAAAATATGATTTTCATATTCAGTGGGTAAGAAATGATTATTGCTGATTTGGAATGAATCAAGTTAGAGGAGAGGGAATGCTCCTAACCTCCTTTAAATAGCAATACATTAAAATGAATACATGTAGCTTTGCTCGCAATTTTCATATTACAAACTAATGATTTTCCATCCCATTAAATTCAAAATGAGCTCAGAATAAACTCCAGAACTTTATATATTTTGGAATTGTTATCTGGTCTTGAAACCTGTTTTGAAATAGTCATAAATTGTGAAAAGTATATAGTAATAAATAAATAAAAATTATTTAGGCAAATTTTGCATTAAAAACTTGATATTCGCGTCTAAAATGGAATTCCCCATACTCCACATTTCACCTAGGTATACATGTATGTGTGAAGTACACACGCTCCTACAAAGCGAAATCCACTGTTTTCGTACATTTTCATCTCTCGGAAATCTAAAATACTTAACAGTTCCTCCTTTAATCTTACGATTGTAGTTATTGCATCCGAACACAGCACAAGCCATTTTGAAGAAAACTCTCAGTAAAGAAAGAAACGTCTATTTGTTAGCGAGAGACAAAGATTCATTGCCAGATGTAGTGGGCGAAATCTCGAGTTGCTCACCAGTTGACGTCACAGCGGCCCCGGGAAACCCCCGGCGATGCGCATGAGCCTACCATGTCTCTTAGTATCATGATATAGAAGATTACCCTACATTTAAACCTCGCTGCGCTTGGAAATTGCAGTTCCGTCGGTGGCCAATAGATGGCGCGGCCGTCTTCTTTTGCTGTTTCCAGCACAAATTGGGGGGAGAGTTCTTTCGGTGACAGTCACGTGGGTTTCAAACGTCCTTATTGGTCAGATCTCTTGTATCCCAGCAAGGCTGTTACCAATCGCAAGGGCTTTCTTTTCCACTGGTTCCCTTCCAAGCACCGCTGTTAGGGGTGGGGTGAAGAGATGGGATGGAATGGGTGATGTGTTTCCGCCACCGCAAAGTTCTTCGGAATCTTTTACTTGAAAGTAAGGTTGCCTTTCCTATGCAATTGTTAACAGATTCTTTGAGTGTTTATTTGAAGGCGAAATTAGGAATGTAAAATGTAGGCATTTTCAACTGGCGCCTGAATTTTCAAATTCAGTTCTCAAAAGACTTTTGTTTTTAAATATTTCAACTTCGCTTGTGGACATTTCCATTACCACTTTTGAAATAACGAGTACAGTGTGTGGGCCTCCCCGATGGCGCAGTGGTAGCGTCGTCGCCTTGTAATCAAGGGGTTCCGGGTTCGATACCCGCTGGAGCTACAAGTGGTTCGGATCCCACTTTAAACTGTAGGTCTAGTCCCGATTGGCCTGAGCAAAAAGAAAAAATAATAACTCATAACTGAAGTACAAACTGGGGGCGGCGAATTCCATGCACCGGCGCAACAATTATTTCTTGACTGAAACAATCTTTACTCGACCCCGCCGCACAAGAAATGAAAATGAAGTGAATAACGTGAAATTCAAATAATTTTTGTTTCACTTTGCTCGAAATAAAATCGTTTCTTTAAGATAGGGTGACCATTCGTCTCGTTTTGACCGGGAGAGTCCCGTTTCATAGGCTTGTCCCGTCAATATTATACAAGAAACACTATTTGTCCCGTTTTTTAAAAGTCTAAGAATTAGCTTGAAAACCAAGTCTAAATTTGAGAGATTCTTAAAAAGAATTAAATTCTGTATCTTGGCGGAAATTCAAATGTCAAATCCCGCGTTTTGTGTTAGATATTAGTATGTGATGCAACTTTTTCGGGGAGCTTTATTAACGGTTAGTAAAGAATAAAGTTGTTCTCAAGAAAATTGGTTCTTCTGCAAAATACTTCTGGCACTCGTAAACTTCAGCGTAGGACCTACATCAAAGGTTGATCAGAAGCCAGAAACCAGTGGCGTATGCTGGTTTTAACTAGTGGGTAATCTCAGACACTTGATTCATCCACCCACTCCTGAAGTCTCCCTGCAAATTTACCTCAACATTCATACAGGATTTACGAATGTATGTGTAAAAAATGTTAACTTATTGTTGCGACCACTGTCGAATAATTGTTGTGATTGCACTTGCAGTTAATCTACGTTTAGAATTTCAAACAATAAAACAAGATAATATAATAAATCTATAAGAAAAAACCTGTAACAAAGAATATGAAAGGAATTCGGTAGTGAAATAAAAACCCTCAATATTAATTGAAGTGTAAAATTCAAGTTACCCCAGTACCCAGTTACTCGTGCATTCCTGATTTTTGTTTTTATACACGGAAGTTTGAGTTCAAGACTTGTGGTACAAGAGATTCTACTGGCCTACCTACATTAACTATTTGCAATTTCTCCGGAAAATATCCCGTTCCAAATATTTTCACACGAAAATATTATATTATATCCATTGCCTTTAACTTTAAACACAGCACTAGCACGAATACTAAACCACTAACAGCTAAACTAATATTAAATTCTCGAATCGCTACAACACGCATTCAATTCCCTGCGCCAATCTTCTATTGTGGTTCCTTACTGCTTGACACAGACTTCATATTCCCTGCGATGCGCGAGGTTCTATAAGTTGGAATCATTGCGTTTTTTGTTTATATATTTTACATTCAAACATCTTTTATCATTATTAATCTAGAGAGGGGGAGAAGCAACTTAAATTACCTAATATATGTGAACGTATATATATATAATTTATTTCTGATAGCTTTCCCTTTTAAAAATTATTCATTTCTGTGAAAGAAATACTCTCACTGGTTTTGAAGGCTACAAAGAAAGAAATCACGCATTTAAAAATACAAAAATGAATAAAAGTAAGCATATAAATAGTTTAATTACTTCATTAATCGATTTATTAAATTGTTATTTGACGTCGCTTTTCTGCCACTTTTGGCTAATCACTACGAGTGATGATATGAAATTGATGAAGGGACATTTACAAAGAGCACCCATGCCCAGCCCGGTATTCGAATCCTGGAGCTCTGACGTCGTAGGGAGCTGTGGCAACCACTCCGCCACAGAGGTCGGTGTAATTTCTTGAATTTCTAGTTAAAATTTTAATTTATTTAATTACCGTCATCTTCAATATTAAAGCTTTTTTTTTCCTATGACAATATCTGTTGAAATAGCAGGAAATATCAGGAAGACAGAAGCAAATGTAAAATGAGAATTGACATAGAATTGGTTCGCAAATGTTGTTCAGATTTCCCTGTTTCTCGCGCACTTTAAGATGTATTTTCTCTACTTTCCTTTTCAGTACGTAATTTGCGAACCCAGAATTCTGTTTCCTGAGAAATTTCCCTGTCGTAAACAACACAGCTCCTACGATACAAAGGCCACCGGGGAAGAATGGCAGAAGAGGGAACGGCAAAGGCTCTGGGGTGGAGAGTGCGACCGATGGACTCTCTCCAGAAGCAGCTTACCCTTGCCAAGGAATAACCGCGGCTGAGAAGCAGTGTTTCCTTCCCCTCCCGTTAAGGGATTTAAAGGGAGCCGGTGGAATCTCACCCTGACGTCACCAGATTCCACCAGCTGGAGAAAGTAGCTGAAAGCCTCTCGGACATTCAGCGGCAAACGTTTGAAAAACATTCGCGCGCTGGAAGTAAAGAAATATGCGAATCAAAGATTGGTTCGGAAGAATATTGCGAAGAAATAAAAAACAACTTTTTTTTAAAATTATAGTCGGGTCATCTCCGATTACCTAGGTGACCCAGAGTATACGCCGCTGCCAGAAACACTATGTAGTCATACCGAGATTATAAAAATTAATAGCGTTTGACAACGAGAGATCATATTTTACATATATATTGTTCATGATGTATCATTTATGTGATCCATACTATAATAAATAATAAAAAAGGTAAAGTGCTCCCCTGTGCTTTGCACCACGCCATGAAGGCATATCTCGGCCGAAGCTTGGAGTGATGTGATAAGCACCACGTCCCTGGCCGCACTTACCTCCCAGAGTTTCCTCCAGGTATCCACTTAATACAACGCTGGGTGAGCGCCGGAGCCGCATAAAAAGGTGGAAAAAGTCCCGGTTCTTTCCGCCGGGATCGAACCCGGGCCTCTCGCATGGTAGTCAGACGCCATGCCGACTTTTTTATATATAAAATAAAGAAATACCCCTATTCGGTGGTATCCCCTGTCATTCACACACATTTTCTCAACATTCGTACATATCAGTTTTCTCTATATTCTCGGTTTTCTAAATTTACGGACAACACAAACATCCAAATCCTAGCCGGGATTCGAACCCGGGACCACTATGCTAACCACTCCGCCACGGAGGCCGACCACCGACTGAGCTACAGCGGTTACTATAAATAATAATAATAATACGTTAATGACAATAATTTTCTGGCTAATTAGGCCTAACCAATTTTTCTGGAGGGAGTAAAGTGACCTTTGGGTCAAAATATTATGGTCACAGTGGAGTTACAGTGGTTCGAAACTGCTTAACCCATTTTAAGATTGTTTTGCGTGTTGGAACTGCTCCATGCCGCCTTATGTGGAAGTGCCGGCGGAATAACCTCTGAGCTGCAACCACTGAGTCACCGTTTCTCAAATAGGCACCATACGTGAACACGCAATGTTCCACCGACCACGACTCCATGCTAACTGCAATAAATAAATGTAAAATAAATGGCAATAGATCATATATTATACAACAAAAATAATACAGTTTGGTGTACAATTAACTGTGTAATGTTCATTCAAAAATGAGTACACTTCCCCGTGTCACCCTGTACATGGAACACTTTGAACAAACAGTCCTCACCATAAGCACCAGGTTGCCAAAGACTTGTGTTAGGTATATAGATGATACATTTGTAGAGACGACACACTACCAGATTTCCTCCAGAATGTTAAGAGCATACATACATCAATCAGGTTTACAAATGGAAAAGGAGCAAACAAAAGCATACCATTCCAAGATGTTCTAGCAGATAGATCCGAAAATCAAATATCAACAGCTGCTTGTCAAAAGCTACACTACAAGTCTAACCACCCCAAGAGTACAAGGAACGCCATAGTCCACTAAGCTCAAGGGCCAGAAAAATTTGCTAAAATCCAGCAACACTCTGCCAAGAACAAGAACGCATCATAGATAGAATGAAACTCAATGGATATCTACCAACCAGAACCAAAAGAGCCATCCACAACCAAGCAGACAGGGAGCTAGCTAAAAAGACTGACTCAAAAGGTCCAGTACGCATGCTATACATCTCTAGGTTATGATTATGAATTATTCAAGATTCTAACTTAGGACATTATTCAGCAGTAAGAAATCACTGAGAAGCATACTATAAAATACCAAAACAGGGAACCCCATACAAGCTAGCATATATATAACAGGTGGCACACAAAATGATCCTGCATTTTGTTCTTGGATAAAAACTATAGGGTCAATCCATACGAAGTGGTACAACATGGTTGCTTGACCATTTTTTAAAAATTATATTCTTTGTGTGGTGTGAGCCTCACATGGTGACAGTTCAGAACCACTGTTACCAGGTGAGCCGGTTAATAATTCTTAATTGATCCGAAAGAAAACAAGTGTATCTGGGGAGAAAGGTAACAAATGCTTTATTCAAAGTATGCGCCATCGCTAGCTATACATTGTGCCCATCTGTCCGTCAAATTGTGGATGCCCTTCCAGAAAAATCGTTCACATTTTGAGGTGATCCAGTCAGCAAGCCTTTGTTCGACATCTTCGTAATTGTTGAAGTGTTGCTGGGAAAGTGCGTGAGACATCGATGAAAACAAGTGGTAGTCCGAAGGGGCTAAGTCTGGTCAGTATGGCTGGTGGGGCAAGAATTCCCAGCCAAGTGCAGAAATGGTGTCTCTGACACCTTTCGCTGTGTGTGATGAGGCATTGTCGTGCTGCAAAATCACTGTTCCCTGTCTTGTCACCCAATCTGGGCATTTTTCGATAAATGCATGGTTCAAATTGATGAGTTGTTGACGGTAGCGAACGGTATTTACTGTTTCACCTGGTTTCAGAAGCTCATGGTACACCTCACCCTTCTGATCTCACCAAATGCACAGCATTGTCTTCCTTCTGAAGCGATTCTGTTTTGCGGTCGATGTTGAAGGTTGTCCTGGGTCAACCCATGACTTTTTGCATTTTGGGTTCTCGAATTAAATCCATTTTTCGTCCCCAGTCACTATCCGATGCAAGAAAGACTTTCTTTCATGCCGAGTAAGCAACACTTCACACACCGTTTCTCGCTTTTCCATTTGTCTGTCGTTCAGATGATGTGGGACCCATTTTCCTGCCTTCTGGATCTTTCCCATCGCATGAAGAGGATCAGATATGGTTTGGCGACCTACATTTAACTTCTCTGCCAGTTGTTGTTGCGTTTGCGTTTCGTCTTTGTCCAACAGTGCTTGCAATTAGACTTCTTGGAATTTTTCTGCCTGGCCCGGGCGATCTTTGTCTTTGAAGTCGAAATCACCACTTTTGAATCGTCGAACCCAAAGCACACACGCATCTTGCGTTAGGACATTGTTACCGTACGTTTCCACAAGGATACGATGGCTTTCACTCTCGCTTTTCTTTTGATTGAACAAGAAAAGCAGGACGTGCCGCACATGCTCCTTATTTGGTTTGAAGGTCAACATGTTTCCCACACAATCCCAATATCACGATCACTCGCACTCGGTTGCACATCCACGGCATTTTGACAGGTACTGTCCTGGCAACACACTGACAGTTGAGACTGTGCACCAACCCTTGCTTCCAGTGCCATCCAGTGACGAAATTAAGAATTATTAACCGGCACACCTGGTATTTTATTTTTGCTATCACAGACTTGAAGATTGCGGGCATTTTTTTTATCATGGCGTGCGTCATTTTCTCCATTTGTAAGCATCAGCGGCAACTTTTTATCTCTGCTCTGGTAAGTCCTAGGACAATGAGACAAAATCTGTGATGTTAAGCACATTATAGGCTACATTTATATTTGCGTATAATATCTTCAATATTATTCCTTCATAATACATTTCAAGGTCAAAATTGTGTATCCTAATCGCTCAAAATGTCATTTTTGGACATTTGTTTTAGGGGGAAGGCAGTTTGTATAACCCTTGAATTTTTTTGTGCAAGTACCTGTGTACCAATAGTATGTGTCAAAATTATTTGAAGCTTTAAACTTTAATCCTTTTTTTCTAAAGGGTCATCAACATGTACTTTTTGTTAAAAAATTCCAAGTTCAGGGTTAAATATCTCTGGTGGGCAGTTGTTTAAAAATCTGAAATTTGTACACAATACAGTACTACATGATAAGTAACTTCAGTACAAATTTTGAGTTTTGAGATTCAATTGGTTTAAGAGATACAAAACTCGTGAAATTTCAATACTTTGCATTAAATATGGTATGCCTAATTTCATTTCTTATTAACATTTTGTGTTAAAATTCTGCAAACTGTAATTTGGAATGTCATTCAACATTACAATCCTGAAATGGATCTGCAATAAAGTATATATACTGAAAAGTAAAGCTTACTTTGTTTTTTGTTTTTTTTAAAACTCATTTTGGATTTTGAGCAACCCTACATTGCACTTCTAAGTCTTTCCCGCTTCTCCATTCAATGTTTCAAACTTCTATCACCAGGGGGTGCTGAACTATAATGAGGAAAATGACACATGTAACCAGCGGCAGCTCTAAGGGGAGAGCCGCCGTGCCATGGTTCTACCCTCAGAAAAAGAAATAGCACTTGCTTTGCCAAAATATAGTTAAATTAATACATTTACGAACGAGGAGATTCTAATCTCGTAAGCGTTCCAGCTTACGGCCGCCGCATCCCCAGCTGTTCTCTCACTTGCTCTGGGCCAGCATAGTCTGGCCTGTGCGCAGAGGCCTGCACGGAGGCATGAAAAAGTCTCCGCAGTTATCGAGCGAGGAGGTAGGGAGGCAGCCCAGTGGCAGCCATAATACAACCAGCCGTGCCAGCTGGCGTCGTGGCACGACGCGAGAGCTTTCGCATTGTGTTGACATAGTTGCAAACTTCACAGAGAAGTGACTAATCCTGACCGATTTGTAATACTCGTTGGAGAAGTAATTCGCGAGAAAGATACTTTCCTGCATACTTGGCAAGAACGAACGTAATATCTTCCCCAACTTTATATAACCATTTAGATAGAGCCATCCTGACTTTTTTGTTATAGATTTTTTCTTAAGAAAATATATATCCCTTGCTCTCACGCACACAGACACTCATGTGTTGCAACTGACGTTGACAACATTGAAGATATTTTCCAGTGACGTGCACTGAGGAGTAGCTAGTCTAGCAGAGATAGATCAATCAATCTCACATCTCGAATTATATTCAAATCACAATATTTATTGTCTTGTTAAAGCCACCACAGCTCATATGCAACACTTTCTTTTCCACGCGCTTCTCGCCCATCGGTGTTCTCCGCGGGCAAAGCTGGCTGGATACCCTAGCTCGCTCTTCTTCCGCCAGACCAGTTTCCAGGTAGAAACGCCCGGCCCAAGGAAAAGGAAGATTTCTACCTCTACCTCCCTTGCCCCCTCTCCCCGCTGCAATGGTTGAAAGCCCGTGCTTTCAGGTCCCCCAGTCTATCTCCTAGAGGACAGATAGGGGATTGGTTTCTCATAGATTTTTTCTAAATCCTCTAAAGAACTCAGGGTAAAATTTTCTGCAGTTCTCTGTATTTACACAACATTTTACACATTGTACAATATGTATGTATAATATGGGATGTAGTTTTATTATTTATGAAATGGGAACGTGTTATGTGCAGACTATAATGTTATGCTTTCTTTTTTTTTTTCAATTATGGAATATATAATGATAGAATTACAAATATGTGCTCGGGCTCTCTCTCTCACTCTCGTTTTAGTAGTGTTTTATTTAAATATACTACTCTTGGCCTCTAACAGTAATAAATACGGATGTATTTATTTGAGCAAGAGAACGCGCGTTCATATTGTTGTTGGATTGGTTTATTTATTTCGCTTTTCTGCCACATTTGGTTATTGTGAAAATGAGGATGAGTGATGATGATATGATGAAATTGATGAAGGAACCTCATATGAACAATCCAGGCCAGGATTCGAACCCGTGATGAGTGTGCATTCTTGTCCTATGTGTTGTACTCTGCAGTGAATAATGAAATAATTTGGAATGAAAAATGTATCTCAGAACTCAAAAAGCCAAATGAATATTATTGAAGAAACTACAAAAAAGTGTGTTTTGTTACCTGTTTTGTTTCTGTGCATAAAGTGGACTTAAAACACCAAATCAACCAACTGTGCGGGAGTGGTTATCACAGCGTGCTACGACACCAGGAGTTCCGGGTTCGAACCCCGTCCTGGGCATGAGTGTTCTTTGTGTTTGTACCTTCATTAATTTTATCGTATCATCTTCGCAATTAACCAAATGTGACAAAAAAGCGACGCTAAGTATCAAAAATGAAAGCAAATCATTGATTGATTGCTCGATTTGGTTTATTTTACCTCGTTTTTCCGCCACTTTTGGCTAATCGCGAAGATGATACGATAAAATCGATGAAGGGACACACACAAAGAATACCCATGGCCAAGCTGAGATTCTAACCCAGGATCTCTGGCTTAGAGTCAAATCAAATCGTTTTTTTATTTTCGAATGTGGGTGGGGGTTACGTGTACTTTTTTTTTAGTACTCATTCATCATTTTGTAATATTTTCCTGTTATTGGCATTCTTTTTTAAGGAATACTGGGCCGTAAAGGGGGGAGGGGTGTGACCCACACCAACCCCACCCCCCTTGAGCACGCCACTGACTGCTACCCCAAGTGTCGACGTCACCGCACGTCACTGATATTTTCTGTACAAAAGAATTGCCTAAATATCAAAGGGAATTCGCATCACCAGGGGATTTTTTACTTTAATATTTGTAAAAAATCACACGGAAAATCTATCAGTATAAGAATTTCACTTGGAGACATAATTCAGTTACTTGCATTGAATTCTAAAAATTGCAGATCTACAGTTCATTTAGCAGATAATCATATTTCAGTTGTTAGTAACACCGATTGTTGATGTACCGTCTGCCGTGCTGGGGTTGCAAATTATAAACAAAGCAAGGCGAGAATACCGTGATCGACTCGGTGTCTCTAATTGTTCAGTGTTTTTCTTTTTAGTGAAGTGAAAGTGTCCGATTGTGTGTGAAAGGAAGGGTAGCTAGTAAAAATGAGTCAGATTAGAGCATTATTACATACACCGTTTTCCAAGGTACTATACGATATTAAATTAAAAGTTAAACAGCTTGGCTGTCCCACGCCAGATTTAAACATCAATTCTATTTAAAAATATCAAAAAAATGGTAAAGGTGACAGGCGTCGAAATTTTAATAGTCACATTTATTTCCTAGAAACTCTGGCCGACCTCCGCACAGCATGCTACGATGCCAGGGATTCCGGGTTCGAATCTCGGCCTGTGCATCGGTGTTCTTTGTGAGTGTTCACTCATCCTTATCTTCACGATTAGCCAAAAGTAGTACAAATGTGAAGTAAAATAAACCAATCTTAGAAACTCTGAATTTTTGTCTGCAATTTTAGTAAACAAAGTTCCATTAAAATTACCTCTTTCATTAGATTTCTATGACATATGCTAGTGAAAAGTTTTCGATTTCTTGATCACCTTGGCACTGCCCATCATACTAGCTGCCAGCCGCCACTGCATGTAACTATGCAATGTCGGTGGAGCACCTGAAGTAGCGTGCCGTGATCAAGTTTCTAACCACAGAAAATGTGCTACAAATTGACATTCATCTGAGACTGAAGGCATTTTATGGGGATGAATGTGTAGACATCAGTACTGTGTGCACTGAGAAAAAAGTCTGGTTGGCTGGAACAAATCCTAGTTACAGCAACCAAATCCCTTGTTTGTTATACGCGAGCAAAACGTGAAGGTTCAGAGTACAAAATTATTTGATTGACTTAAATTTGTTCATCCAACCAAATCTTCTGTTTGTTGTATCTAATTGGATGTAGTTCTCTGAGCAAAATGTTTGGTACCATCAACCACATCAATTTGTTGGCAGTAAAGGATCTTTTGTTGGAATTATGATTATTAAAAAGTATGAAATCCCCGGGGGGACAGGGGGGAATTTCCCCCACCAACAATTTTGTCCTAAAAAAATCCAGTTGGTAAAGAAATTGGTTGGCTTCTTTAAAAATAAAGGATTTATTTATGTATGTAATATAAATACCTGATTAAATATATATCAGGTATATATAATATAAATATATAATGTAAGTACCTGATTATACAGGGTGGCTCACTAAGTCACTTAACACCCTCAGTACAAGGCCACTGCAGCGCGCAACATGGAAATGGTGATGACCAATCGTTATCAGGCCAAGGGGGAACCACATTGACGCCACCCACACGGTCGGCGGCCATCTTGATGTCCGCCATCTTGAATTCAACTTCAGAATTTTAAATGAGAAGGGGGTCGTGCGACATATCAAAATGGGCTAGAATTTCACGAGAAATGCAATGGTGAAGGTTTTTTCGACGTATCTTTAACCAGTAAAAAGATATGACTGAATTCTTGTATCAATTTGCTCCTTTTCGAGGTGTTAGAAAAATGCCTTAAAATTTGTTTAGCGCTTCGGTAATGTATCGAGATCAAAGTGACGTCTATGGAGAGACGTTCGCATGCCATTGCACATTATTTTAATCGGATACATCCATGAAGAGCTGTGCATTTTGAATGGTTGTCGCGAACAATTTACAGTGTAACACTTACATTGAATTAAAAGTCCTTCACAGTGACAAGGCTAATGTTTATGTTCATAAGGAAGTTCATAAACAGAATATTCGATGATTTTTATCTGATAACCCATTTTCGACAGATCAAAGTTGAATGGTTAGTGTTGGTAAGTTAATGGTGTGGCGTGCTGTGTGGAACACGATTGGTTAGTCAATTTTCCATCAACGGAACCTTAAATGCTTAGGGCTACTTGGATTTGTTAAATAAACGGTTTTTTTCATCCTTGCTTATGGAAGAAGGTACTTTTTACAGAGTTTTTTCAATAGGGAAGAACACCAGAACACTTATGGGAACGTTATGAACCAGTTTTTGTCCAAAGTTAGTTATCAGATGACAAGGGTCACATATTCTGTTTTTGAACTTCCTTATGAACATAAACATTAGCCTTGTCACTGTGAAGGACTTTTAATTAAATGTAAGCGTCATACTGTAAATTGTTCGCGACAACCATTCAAAATGCACAGCTCTTCATGGATGTATCCGATTAAAATAATGTGCAATGGCATGCGAACGTCTCTCCATAGACGTCACTTTGATCTCGATGCATTACTGAAGCGCTAAACAAATTTTAAGGCATTTTTCTAACACCTCGAAAAGGAGCAAATTGGTACAAGAATTCAGTCATATCTTTTTACTGGTTAAAGATACGTCGAAAAAACCTTCACCATTGCATTTCTCGTGAAATTCTAGCCCATTTTGATATGTCGCACGACCCCCCTTCCCATTTAAAATTCTGAAGTTGAATTCAAGATGGCGGACATCAAGATGGCCGCCGACCGTGTGGGTGGCGTCAATGTGGTTCCCCCTTGGCCAGATAACGATTGGTCATCGCCAATTTCAAATTCCATACCGCAGTGGCCTTGTACTGAGGGTGTTAAGTGACTTATTGAGCCACCCTGTTGTATAGATGCATATACTTAGGTATATATTTCATATAAAAAAAAATGCGGTATTTGTAAAGAAGCAAACAAATTCCTTTACCAACTGGATTTTTGTAGGACAAAATTGTTGTGTTGGGGGGAATTGTCCCCCTGTTTAAAAGGATTTCACACTCTATTTTTTTAATATATACTATTGTGAAATTCATTTGTTATATATATTTTTTTTACATAATATGTATACCACTCTCTCACACACACACATGTATGCATTGGTGTAACTTGGTGGGGCAAGGGGGGGGGGGTGCTTGCCCTCCTAAAAGTTTCAGGTTTGTTAACATTTACAAGTTAAGGATACTTTTATCATCATCCTAAGACCTGAGAAGGTAAGTAATAAATAATACGATATATTTATAATTATGCAAATATAACAATTATTTAGCAAATAATCCTGGACACTATTTTTATGGGATGAAGAACTTTTCGACTCTGGCCCCCAAAAGTTTAGCCTCAAGTTCATACAAGTCCCAAGTTACGCTCATGCATGTATGATGTATGGGTCTAAATTAAGTTATCCTCCCTCCCTTACAAGTCTTTATTTCCATCCTTGGAAAGATATTCCCTGTTATTATATGCAGATGCGAAGGGGGCATGGAAGCATATATTTCTTTTCCATATTTGAAAGTGGAGATGATCAGAACCGTGCTATAGCCCCCTTTGCACATCCCTACACCCACTGATGTGAGGCCAGATGAGTGCCACAGCTACTTCTACTAGGACAGACGAAAAATTTCCTCTCTTTTTTTTATCCGAGAGAAACAGATATGATCATCAGAACGAGGTATCTTGTATGGTAGTTGGACGTCCTACAAACTGAATCATCATGTTACCACAGGTTACCATGGATGTAAAAAATCGACACTAATGCTATGCACTTAGCGAAAAAAGGGGAACTATATTTTGAGGTACTGTCTTGTATATGTTGCAATGACACATTGCGGGCCTGTGGCACAATGGTAGCGTCGTCACCTTGTAATCAAGGGGTCCCAGGTTCATTACCCGGTGGAGGCACATAGTGGTTCGTATCCCACTTTGAACTGTAGGTTCAGTACCGATTAGCCAGTCTGTGCATAAAGTGGACTTAAAACAACAAATCAATCAATCAATGACACATTGCAATCTCACTATAATTTTTTGCATCATGTTTTATGGCATATTTCACTCTAGCTACAAAATGTATGTGGTCTACTCAATTTCTGTGCAGTGACATTGAAAAAAAAATACCACCTTAACGTAATAATAAACACTTCAGTATGAGGAATTTAAAAAAACAATTAAGAATGGCTAGGGTATAGTACAGCAGCATCAAATACCAAATCAGCTGGTTGTGAAAAACATGGCAAAGTGACTTCAGTTCAGAGACCTATTTCATCTTGCACTCATATACACATCCACACACAAACAAACTGGTGTCTCGAATAATGAACAAAATCTGTTCCAGGATGTTCATTGAGCAGAATACTGTTTCTCACAGGTCACTATACTCTGTTCCGGGAATCTCAGGAGTGAGCAAATAAAAACAAGTCTCTGCACAAATGGTGACTTGAGAGGGCTCCACCAATGTGACAGGCAATGGAATTGCATGGTTGGGGATAGTGACTTCAGTTGCCAGCCTTTGCAGCAGCGTGTACTGCTTTTTTTTCCACCTGTTCACTTTGTCCCCTTCTCTGCCGATATACACTGTCTAGCCCAAAAGATTCCCAGGAGAGAGTACATAGCAATAATTTTAATCTATTCCCAAGCCAGGTCAAAAAAAAATCTCTGAACATTGCAAAAGAAAAAAAAAATAATGCAGGGAATATCAAAATACCTTCAATGCTAGGATTGTTTAATTTAGAAGTTATAGAAAATATTGTACACACAATAGTTATAAAAAGTACACACATAACAGTATATATGCAAGTACAAATATCTAATTCATTATTATTTCAGCATTTCATGTTTTGATCGGTCTCTTTTTTAGTGTATTTACAACAATAGTTTTTAACGAATTATATAGCCTGGTCGCTGCTAGTAGATGAAATAGAGTACCCCACATGCTTCTCATGCAAGATAATGACCTACATCTGCTGATGGGTTAATCATGTGTGATTATATTTATGCACAGTTTGCAATGTGGGACATTTTCCATCTCGTGCTGATGTTTGTTATGTAGGATGTTTGTTACGCGAGGCACCAGTTTATTTTTAACACATAGAAAAATATTCAATGAATTTAAAAGAAAATGGAAATTAAAGAAAACAAATTATGATACTCTTTTAATGGTACAAGTCCAGTGCACAAGTACACAAAATTTACTACTGAGGATATTTTCATTAATGTTACAGTAGTTGTACAAAATTACTTTAGAAAATAACTGAACTATAATTAAATTACATTGATACATATATGAAATTAAGAAACATAGTGGAGTTTCAAAAGCTACTTTTCACTGATATATATTTCTTGCCAGTACCTGAAATGTGAACATTACTTGGAGAATATTGACATACACTGTCATAAACAAAGATATACCACTCATTAGTATGCTCTACTTCATATGCAAATACATGAGAATTCAAACCAATTGTTTTCATTAATGTTACAACAAAATTTACACTTTTATTGTCATCTCCCAAAATATATTGTATCTTACCAAATAGTGGTTCATCTGATTCAAAAGAAATGAGCAAAACATCCCCTACTTTGTAATCTATCCCTCTTACATTTACTGACAAGCATGAATAAACTTGTTCCTTTAAATTAACTGGTACTCTATGACTGAAATGATTGAAATTCGGAATGTCTTTAACATTAATACTGTCTCCAGGTCCGTAAACAACTTCTATTTGTAATCCTTTTCTACTAAGAGTTCTAAAACAGAATTGCAATTGATGTTTCAAGGCTAATGTATAGGCTATATTTCGCCTTGAGGCAACAACATGTGCATAACTTTTCAGTGTTCTATGTTTGCCTTCAAAACGCATGCACCAAATATTTATCAAGGGCCCAATTCTATTCATTATTTGTTGATAATGGGTAAGAAAATGGTGCTTTGGCTTGAGATTCTCCTTGAACAATTCTTTGTACAGAAAATTATGCTCAGCTATTAGTGCCTCCAACAATATGCAAATGCTACTTTGGTAAGTTCGAGATGTTACAATTTCCACAATTTCTGCAAGTACAACATATAAACACCAAAAATCATTATCCGAAGGCACAAGATCACCTATCAACAGACCAAAATAATGCACAAAACAAAGCATTTCAGAAGCTGAGTACATAATTTGACCCTTCTTCAGATGTTCCATCGTAATCTTTGGTGGTATATTACTTGTTTCAGATAAGCCGTAATCAAAGAATTTTAGCATATCATTAAGAGTTTCTAATGTACAGTACTTATTTTCAATTATTTTTTTTACTATTCTAGCCATATCATACCTACAAATCCCTTCAAGAATGTCATGCATGATATCCACAGCAGCATTCTTTGTGACATGAAAACCAGGAAGTGCATTCCATATGCATTCTTCTTTAATTCCTGTTTCGGTATAATTGTTTACTAAAACATCAACTTCATAATTCTGTTCATTTCTCATCAACTCTGCTTTTTCGGTTTCAAGTTGCTGTATCAAATTCTTGTGCGCTTTGCAGAATCTACAGGGAAAATTTCCTGAGAAGTTCTCAATGAACCCAAAAATAGAATTCATGCCAAGATTATCTCCTAGTATCAAACTTACCTTAAAATGCAACTGCTTTTCTAATCCATTGTGATTAACTGTTAACCCATGAATTTCCAATGACACAAGCTCTTTTTTTAGCTCCTTGAATACAGACTCATTGCCAAAAGTACTCCTATCTGCACTGTGAAACAGCAAAGCCAAGAAAATATTTTCTAATGTTGACAAATACTCTGCAGATAATCCACCCACTATATAATACACTGCGCCTAACTTATTTTTACCAGCGTGACCGCTCAATGGGTTATCTACTTCAAAATCATCAAAATATAAAAACAATGGAATTTCATATTCATATTGTTTCTCCCTCTGCCTCCAGAATTGACCTTGTATGTAATGTGTTATAGGTTCCTCGCAATCTGAGAGGGTATACATATTTTTAAATATATTGTCTAAGACCCCTGGTAATTCCAAAAAGATTTTTAACACTTTACTCCTGGAAATGAACTGTCCATAGTGATGCTCAATATCCAAAACTACTTGGCCACATTTTCTTTTGTTACAGATAGATTCACCGATTTTAAACTGGCTAGGTTTAATGAGAAATTTTGATTCTGTAAAATATTTGAACCTGAGATGTTCTGTATGTAATTTATCAAAAGGATCCATCACAGATTGCAATAAACATCTCATATCTTCCGTTGTCTCATTTGATTTATCAACCAGAAGAGGCTCAATTTTACAAGTCAGAAAGTCAAGTAACCCGTAGCGTAAAAAATCTGTACAATATTCTATTGTTTCCTGAACTTGGTTTCTTGTGTAGCTGGAATTACTGTATAGTTTAGCAATAAACGATACAGCAGAAGCATGCAATGAATTTACAAACCTGTTAATAGGTACAGACTTCAGTGAATTTACATTGGTGCTTGTACTTTTAGGACCACTGTTAGCTGCAGGAAATTCTTGACACACTGTCCCAGATATCTGTGGCATAGTATAAGTAACTGCAACATTATTTCTACAATGTTTAGTTTCTAGATGTCTCCGAAACGTGTATGCATTTTGGAAACTTCTTTGACAAGTTCCTTGAGCACAATGATAGGCAGTCAAATAAGTGCCAGAATGCTTGTAACTTATGTGCCAAAGAAGCAATTTAGGAGTACCCAAAGTTTTTTTGCACCTATAGCAAGTAAACATATTGATGTGCAAGAATATTACATGGAAGAATCAACTATAATGCACTTACACATATTTACACTACATTTTACACTATCACTACATATTACACTTTCATTACATATTACACTTTCATTACATATTACACAACATATTGAATACTTTTATTTGTTAAGATCAAAATTAATTTCTCTTTCTCAGCAAACTGCACCTTCACTGAATGCACTGGAGAGCACCGAGTGCTTCAAACACTCTTGGAATTTTTGAATCCCATTTTGTTGTTATGTGATAGATTGCCAGCTGAATAAGTAACCAGATATGTTCTGATTCTGGAGAATATGATGCATTGAGAACATGAAAAGCCTTAAAACATATATCCAAGCTCTTCAAAACTGAAGTCATCTTGTACAATGTGCTGTCAATATTTACATAACAACTCTGAATTTCAGTCACTGATGGCCCAACTACAATTATGTAAGGCTGCACTGTGAGGCCTATATTCTGCATTTTTTGCACCTTGTTGTATTTCAGTCTGTTAATGTCTCCAGGAATCTAATACAGAAAGAAAAAATACAATAAATACACATAGCCGGTTGGTTGGTCAGTTCAATCAGAATTACAAAATTCTATGACCCTCAAACATGTTGAAATAAATATAAAGAAAACATTCAAGACTTACATGTAAGGAAATATTTGCTGCAGAATGTATTTTCAAGATAACATTCTGTAACATAGAGACAGTGGTTCAAATCCCACTTTACACTGTAGGTCCAGTTCAAAATAAACCATATGGAATTTGCATTTTTTTTTAGCATTTATTTAATCCAAAGTGTTATCAATTTACACATATTGTATATACAGTGGGATGCATAAGTATTCCTTGGCAAATCACCCATGACTATTTCCATTCATTTTTCTCTTGCATCCGACGTGTTTTTAAGGACTGGCTGTGAATGTATGCTGGTGTAGAAGTTGTTAGCAGCTCGTTTGGTATTTTGTTTCAATCACTGAAAAAGAGAATAAACACATTCTGGGACCATTTGCTTGGGAATACTTATGCATCCTGCTGTACATATTGCTTGCATTGTGGTTTCCTTTTCATAACTTAACAGTTATTACAAGTAAATGAACATTTTTTTGTCGTGATGCTTGGAGACACCCCCTCCCCTCAAAAATATAAGAATACCTGTAATACTAAGTTATAAAATGGAAAGTTGAATATATTTGTGATGCCGTATTTAAAATTTTCTAAAAGTGAACACTACATTCCACAAGTGTGACACTGAAGTCTAGATTACTTCCTCTCTGTCTCTCTCTTCCTTCTGTATATGTGTCTGTGTGTAATTGTTAAAAGGAATGCAAAGAATATGTGGTTATTTATCTTACGCATTATGGTGACTGGTAATGATATAAGATACCATTCACGTGAAAATTAATTTTCACACTAAGTACACATTCCGAGCTTCCAACTCTGTGAAACAGCAGCCCATTGCATCGAATCTCACTCCCTCTGTTATCTGTCTTTTTTAAATCAGAGCTCTATTTCTTACGATGTAGATTTCCTATTGACATCACAATGCTGAATCAACACCAAAAATGTTTGCCTCCCACTTGGCTTGCATCAGTTACGTGGGAGATCTGCTAATTGTCAAGCATTATATTAAAATTTGAACCTGGAACACCACCTTGAGTAGTGAGTCAGCCAAGCAGAGGCCATGTAGTAGTTATCAAGCTACTATATGGCTGTCTACTCCAATGCTATGAGTTCTTTACACCAATACCCCTAACTGAGACTACATTATCTATATGGAAAGAATTGTGAACAAAAATACCTTTGCATGACATATAATTCCTTCCTGGCTTTCCAGGATGGATGGTTTCCATTGCTTTCTCACACCCCTGATTCTCCCTGGAGGTGGTTGCATATAAGGAAGCAACATGATTTGCACTGTATGCTTTGAATCTGAAATTATAGTTCCAATAGGGTACTTAGGTAATTGATTACACATCCTCAACATTTTCTCAATGCAAAATTTGAAAATGTTTCAAAGGAAAATATTATCCATTAACAAAAATACTTAATATTATCTAGACCTACTGGAAGCATGCAGGCAGAATATGTTACTGAATTAATTGAATAATATAACCTGCATGCTTCTATTTGAAATATTTATATAATTATGGATAAACAGCAGTCCACTAAACTTCTGACTCCTGAGCACTTTCTAGAAATATGGTATATGATTTATGAAGAACTAAACACTATCTCTTCAAAAGCAATGGTAACATGTTATAGTTTAATTAAAAATTGAATGTTGAGTTGAGTTGGTGTTTAAGTCCACTTTATGTACAGAAAGCTAATCGGGACTGGACCTACAGTTTAAAGTGGAATCCGAACCACTGTATGGTTCAACCGGGTATCGAACCCAGGACCTCTTGATTACAAGGCGATGGCGCTACCACTGCGCCATCGAAAAATTTAACCTATCGTGAATAAGAGCACATTTATCTTTATGCCATACTACATTAAGTAAAGTCAAGGGTTCTTTTAAAGAGGCAATCTTGCAAGACAAGTACATCGGTGTAAATGAGTAAATTGTAATGGTGTATATTGCAAGAAAATCAAAAACACTTCCAACAACTTTTAATCCGTTTCGTTTTCACGTATATTTTCTTTAAAAATTTTAAGATTAATAACAACCAACAGTGTATATAATGAAATACGTCCATTCCTTCTCCAATTAAAATTTGATAAAGTATTCATGCCTAGCTTTTGAAATGATTAATTTCTTTCTTTTCATTCTTATCATACAGGTGAAATATGATGAAACTCTGAACTTACCATCACTTAAATTAGCACCATCTAACAACGACACTAGTTTCATATAATTGACATCTGTTGAGCCACTTTTTAAGGATCTTAAATTCTGGAAAAAAGTTTCCCATTGTGTCAGAAGTTCAAATACACTTTCTGGATGTGCCTGTTCAAAGTCTGATTCTATCTATATAAAGACAAAAAAAAAAAAAAAAGAAGTAGTAATATACATAAGTAGCAATCAAAAGACAGAACAAAAGTAGATGTATTTATTTCTATACAGCTTTGTCCTGTGCTTCTATCCCATATTGTGAAATCGACAATACACCATGACCAGGATTTTTTACATCAAGTGAATGTAAATATCTTACAGTGTCTCAAGTCTTTTAATGTGACTGGTTAGGAGGATATTAATCATACTGCCCACATATACCTTTTGAAATCATGTTAGTTGCATTAAGGCAGTAAGAAAACTGACCCTCGTCACCCAGTCTCTTCCGATATATGATTGTTTCTTTATCTTTTTTTCATTTCCACCACAGCAAAAAAAAAAAAAAGAAAAAAAAAAGAAAAAAAAGAAACAACAAAAACATAGAGCCACTTCCTAATATTCTGGGATACACTGCCTTCCTTGTCTCATACATTCATCCCATAACTACAAAGTTACAACCTATATGCTATTAGTGAGAGAACTGGAGTCACAGTGGTCTTATGGCATTTTACTGCTACATCAGAGACCCAGGTTCGATTCCTGGGGTGGGTGATGTAAGATCAGAGATCTTTTGGCCTTGTCCCTGCATAAAGTGACTCTGGGGTTCACTCAGCCGAATATAAATAGGTACCTGGGGTAACCCTGGGAAGTAAAGGTGGCCACAGCATGGTGCTGATCACATCACCTTTAAAACTTGGGGGGGGGGGGCAAGGAGAGTTTACTACTTTTTAGTTGACGAGGCTTAGCATTACGAGGCCCTAATACTGGAGCAAAAATGGCTAATCGTCACCACTTTGTAGGGCCCTAACCCCCGCATCCCCTAAATGTGCCTTCATGGCACAATGCAATATGCACATGTAACTTTTCCTTACCTACAAACCCCTATGAGAGAATATGTACTGTAGACATATTTTACCAATACGATAACATCATTACGATAAATTATAAAAAATATAGTCACAAATTATCCTAATATATATAAACAGCACTGGAAATACTGTATACACCAGCAGAAAATATGAAAACGAAGCTCCTGGGAAAGATAGATGTGTGTGGCACCCAATTAATATAACAAAAAATGGGACAATAAAAAGCACAAATGTTTAATTTGTACAAAGCATTGAACACTTCCAATTTTTACAAATCTTTCAACTTATTCATTTATTAAGAAATGAGATGTGTGCTTACCAATGTATATCCCAAGCTGTGCTGTAGTACTGGCCAATCCTTTATAAAATGTTGCACTGTGCTTCCATCACTTTTCAGATTCTGTTCCTGCCTCATGCTCCAAGTATTCTTCCAATGTTTTAGTACTTCTGGCCATGGTTTGCAACTATTTGCCAGCCAGGACTTGCTGTTTTCTTGTTCGTCTTTAGATAAACAGAGAATATGGAAATATTACACAATAGTTTCCACTCCGATAAATTTCGGAACTTCCATGATGATACACATAATAATGAAAATAATGTAAATTATGTATAATATCAATCACAGTAATGAGAAAACTATAAGAACTGAAAAAATTACAATCTCATAATGCTATTGCCAGTGCACTGTGCCTTATCTGGGAATTGAACCAGATTACAATGTGATGGCATTCCCACCATGCCCTATAAGACTTTGATTTGCACTCTTCATTTCATTTTTCGTCCATGTTATAATTTCATTACAAATGGAACATATCAATGAATAACAGCACATTTAACTCTATTCCATACTACTTTAAGTCAAATCAAGGGTTCTTTTAAGAACCTTTCAAGAACTTCAAAAATTAATATGTATGTCCCCATTTACTAAAAATTAAATCTGCCTTACTCTGCAGAAAATAGGTGACTACATGTAACAGATTTGTTATCGCAAATCTTTGTAAAATGGTACAATGGGTTTTAGAGAACATTTACACTGTTAAACAAATAAAAAGGATAAAGAAATGGAAAATTTTTAAGTTGATGAAAAACACACATTAAATATCATAATCAGACAAAATTTATGAAATTACCTGAAATAGTAGTATCCACATCAATTGCTGATTTTTCTGATAGGCCTATTGTCCTGGATACACTGCCTAGAATCCCAACACTTCTCAATTCTCGAAATTTATTTCTGTATTTGTCCACCAACTTTCCCTTTGATATACAGGATTTGTTCACTCTGCTATCTCTCTTTTTAACTGGAGGAATACAATAAACTGAAACACTTTCTGTCTGGAATATAGACACTATACTTTCTGCTATACTTTCAAATTGGTCATTTCGCAGGCGTCTGCAAAATACAAAATTAGAGATGAGATAAGAATGTGGTATCTCCCCTCTGTAGCAATGGTTTAATTATATTTCTACATAATTAAAAGTTTGAGGCAATACTAAAACTTGTTCATTAATAAAATGTGGAGTTATTTTACTTCTGTTCTGTAATATTTGTTTGTCAGATCGAATTTTAGGAAGTTAGAATTCCTGTAGTATCATAATCAAACAAAAACATGTACAGATATTTAAATGCACATTGTACTCATCATTACTTTCCTTTCGTCATACCTTTCAAAGCATTTGTGTGTGTCTGTGTGTGTGTGTTCATTTCTGTACACTAAAAGTCCGAAAAATAATCATGTATGTGTTTATTTTGTTTGATACTTGACCTGTTCTAGTTAATACTATAGGCAATCGGTACACGATAGTCATGTTTTTCTTACGTTCCACCAAAAGTACACTCATAACACTACTATTAATTAGATTCTTCTTTGGATATCTATCTTTGGTAATGAATATCATGGTGACCAAAGCTGTTATCATGCTCCGAGTAGTCATCTCATGAATATTTACATGATGTATCTTTACATAACTAATAAAAAAAATAATAAGCCAGCATCCAGTAACCTTGCTGCAAGAAGAAAAGTAACTCTGCTGAACTGACAATAAAGAAATGGGAACAGGTTAAATGGCTGTCATTGTAGATTGAGTTGGTCTTTTTTAAGTCCACTTTATGCACAGTAAGGCTAATTGGGACTGGACCTACAGTTTAAAGTCGGATCTGAACCGATATGTGCCCCACCGGGTATCGAACCAGTGTCCTCTTGATTACAAGGCAACGATGCTACCATTGTGCCATCAGGGAGGCTGGCTGTCATTGTAATAGTACTTACGCCTAAATATAAGAATGCTCATAATAAACAATGCCAAATCCATGGTACAGTTCTTCACAAGATTAAAAATAGTGTAAGTGACATTTATGTCCAGGCTATGCCTTATATGCATAAAATTCTAAAATTTGGGCATAAATTACACACTGGTATGAGTTCTGTAGACGTGAGGTAAAATATGAGTCTATGGCAATGAAATTTCACTATTGTCAGTTCTATTTTTACCTGAAAAAAAAATCTGGTATTCTTCATAAGTGAATTTACTGGGTTAATGCAAATATAGTCTTCCGCAGTCATTTCAGCTATTAAATGATGCTGTTGTATTTTCATTTGCAAGTGCAAGTTATCTACACTACACTTCTGTCAAACACAAATGATCAAGATATTTTTGTCAACTACTGAAAAAAGCTACTGGTATTGCATAATGTTCCTTTTCACTAAATAAACACACTAGTCACTGTTTACCAGACGTCTTTTCCTTTTTTTTTTTTTGTTCAAGTGGAATTTGCAAAATGAGCTTTGTCCCTGATAATAGGCATCTCATAAAATATACTTTAGTGGGGTAGTTCTAAAACTCAGAGAGAATGTTTCAAGCAAAAACTTACACATTAGGATTCTGTAATAAATGGTTGATGATGATATCAACGAGCAGACCTCTGGTCTTATGATTTAGTGATTTTCCTGTCTCATATGTCCCAAGGACAAATCTTCCACTTCCACTTCCTTGTAAGATATCCAAAATGTTTTGTGACGTAAATGGTTCTTGTATTTTAACTGGAATGCTTCCAGATGTCTCAGGTACATTTATGCTATATTCTGCTATTCCACCCTCAGGTTTCACATTATTTACACTTGTATCTTCACAGCACACATCAAATTCATCTATGTAGTTCTCACTTATAGTACTACCAGCTGGTGTATTTGTCAAAGTTTCAGCTGATGAAGATTGCACCTAAATTTAAAAAAAAATGTAAAAATAAATATGTAACTTTTATTGTTTACATACAAAAAATGTTTAATGCTTCTTAGTTATACATGAAAAGGAAAAACCATTTGGATAATTCTGATAATTTTTACTTTAATTCATGATTCAATAGAGAAGGAAATCACATAACTTATCTTACATGGTCCCTTCTTTTCATCATTATTGTTGTTTTTTATCACCATGTTAGGCTTATCTGTTTATTTTTAGCCTTCACAACTCTTTGGATGCACATTTTATAAATACCCATGCAGTTTAGTAACATTAAAATAAATATGTGAACACTAGTTCAAAATGTAAAATGTATTCATTTCAAGCTCATCAGGTCACCTTCAGAGCATCATGCCCTGCAGGTTAAAAATGGTATTAAACAAAAAGGATGGACAAGATGAAGGGAAGAATAAGCTGTAACTACATTCCCAGGTGTTCTGGGTTGAAACGTAAAACCTGACATATTTCTTTCCCCCATGCACTCGTATTGCATAATCGAGGTTATAAAATTTAAGTCAAAAAAGAAAGTCACACATAACATTTCTTGTAAATTTAACATGAAATGGAAGAAGAGAAAAGTATATGCATACATTGTAAAGACTCAAAATTGGAAACCTTGGTGTTGAGCAGTTAATGGAGTAGTTCACCAAGTTGGTTCTCAATTTTGATGAGGGAAATATGAGACATTAAATTACATACCTCTGTAGGACTAGCAAGTAAGAAACAATAAACTGAAGTGTAGAAATATATGACAGTTAGGCTACATACCTCTTTAGGCGTATCAAGTAAGTACCCTGTAGATGATAGTTTTACTGGTTCTCTGTATTCTTCAAGTTTTTTCATAAAAATTGCTCTTCTGCCGATTTTTGGAATAAGTTCTCTGAGATGATCTACAGTGAGCATGCACAATGCACCTATGTCTATTTCATGCTCTGAAAACAAATATAGCAAAATTTTGGAAGAATAAGTAAGAAAGTTTAATTTAGAAAATCCAGGGCTGTGTCAGAATACAGCATTTCTGTCTCTTTCTTGTTACAACAGAAGCCATCTTTTTCTTCAAATGTATGGTGGTTTGTTTGTTTTTATAAGCACTGGTTATTCCTATTTCATTAATCTTGATGAAAAGGTGAAGGGATGAAGTGGCATGAATGAGGTTCAGCATGAGGCCATTCTTTATGTAACCTAAGTGGCCTTTGCCATTGTTAAAGGTTCTGAATACAAGTTTGTAACCTTAACCACTAACACAAAATTGTTTTGAAAATGAATGGTAAGTGAGGTTATAAAACAGACACAAGAGTTGACAACAGTGATTTTAATTTATGGTTATTTATGATATTTATGATGTGGTTTCTGTGACGGTGGTAAGGGTGCTATTAGATAGGGATCCAATATTTCTGCAAACAGAATTCAGTACTTTAGTATTATACGTACTACCTGGTTAGGTTAGGTTAAGAGTATTAGCTAGTTTCAGGATCGACAAAATCATGTTTGCGAGGGGAATATAATTTAACATAGGCAAATGAGGTAGTCGGTATAATACTCAAGTACCCAGAATTCTATTATGCACATGATACTAGAAATGAACAATTATCAAAAACAGGAATCACAACGAGTTATTTAATTCCTTCTTTTACATCACTTTTGGCTAATCTCAATAGAAACGATGAAT
Source organism: Lepisma saccharinum (assembly GCF_977018435.1). NCBI lineage: Eukaryota > Metazoa > Arthropoda > Insecta > Zygentoma > Lepismatidae > Lepisma > Lepisma saccharinum. Next base: position 48,687,870 of record NC_139243.1, read on the forward strand.
TGTTATTTGATTAAATTGATGCACAGACACTCCCAAAGGAACACTGCCTTCACCAGGACTGGAATATGGAACCCTCAGTTGGCTACCATGGCATCAATTATTTAATGGAACTGATGTTTTAAGTGCATGAAGTAAATTGAAAGTAGAATGACACAAAAATGTCGTTTAAGCCCATTTTGTGCTCAGATAACTTAATCAGCATTTGAACTAAATTTAAAATGCAATCTAGAACAACTGGGCAATGCACCTACACTGGGAATCAAACCTGGGGTAAAAATTTACTATCCTTCGGACACCTCTAATATTTTCGTTTCGTCAATTTTTGACATTCGTACTTACGTATCTGCTTCGCGGAACATTCCTGAAGGTGTATCAATGTTGTTTTGATGAAATTTGAACTATGTTTCCTAACCTAACAGAACTAACCTAACCACGCGCCAATGGTTCGCAATTATTTCCAATTTCTAGATCCTGATACTAACACGACACCAAATTTTAACTATGTTTCCTAACCTAACAGAACTAACCTATCCACGCACCAATGGTTCATGGGGCTAGCTATTCTCCGTTGGAGAATTAATTTTCAACGAACAACATGAATTTCAGCTATGAAACATTCCCACATCACACAAAACACCTTCCCGATGTTCGACAATGCTACAGGAACTTATTACGGTAAGTAGTTTCTTATGTAAAAATAAATAAATGTGTCCGAAGGATAGTAAACAAGTACCAAAAAATTACCTTACGCAAACAAGCACGCTTGCCATGGACAATGTATTTTCCGTTAACAAGCGACTGTAAATATCGTAGACCAATGGGAATTAATGTAGAAATAATTCGGAAGCTTAGTAGCATGCATTTAGGGACTTTATGTTAATGCTAAGAGAACCAAACCTGACCTGCCTAACAACCACGAAAGCATCTATTGAACAAATCTTAAGTACTTGCTAAAACTCTGCAGTATGTGTTAACAGACGTAAATGAAAGTCGAACCATGCGAAAATTGCATTCTTAGTATCATGAAATCTGAATAAAACAAAATGAACTTGGGCGGGAAAGGTTCCTGGCCCGAGAATCAAAGCCATGTTGTCCGCATGCTAGTAAAGATGCTACGCAGACTGAGCTACCACGCCTATGTAAACGCAAAACACACTTGCGCCACATGTAATGCATTATATTCTCTATACTGTATGATTAGATAGTACATACTTGATTAATTAGTAGAGATTAAAATACGAGAGACAAAACCGACACCGATGTGGCAGACTCGAAAATATGCATTTCAACTCGTACGCCTGTACGCAAATTAATATTTATGTTTTTCACATATTATGATTTCTATTTAAAACTGTTCCACTTACCAGAAAATGTAGGAATTAGACCTTCAAAGCCCCACAACTTCAAAGAATCGATACTTCGTTTCCGAGATCCGCCATGTTTTTCTTGTCACACTTGCCAGTACGAGAATCACGTTCTTTTTGTTCAACGAACAAAATACCTGTTTCAAAATACAAACAGAACGTCAAACAACAAAATGGCTGTTTCAATGGACAAAAATAACTTCAAACAAGTATGATTGTTAAGAGAACTAAACCAAATGGTTTATGTAAACAGTCACTCTGTTGGTGTAACTAAACTTTGTTTCACCGTGAGAAATTTTGTGGAACCAAATATATTTTGTATCTGCAACTAATCCGTTCTTTCAGTGTGTGGGAGGCTGTATGAGAGCTGCAATCTTAAACCTAGAACTGTCCTAAAACGGCTTCATTGCAACTGTACCAGATTAGAGCTACATGCCACTTCTTCCTGCCTGCATGTGTGATTCGCTATCCGACCACTAGTGCTGCGTACAGGCACCAGTGAAGCTTTTTTCAGGATGCCCCTCATATATGAACCTTCAGAAGCTGTAATTAACCGAGTGTTCCTGTTTTAGTGTGTGGTTAGCTAGATCAGGTACCTATAAAATGCCATTCTATAAATTCCTTGCATTAAATTTCTAATACCTACATACCTTTTTCGTCAGCAATAATGGTATAACTGCATGTTGTCAGCTTCACAGTACATACTTCACTTGGAAATACTGTACTGAATCAGAAATCCCATTGATAATGTAAGGAAATATGACACTTTCTCTTGTACAATTCAATTGTTTCACTTATATGCAAGAGTTAAGTTGTTTGCTTTACAGAGAAGAGAGAAGTAGCTTGATGCATCGAAAAATGAGTCTGCACTGGTTCTTGCAAGCAGAGGGTTAGAAACCTCAGTGGAAATATCAGCACATAATACCGAGAATGGATAAGGAAACTGATAAATTACAAATTGTATTTTTTAATCAGTAACTCTTCACTCTTACGTTATTTAGTCATAACTTTAAAAATAATCAAGTATTATTTTATTTTAAACTTACTGCATATGATTAAATTCCATAATCATTCTCTAGTTTGTGAATTGTAATAATTTTTTTAATTCACTATTTTGCTGTTTGAATTCAAATCATAGAGAACAGAGAATTAAGTCAATTTCATAGAAGATAATATTGGTACTTAACAAATCCATACCTGGATCTGTATGAGTTTATTATTTCCATTTGCAAAAACATCGATTTAGTTTTGTTTCTAATTGTCAGAGAAAAATGTAAATTTTGTCCTTGAAAACCTGGAAAAGTCAGGGAATTTCATTTCTACTTGATTTTAGCCACCCTGATGAAGCTTGACAGTCAAGAGTAATATTTTAAAATGTTCAATTTGCAACAAAGGTTTTGGGATTGAAAGACGTCTTAATTCGGATATGTGCATTCATGCTAAAGAGAAACCTTTTAATTGTTCAGTTTGTAACAGTTGTTTTGGTTGGAAAGATAAATTTAATTGAGGATGTTTCCCCTCAAGGAGAAACTGAATTTCTGACAAGATTTTCCTGTAAAGATAACTTCAGAGTACATATGGGGAGACACAAATGAAACAGTAATCTATTAATCCTTTAATCTGAATCAAATATTTTCTCTGCAAACATAAAGTTATTATGCACATGAGGAGTTTACACACCAAACAGAATTCATTAAGGAAGTATTGCATGCTGGAAATATTGATTTGTGTCGAATTTTTAGAAATCATACCGTCAGTGTTTCTAAATGGATTTCTAAATAGAATTCTAAATAGAAATCTCTTGACTCTGCGCATCTCACATGCTTTAGGATCTGGACATCTGTATTATCAGAATCAATTGTCTGTACATCAGAAGGAACGTCTCTATTTCCAGCAGGGATCTCATCTGTGCTTTCAAACATGCCACCAGTCGTTGAAAGACAATACCGATACTTGATTTTTAACAGAGCAAACCATTTTTTATGTCTATTCCTTATCCAATATACAAGACAGAGAAGAAGGCAGTCATAGCAGGCTCTTTCACCTGTACATTGTGAGCATTATGGATAAGGATTTTATTGGCCTGAGCTGTGCACATTGTACACATGATCATATTTCTGCAGATTCCATAATACAACATGTTAAAATGAAATTCGAAATCCACTGATGTAGCTCGTAAAAAGATGTTTCTCTCACTTAAGAAAATTAACATTGTAAGATTTAAATTGAACTTTAAATTGATGAATTTAATTTTCATCTTTTGACTTTTTCCCAGATGTGCCTCTAAATATCAACAATATCAGCATTCCTACAGAACTTTTTTCACAAGCAATGCCAGAACCATGGTTGCTGCTTCATAGTGACCACCACACACACTTTCCATTCGCATCAATTTGTGCACGAGCAGTGACATCCCCAGGATTTTCGAAAGGGAGGAGTTACATATACTTTCTTTTGGTAGCCCTCATTTTGTCATATTTTCCTACTTTTAACATTCTTTTTTAAAGACATACTCGGAGAAAGGGAGTGTTATAACCACCCCCCTTTGTCATGTCACTGTGGACGAGTTTCACCACTGGGCTACGAACAATTGGCTGGGCCACCTCTCAGTGTGTCTGCAGATGAAGAGATCTGCAACTTTCCTTGCACTCTGTGCACCACAATGTAAGCTAATGTCAATGTGCTTTTTGATCAATGGCATGTTTGTTCACTGCATAACAAGGAACAAACATTGATGATTAGCATGCACATAACAATGGCAGGCTTTATCCTTAACACTGAGTAAATTGAAAATGATTAAAGGCATTGTTAAATGGATTTCACCATTTGCCAGAAAATTTCACATGATTTTGATCTGTCACTTTTCGCGTATTCCAATTTGAAGAAGTTAAGTTGAATTCAAGATATTGGATTAGGTTTGTAACATACCTCTGGGATGAAGCCTTTGGTCTTCCAGTTACTTCATATGGTTCCATTCATGTAAGAAATTATATGGGTGATTCCACACTTATGAATCACACTGATAGTTAATCAGAATGAATATATTGTTTTATGCATGTTGAAGAATTCCATAAGTTATAACAAGTAATATATTTAAAAATAAATTTCATTCTTGAGAAATCACCATATAATTTCACTGGTTCATATGAACTGGCAGAACCTTAAAATTATATGTTCTGTTTTATATTTTGCACTCTGTATGCAATATCCTGTCCTTTTATAATAAAACAATATATATAACTGTGGTATTTATTTTATTGTGAATACTCCAAAAAATTGATGTTGAAACATAGTTATGAGTATTCATCGCAATGAAGAACCTTTTAAATCCCAACATTAAAGTTCCATATATTATTTGCATATTAGGTTTCACATTAAAGATAATACTTTTAATTGTTTAATTTTGAAGATAGAATTTAACCATGAAGATATTTGATATACATGTGAGACTTCATAGCAATGGAAATTCAAATTGAAAAAATGTGACCTGCACACAAGAAAAAAGGACAACATAATACAAAAAATATCAATTTTATCTTTTTTTGGCTTTCATTTGTAGTTTCTCTAAAGAAGTTTCAACGAAATAAATGAATACTTTACTTGAGCCTCAGATTTACTGAATATCATAATTAGAACAGAGTTGAGACTATTTCCAATAATCTTCCCTTTGATTGTGATGGTACTGCAATTATACACATTCAGAATATTTATACATGTACTTACTGAAATATATGTTTTCTGCAGCAACTATACCAATTCAGGGTGGCCAATTATGCATGAATTCTATGTAATAAATTGCAACTATTATAAAACCAAATGAATTCATACATTTACAAATGCCCCGAGGTAAGTTTTTCAAAGTTCAGCTTTTATTTTTATCTAGGAAGGAAAGAAAGGAAAGCTGCATCGAAAATATAACAGAATTTTCTCTCAATACATTTACGTTGTATATGCCCTTTGCAGAACAACTTATCTGACAGACAGATTATTGGAAGATATCATGAAGTTGATTTTGTAAATTTGAGTTTGAAATTCTTATACAATTAACAATTTTCGTAGAATAGCATATTCCGTAACATTTATGACAACACCATTAAGCCTTGTTTCCATGATAACCAAAAATCATATATGCTGACCTAGGCAAAATTTATTTTATTTTAAATCATAAACTAAACGTTACTTACACCCCTCCCGCCACACACATATACATACATACATACATATATATACAACACACACACACACACACACACACATACATACATATATACCAACAGTAAAAATCATATAAATTGTCTCTCAAATGTGCACGTTCCTTTCCTCCAAACAATTGTTAATGCACTTAAGAGAAAACCTTTTAGCAGCAGTACTTCTCTCCTTGGTAATTTAAAATGCTTTACAGAAAACAAATTGCAAGCAATAAATTGTCAGATCCAAATTCTTGCAAAATGAAAACAATATTGATTTAATATGGCGAAGAAATTTCATGGAGCGCCATATTATTCTCTTTTACAATTTTTTTCATTTAGATCGTTTGGCATCCAGGGTTAACTCCTGCCGACCCCTAGGTACAGCTCTGAACTTGACAAGACTGCAACAAAAGCAGACATTGCGAGCGAAGCGAGGAAGAAAATTTTACAAAATGTATTTATATTTGTATAAAATTTGAAATCAAGGGTGCAATTGCAGCTCTGTTCGCAACCCCCCGCAGGTCCTCTTGGTGGTCTGGAAGAAATAATGCAAGAGAGACGTGAAAACTAATTCCATCTTGAGTATCCTTTTGTCCTGCTACTCTTAGATTCTGCTACTCTTGCTTTCCTTTACTTCCATGTTTGCCCCCTAAAATTGATTTCCATTCTAGGTTGGGGGGGGGGGCTGTGGTTACACCACTGCACCCCCTTCCCCCGTAGTTGCTTTGAACTTTCATCGGCTTGAAAATACTTAATTTGCTTTAAGAGTATAATATCGTTTAATAACGGCGATAAGATTCATCTATCCTAAGTTTCTAGGTGAAAATATAATAATATAGGATCATAGATGTCTGGAAGGGGGGCAAGGATTGCCACATTTTCCCCTTAGAAAACGAATGTCAACCAAAATGTACGTTTTCACATGTATAATTTGATTTGTCATAATAATTTACATTAATTATTATAATGAGGATGCAGGAATGCGATAATTTCAAATTCAAGAGGTGTGTTTTGAGAGGGCAACACTATTACTGGGGTAATATGCCCCACGGAAAAATACCTTGCTTGTCTCTTTGTGGAAAAAATCTGCGGACGTTCATGATTAGGGGGGCTTTTGCCTCCCCCTTCCTTGCCCCCCCCCTGTGTGCAAGCCTATGGTCCCCATGATGGAATATGTAGCGCAAAGCCAGGGCTTTAAGATCAAATTTGTTTTGTTATTGGTTTTATTAGTAATTACCTCAGTTTTCTTGTTCTGAAGTACAATTATTCATGACGGCGATTTATGATTACATTAAAGACATGAATAAACATACACAATGAACCCATTTAGGTCAGAACCCGAACTCTGAACCTTGTTCATCAAGAAATACAAATATCCATAAGGCATGAGTGTTTCATTGGAGATGTTCCTCTACTTCCGTCATTTTATCACTAATATATTTCTTTAATATACAATAATAAATCACAGCTACCTAAAAATAAATAATATTTTGCATTTTCACATGCATATGTTTCTTTACGGTTAGAGTGTGAACTGGCACCTATTTATTTAGATTGTTCTTTATTTTTTTCAATTTTTGAATTTTGAATTTAAAATTTTGGGTGTGTCAGCACTTAACGCTATTTTGCACCCGTCACATTATACAGGGGCCAGCCTCTTATCATTACAAATAACAACTCTAGCGTTGCATAACTAAAAATCTTAAAATCTTAAAATCTTCTGACTTCTGTTAAAAGCTGAGACTGTAAATGGGCACTCAGCACAAACAAGGACAAGAAACAGGACAACACACACAAAATTATACTGGCCATAGTGCCAGTCGCCAGAGTCTTCAGTCCAGGGTGTACTATGTGGAAGTGAGGTTGACTTTTGGGCGCCAAGTGGAAGGTACCCCTTACACCCCAGATTGTTCTTTATGTTTCGTGTGTAGTTAAAGATAGAAAAAATGCTTGTGGAACGATTAACGCTATAACAATTCCATCCGTGACATAGTAGTTAGCACAGTGCTGTACAATGTCTGATGTCCTGGGTTCGAATCCCGTCATGCATATGGGTGTTCTTTGTGAGTGCCCCTTCATCAATTTCATCATATCACTCATCCTCGTCGTCGCGATTAGCAAAAGATGAAAGAAAAACGACACTAAATAAGAAAATAAAAAGAGGTTATAAGAATCATTCTTATTTCCAGACGTGTCCTAGATTTTAGAGTTGTGTCTGGCCTCCGGAAGGAATTTGAAAGAAATCTCAAATGTCTTATACGTATTTTGGGCATCACGTAACTTTAAATTACATGGAGAAACAGAAAATATGAGAGGAGTCGAAGATAACGTGGTTTTTGGAGAAGTATGCTTTCATCAAAGAGTGTGCATGGTTGCTACTGGATGTTCGGAAAAACAATTACAATCCCAGCTCAGAAATTACTTCCCGATTATCTAGATTCAGAAAAGTCCGTATATATTATGTATAAAAATGCTTAGTACTTTGTGAAGTTTTATCGATACTATAAGTGTCGGTAATTTGTTCGAAGTAACAAGTTTCATTCCAGAAATTACATAAGCAGTCCTTATTGGAGAAATAAGGCACACAAATCTGTTTTTTCCCAGTGTATAGTAGTTTTTTACATTTCAATAAATAAGAACTTCCAGACTTGGTTTACGAAATTATGAACTTTTTCCTTCCCGAATTCATGGATTGTTTTCTCTTCCTGGCCCCGCCTCGACGAAAAACGTTCTCTTGCATACACAAGTTGAAATCACATACGGCCGTGCTATTAATTAGCAGTTGAGGAATTTTGAACTCAACCGTTCACTTCAACATTATTTTTGAGCTGAAGATGTGTCATATTCTCGTTATATGCTAAGATGTCCAAGTAACCTATTATATTTACTGCAAATACGTTCGTGTCCAACATTTTGAGACAATTTGTCCTACTTTCCACTGAAGAGTGATCTGATAGCCCTATGTGTGATGAGAACTGTTTTTACTCAATTTCTGATATAATTTATTCCAGCATTTCCTTCAACTTCTATTACCTTGTTATAACCTCCAATGCTTACTCAATTTTTTCTTCGTGCTCGACCTTTGGGTTCAGAAATGTTTACAACACCCCAATCACCTGCATGTAAATAGCAGGCAACAACATTCTGGAAGACCATAATGTATACAACTTGTTTACTACATATTTTACGAAAATATTAGAATGTTAGCTTGATATAACTGTGGATTGTAACGAACGAAATAAAATACCTGTTTTATACTCCCACTGGAACGAGCGCAGGCCTGCTTTGAGTCACTCGGGCAGTGAAGGTCACTGATCGAAGCAGTTCGTGCTTGCTTGCTGCAAGCAGGCGCCTTATCTCTGCTCAAGGAAACACGGAAATTTTTGTTACTTTTCTTTTCGCCAGACTAATGATGAACATTTACAGGAACGTAAGGAGTAGTATCATATTCTATTGGCATTAGATTTCGTGACATTTAAAAGATATCATAACAATATGTAAATCTCTTTTTTGACCTACACTGAACTTACGTTAAAGTTTCATTGACATATGAAAGCGGAAATTTAGAGATCCTTCTTCCTTACGATTTCTAAACAACCGAAGAGTGTGGTGAACGTGAAACTACTTATTGTTCGCAACAACGATATGTATTATACAAATGGTCTCTAATCAAAAACCCTATTACATCACAGGAATTGATTTTTAAGACAATTCTACCACATATCCAACGTAACTAATATTCAGATTCATTTCAAGCATCTGTTTGGCTCATTTTATGTTGCATTTTTACCTCTTGCGATAATCGTGATGATGAAGATTATGGGTAATGATACAAATGCAATTCTACATCTAAGCCTCAACAGGTATCGAACCTGGATCCTCTGGTATGTTAAGTCCACTTTATGCACAGTAAGACTAATCGAGACTGCATCTACAGTTTAAAGTGGGATCCGAACTACTATGTGTGTCTACCGGGTATTGAATCTGGGACTCATTGATTACAAGGTGACTCCGTTACTATTGCGCCATAGGGAAGGCTAATAGAGAGAGAGAGAGTTACGGTGACTATGGTAATGAAGAATTGAAAGTAGCAGAACGACTAAGTTATTCTTTAGTCAATATTTGGATTGTTAATGAATATTATGAATGTCAGTTCAAATTGAAAAAAGATAAACTACGAAATTTCCAGAGTGCCGTTACAAATCGTTAATTTTTCTCTTTCCACACATTACTTTGCTACTAGATATTTGCATGCTAAGATGTAGAAAGTGCTACATTTTCAGTGTGTCGAATTGAGATTTATTTCTGAGTTCGAGTTTGGTGTTTTAAGTCCACTTTATGCATAGTAAGGCTAATCGGGAGTGGACCTACAGTTTAAAGTGGAATCCGAACCACTTGTGCCTCCACCGGGTATCAAACCCGGGACCCCTTGATCACAAGGCAATGACGCTACCACTGCACCATGGGGGAGGCCGAGATTTATGTCTAAGAATGGAGTAGTGCGAAAAGGATCACCTCACATGTTTGGATTATACCCCCCCCCCACACACACACACACGCACGCACACAAAAATATCGGCTGTTGTTGTTATAAGGAAATATAACATGTATGGATTGTGTCAAGAAAAATTGGAGCCTATTCACATCCCTACGGAACTTGGAAGAAAGCCCACGTAGAGATTGGGAAGTTCTGTTCCGACAACATCGGGATGTATAGTAAATTAAAAAGCAAAGTGCTACCTTGTGATTTGCACCAAGCCATGAAGGCATATAGGGGATGTGGAGTTAGGGCCCCAAGCTTTCTTCATCAGGTCGAAGGTGGGGATGATGTGATCAGAACCACGCCCCTGGCTGCCTTACCCCCTCCCCCCCTTTCCCAAAATTTCCTCCAGATACCCACTTTATACGACGCTGGGTGGGCACCAGAGCAGCTTGAACAGGTGAACAAAATCCCGATTCTCCCCCTTCGGTGATCGAACCCAGATATCTCGCATGGTAATAAAATGCCCTAACGACTGAGCTACTGCGGCACATGTAGTATAGTAATCTATGTAATTAAGGCAAGAATTGTTTTAGCGTTTCGTTCAATGCTTTTAGGCGAACCATTTTCTGACATGTAACGTATAGCTGTTGTCGGTTCTGCGACTTGGCTTCAGAACAGGCGATAATTTGATGAACAACATTCCATCTGACAAGTCCCATTACTTTCCTACATTTCCTGTGCCTGTTGGCTTTTGCATGAAAGACGAGTTGCTCTTGAGACAGACAGAATCACCCGATCACCTAATGGTGCAATGTGTGTTGCCTACCCTTCTGGCATTATTTACTGCCATTAAAGTCTTATGGGGAAGAACTTTTTTCCAGCACTGTACCTTCGAATTAAGCCACCAGATGAAGTCTGGGTGCAGGAGACTCTCGTAGGAAAGAGGCAGAACACAGGACATTGGGCAACAGTGTTTTATTTTGACATGAACAACAAGTACATAAGACTACACTGTTTAACAACCTTCAAAGTATTCACCCAGGTTACCGGTATCCACTTGTGTTTTATTATGGGATGGACAAAAAGTACACAAGACTACTCATTCATTGCCAGTGATGGGGCAGATGCTGAATACCATCCGCTGCATGTGCAGCGCTAACGTGTGCCACCTCTCGCCGAAATACTGTTAAAGATCTCTTCTTTGTTCGCAAACCATTTCCCATGCAATGGCTTCTTCACTCTGGGGATGAGATCATAATCATGTGGACTTAGATCAGGAGAATAAGGTGGGTGTGAAAGAACTTCCCATCCCCACCGCTGTAAGCTGTTGCGTTATCATGTAGGATAATGGCATTGGTGTGTGGATCACACACTGGATGGCACACAAGAAAACCTTAATAGTCATATATCAGAATGACCATAACTTTTGTGGGCGATGAATTTTGTCGAACCTTATGTTTCTGTGGTGACCCAAGATGATGCCGTTCACTTGACTGTTGCTTGAGTTTGGGTTCATATGCACGTGTCCATGTTTCATCGACTACAGTGATGCGATTTAACATGGTATGACATTCATTCTGAAACCTCACCAGATTGATGTGACATGTTTCGTAGCAAGTCCACTTCTGTACCTCTGTTAAGTGATGTGGCACCCACTTTGCACAAAAGTTTCCACATCTGTAGGTCCTTGTGTAAAATGCAACGCACTGTCGATACCGATATTCCTGCACGCAGTTGTAATTCCGCCACAGTCCAGCACCTGTCCTCAAGTAAACACTGATCAATCACCATCACCCGTACATCTTTGTCCTTGGAGACAGGATGCCCACTGCAAGGCAGACTGGCAGTTGACACTCTGCTCCGTTTGAAGGCCTCCACCCACCTCGCTGCTGTTCGATAGGGCATTGCATGCACACCCAGTGTTTCCCGTAGCTCTGTATGGCATTCCTGTTCATTTCTGCTGTGGAGAACTGCTATTTTGATGTACGAACATTGCTCCTGCTTCATGACCTCCATTTTTTAATTCTGTCACCCAGCGACTGAATTTGGGTGCATGCTTACTACCCCACCGTTGTTCACATACACCATCCGGTGGCTTCTTCCGAAAGTACATTCGATACACTTACAAACATCGTGTTGTCCCCTGTTCACGATAAAAAGAAATAGTTGCCGTAACTTATGACTAGACTTCGGATTTTAGGTTTTTAACCAATTTTACCTTTATAGGTGTGTAAGAAGTAATAATTGGATTGATTTAATGTTTTAAGTCCACTTTATGCACAGTAAGGCTAATCGGGACTGGACCTACAGTTTAAAGTGGGATCCGAACCACTATGTGCCTCCACCGCGAATCGAACCCGGGACCCCTTGATTACAAGGCGACGACGCTACCATTGCACCATCGGGGAGGCCCTAAGAAGTAATAAGTTATATCAGCGTTTTGTTAAAAAAAATGCAACAACTGATGAAGTTTTATAGTGCCTAAAAGCAACTATTTTGCTTGTTAGAACTTATTTTAGGTTTATGTGCCTAAATCAAGCCTTTTTTAAAGGTTGTAATAGTAGTGTAATTGGATTGTTTCAAAGTAATACTTTGTAGGTATCCACTTTTAGCCTCTTTTTTATCAATTGAATATCAGTTTTTGACATATTTCGACAATTTTTTTGTCGACGTTTTAGCGCTTAGCGATGTTTTAGTAAAATTTCCCATTTTTGCCCACTCATACTTGGTAGGTATATCACGATCTTACGCGATACAACTTAACCTATCTTTTTTTTCTTACGATTTTTTAATTTTTTTACGATCCTAAGTGATATAACTTAACCTATCATTTTTTTTTATTTACGATCTTTTATGCACCGAACTAACCTACAAGGGACTCTGTTTTAATATTTCAGTCGAGAACATGAAGACGATACCTGTGGAAATAGTTCTAGTGTTTGCTACTAGATGTCGCCACCGGCGATGTGGACGCAGTGTTGCCACACTATGAAGGCCTTCCCAAGGGGCAAAATTTCCCTTTTTGGACCATTTTTTCCTTTCACCTAAGCAAATGACATAATAGAATAATAATTAGTTGTGGTAGTAAATTTAGTAGATTTTTTTTTTTTAGTATGTGGCAATTTTTGTTACGAATATTTTAAAACTGTTCCGTCACCCTCTCGTTCTTCACGTCGTACGCGAAGGACTTCTCTGCATTCAGGATGACGCTGCACAGAGTATCGGCAGGCAGCGCGTCGTGGAACTCGCAGACGACCTTGATGTTGGTGCGATCGTTGACCACCACCTGCTTCCTTTTTGTGGTATTGATGACGAACATCGGCCTGCGGATTTTGAATTCGCTGGGAGTGTAGTACATGTCCACGCTTCCCTCGGTCACGCGCTTGTAAGCCGTGTAAGCTTCGTAAAGTTTTAGGTAATCATCTTTTGTCATGTCGAGGTTGTAATTCTCGTGCGGGAAGACTTCGTTCCTGCCATTCTTGAGATAAACGTTTTTGATTTTGCAGTCGTCGAATTTGCTGGAATCTTTTTCCTGGTTGTTATCGCGTCCGGTCTGAAAGAGCACTACGACGAAATCTGGCATGTCGAATTGTATGTTATTGAACTGCGTCGTCACGTCGAATTCCATGTGACTTCCCGACGCTAATTTCTGCACGCACTGGTAACCGTGAAAGTGAATCGGCACCTGTGGATTTTTCAAGATCTCCGCTTTGTACTTGAGGGCGTAATTCGTTTCGTATTCCACGATCGGCATTCTCAACTCCATGCTCCGGATGACGCACTTGGCTGCTTCGGGTAAAGTGTTGGCTATCGGCGTGCCGTCTGCGTTCAAGTTTGTGTATCGCATCAGTGCGTCGTTGTCGTTGGCCGCTCTTCGAAATGTGACTCTCACTCCTCCCTTCCACATGATCTCCTTGTAGTCCGAGAAGAATCCCGGAAGCAGACGCATGGGAAAGAGCACCGTGTGACTTCTCGTCGATATTTTCGTCCCCGCTTCGAATCCTCCCGCCTGATAGTATGCTGCGTCCGTTTTGGATAATTTCAATGTTCCCACTGCCGTCGACCTGATGCCTGGATAATCGATTCTGTCGATGACGGTGTTGTGTTTCCTCACCTCCACCTGCGAGAACAGGTGAGGCACGAAGTTGTCCACGAGTTTCAAATTGGCATTGGGCGGAAAGGCTACTCCGCTTTCTTTCTTCACCACGTCGAATTGAAGGTAGAGGTCCGCTCTGTGAGGATGAACGAACCCGTCGCCTACGTCCACGTCGTATTCGATCTCCCGGTTCGCTTCGTTCAAATTGGCGAACGTGCGACGGTTCGGAGGGAAAGATTGCAATTCGTAACTTTCGATTTGCTCCATGATGTATGGTTATTTATTATACGTTGATCTCCACGATGGCCGTCGTCGTTGCACCTGCGAAATCCACCACCTCTCCTTTCTAGTTCGTCACCACCAACTCTATGTCGTCTATGCGGTTGCGACATACTGGAAAATAGATCGGCGAAGAGGGTGTGTAGATGATCGGTTCCATGAATTCGGAACTGGGTTTGAACGTGGCTATGATTCCCGTCTGCTTGTGACTTCCCGGCAACCCTTCGGAAGATTTCGTGATCATGCCTTCCGCTATGTTACAGTGAACGTTCAGAGTTTCGATGGCCAAGAATTTAGGAATGTTGGCTGCTACGTGCTTGATGCCAGCTTCGAGTTTGGTGTCGTTCTCGAAACCTAAAAGTTCTCCTATGGTGCCCAGGTCCACGGTCTCCGTCGCGGACACGATTTCAACTCTGTGCGTGACCGAATTTTGAGAAAGGTACGTGCCTTTAGGTAAGTGAGCTTGCAAAGTAGAAAGATTGTATTGACCCGGCGTGACGACGATATGTTCGCTTCCGACTCTAATTTTGTTGTTGTGCTGCGTGACGTTAGGTATGAGGTACATGCTGTAGAATGCACGCAGAGCTACGGATTTAGGATAGACGATGTCGTCGTGCAGCGTGAGTTTCAAGATCGAAGATTCGCTCGTGAGATGGAACACGCCCATCGTGATGTTTCAGGTTCCACAATGCTTTCTAGAAATCTTCCACCTGCGGCTTATTTATTCTAGAGAGAAACGCGAGCATGGAGAGACAGAGATGACCGCAGTCCACGTCTCCGAAATTTTGAATGCGTTCGTCGTTGTAGTGTATAGGATTGTTCGTTTTCAGATATCGAATTAAATTTGTAGGCGGAACACCTCCGAAAGAATCGAAAACGAATGCTTTATCATTTTTGTGGTAACATATCCAATGCGTGCCTGGATTTTCTTGACTGTCCAAGTTGACTACTCCGCATTCTCTACTTTTAACGGTTGAAGGTAACGAGTCGGACATGAAAACGCCTCTGAAGTGTTTGATTCGTAACGGTTTGATTAAAGATTCAATGTCTCGGTTGGTGAGTGCTGCTTCTTTTTTTTAAACTTCCTCATCACGCCCTTCCCCTTCTTCTCCATGGCCAGATTGTGACGTTTCTGTTCTTCCAACTCGGCCTTGTTCTTTTTCGAGTCGATGACGGTTTTCGCGATGGCGGCGCTACCCCCAGCCAAACTTCCAACGGCCCCCAGAGCAGCCAAGATGGCCGGGATGCTGAATATGAACCCCCCTATCTTTTGTTGTTTCCGCGAACGCTGCAACCGTCTCAATTGTGGTGTGCTGAGCAGCAATTTCATTCCGTGTCCTTTCGTCAAGCAAGAACGTTTCTTCTCGCGTTGTTTCTTGGTGAGTAACCCATCGAGGGCACCTAGATTTTTCAGATTCGAATATGGTATCTGGTACACGACACCCTTGGGTTTCATGTTGATGCTCTATATGTTATTTTCACGGTATGTTATTTATATACATGTTCTGAGATTTTTTTTGTTTCCGTCTCGTGTATTTTTTTTTCACGGTATGTTATTTATATATATATGTTCTGAGATTTTTTTTGTTTCCCTCTCGTGTAATTTTTTTTCAAGGTATGTTATTTATATATATATGTTCCGAGATTTTTTTCCCTCTCTCGTGTAATTTTTTTTCTTTTTCAAGGTATGTTATTTTATATACTCCGCGCAGCCGTTACACAAATTCTATTACGTGCTTCGTTTTCTTACCAAGAAGTTCCTTTGTCCCCTTGTACACGATTCAAGTTTTGTTGTCGATTAAAATA
Source organism: Lepisma saccharinum (assembly GCF_977018435.1). Classification (NCBI taxonomy): domain Eukaryota; kingdom Metazoa; phylum Arthropoda; class Insecta; order Zygentoma; family Lepismatidae; genus Lepisma; species Lepisma saccharinum. The sequence continues at coordinate 48,704,088 of NC_139243.1, forward strand.
GATAGCTTCTCGTCGGATAACATGTTAGCGTATCGATTTGGTAAAAATAGACTGCATTGTCCGTCGAGCAACAGACGCACCTTGGGACCATACTGGGTAGAAACAATTGAACCGGAAGTTATCGTGTAAGGTTTGCCGACTTCCAATTCCTGAATTTTTACATACTCGACTGACAACTCCAATGCTTGGAGGTCACTCATTTTTTCAGTCGTCATATCGAAGAGAAATTCAGTGTGTGTGTGTTAGAGAATTTTAATTTTTCACAATGTGTGTTATTTATATACCTAAGAATTTTTTTTTGATCTCGTAGATTTTTTCACGATGTGCGTTATTTATATATCAAGTTTTTTTTTACTTGTACATTTTTTTTGGCACGTACATTTTTTTTGTCTTTTACATTTTTTTTGGCACGTATATTTTTTCTCGTATATTTTTTTGACGTACATTTTTCGGACACGTACATTTTTTTTGTTGCACATTTTTTTGACAACTTTTTTTTGTCATATTTTTTTTGACACGTACAATTGTTTTGACACGTATATTTTTTTTACACCTACATTTTTTTTCACATTTTTTTTGACAGGTACATTTTTTTGACGCGTACTTTTTTTCTTGCACATTTTTTCTTTTTTTTTGGCGTGACAAATTTTTTTTTGACGATAAAAAATTTTTACGATAAGGCAACTTTTTTTCTGACGGTGATAATTTTTCCACGTCAACTTTTTTTTGACGAGACAATTTTTTTTTGACGATAAAAATTTTTTACGATAAGGCAACTTTTTTCTGACGGTGATAAATTTTCCACGTCAACTTTTTTTTGAGACAAATTTTTTTGAAGATAAAAATTTTTTACGATAAGGCAACTTTTTTCTGACGGTGATAATTTTTCCACGTCAACTTTTTTTTGGCGTGACAAATTTTTTTGACGATAAAAAATTTTTACGATAAGGCAACTTTTTTTTCTGACGGTGATAATTTTTCCACGTCAACTTTTTTTTGACGAGACAAATTTTTTTGACGATAAAAAATTTTTACGAAAAGGCAACTTTTTTTCTGACGATGATAATTTTTCCACGTCAACTTTTTTTAAGAAATTTTTTTTGACGATAAAAATTTTTTACGATAAGGCAACTTTTTTTTTCTGACGGTGATAATTTTTCCACGTCAACTTTTTTTTGCCGTGACAAATTTTTTTTGACGATAAAAAATTTTTACGATAAGGCAACTTTTTTTTCTGACGATGTCCACGTCAACTTTTTTTTTGACGAGACAAATTTTTTTTGACGATAAAAAATTTTTCCATGGCATTTTTTTTTTACATGTACATTTTTTTTGACGTATATTTTTTTTGTCTCATATTTTTTTGACACATTTTTTTTACATGTATATGTTTTTTCACGATTTGTATCGAAGATTTTTTTGTGTGTTAGACAAAAAAAGTTCGTGCTTCGGAAAACGCGATCATGTGCGTGATGATATCTTCGGTCTCCTGTTTAGACTGGCGCCAATCATCCGTGTATCGTCTTCTTCCCTGCCTCGCCTCGTGCAGTTCGTCCATTCTCTCGTTTAATTTTTCCCCTGCGACCGAAAGAAGAGTGTCGAGATCACCGCACCTCATTCCACTGATCTCCCGAAGATAATTCTTGATAAGCATTTCACAAGGTATACGAAATTTCGGCGTTGTTCTTGCTATGTTTAAAACTTTCCCTACATCCCCACAATCTCCGTTTATACAATGTTTGAATATGATGCATAGCAGTTCGGGCGGTAAGTTTGTTATACAAGACATGTTGTTATTTTTTTTACTGTATGTTATTTATACACCCCACCCAAATTTTTGTTTCGTGTTCATGGCGATGGTGGTACCTAATGCTGCGACCCGTTCACCTAGCGAGGCGTCTCTGCTGACGAATCTTTCGAAAGCGGCATGCTCCAATTTCTTGTCTGCTTCGTGACGTGCATCCAGATCGGTGCGAGTGTTGTTGTAAGCGATGTCGTGATCTTTGCATGCAGCGTCCAACGGATTCACACCCTTGTCTCCTCTCTCCAATCTTTTCTCGAGTTTGGTACTCGGTCCGCAGTACTGGTAGCCAGGTAAATGCATCTCGAAAGGTAACTTGTTGATGATGTCGTTCACGAGTCCCTTTCCTTCGGCCACGTTCCAGAATCTCGGAGGCAGCGTGTTGATAATTTTGATCAGGTAACCTATGCCCTTGTCGTCGTTCACGATGAAGTTGGAAAGTTTCGTGCTGATCATGTCCACGATGCCAACCTTCTCGTTGTAGAAATTACGATTGCCTGCATTCTCTTCACCGGCTATCACCAACAATCGGTCGATGAGTTTTCTCACGTCGTCCACCCAAACGAATTCTTTGGGTAACGTGTTGTAGCGTTTGATGCCGCTTCCACTCTTCACCTCGTTCCATATCGGTTTGATGAGATTCCTGTACTTCTCGCCGCTGCTCGATTTCACCCTATTCTGCGAGGCGTCGTTGTTCTGGTACATGGCATCCGTCATGATTAGAATTTCCCTGTAACTCTGGTAATCTTCGTCGGTGTAATCTTTCGGCTGCTTTTTGGCAACGAGTTCCCACAGTCCCACCGTACCCGGATACCTGGTCCAACTGTTCTTATCGCCTAAATTAACTTTAATGTCGTTGCCTTCGAAGGTGACTTTCGATTTCCCAATCTTCCACACGACACCCTCGTTGGTTTCCATGCTCGGATACAATCCAAACACTTCATCCTTGTCGAACTTCCCCGTGCTCAGGTAGTCTCGTGCCAAAGGTCCCAACTCGATTTTATCCGAAGACGAAGAGGTGCTGCTTATGGCTTGACGTCGTGGTACGTCCTTCAGTTCGAACGGCGTCGAAGGAATGCTCGAAATGGGCGTGGGTACAGCGTAACTTTTAGCTGCAAGTGGTACGAGTTCGTTGATCAAATTTTTATTTTGTTCCGTGACACCTTTAATTTCTTTACCTAGATCGCTGATGGCATCGATCACAGGTTGATCTTGACGTTTCTTCTCTTCGTAGAATCCGCGATTCTCGGATTTCCAACCTTTGAAGCGTTTCGCGAGGTAATCGCGAAGCTTAAGATTTTCGTCTTCGATTTTTCGTTTCGTCATAACGTTATTTATACACGTCGTTTCTCACAACGTTGCAACGTTTAGAAAGTCGTTGATTTTGTTTCTGTATTTTCCGTCGTTGGGTTTCCTCGTCATGTCGATCGTCGCGAATCCGAAATCGTCACTGTTCCAGCAAGAAGAGCAGCGTTCCGAAAATTGATTGTAGTTCATGTCTCCGCCTACGTAGTCATCGTACGCGTGCTTGAGGTTGGTGTGATCTTGACGAAACAAACATATGAAATTAGCGTTGTCGCGTAGTAACTGTTTTGGAATTTTGGAAAACGTTTGAGCTAGGTAAAAGCAATCCATTCCTTTGTGACGACCTTGCGTGAAAAAGTTGCGAATTTCATTTTGATTTTCCAGGATGACATCGTCGAACACAACGACTGAATTTTCACGAGAATCGTCGAGTGGTTTTATTTCCGAAGCGAACGTTGCAATGTCCAGACCATCGTACAGCTTCATCAGTTTCTGGTATTTGGATTGCTCCAAACTTTTCGAGAACACGTACAGGTATCTGTTCTTCCAATCTAACCAATTCGGTGCGAGGAGAAAATTGTCCACGAGCAGTGTCGTTTTCCCACACCCTGAAGGACCTACGATTAGACAGCGGATGCTGTCGGGAAGCAACTCGCCGTTCTTTTTTTTCGTTTGACTTTCCGAATCCGATAGACGCTTCACCACGTTCCACGTACTCACAAGATCACTTCGTTCGCGTCGATCCAACTCTTTTCCGGAAGTCCCAGCCATTTGACAAACAGTTTGTCACCTTTCCTACGCAATACTTTCTCGATGAGGTACGTGTCGGGGTGTTTCGTTTTAGAGAGTTCCTCTTCGTAAAATCTTCCTTTCAAAATCTCGCCGCTACTATCTTTTATTATATACGTGTGTCGGTTTCCGGGTAAAATTCGAACCACCGTAAAAAGTTCCGTGCTCCAATTTTTTGTGAATCCCTTCTCGAAGGTGCGTTTGAATTTGCTGATTCTCACCTGGTCTCCAATTTTGAATTTTGATTTCTTGGTAGTCGTGGGAGTGTACTTTGGACAGTAAACTGTAGAAATTAAACGCTGCTCGTCAGATTTCGTAACGTCAGCTGGCTTCATGCCTATCGTTCTGTGTACCGTATCATTATAGGTGTCGATGAGTTCCGGCAGGATGTCGACCCATTTGTAATTTCCCCGAAGCGTGAATCGTTTCCACATGTGTGTTTTCAAGGTTCGATTAAATCTTTCCACGATGCTGGCTTTGATGTGACTGAAGGTCGAATAATGTCGAATGTCATGTTTTTGAATAAACTTTTGGAATACGGCGTTGTAAAATTCTTTACCGTTGTCTGTTTGCAAAAACCGTGGTCGTCTGTCGCTTTCGCGAAAACTTAATTTGAATGCTTCCGTGACGCATGTTCCCGTTTTCGCTTTCAAAGGTAGAGCCCATGCGAATTTCGAAAATATGTCTATGACGGTGAGGAGGTACTTGTTGCCCTTGTTCAATTTATGTACATTTTTCAAATTGCCGCTGCTCATCTCCACGAGGTCACTTTGCCAGAGGTCATCGATTCCCTTGGTTACCACCGCTAAACGTTCGTAGTTGCGGCGTGCAGGTTTATGCAATTCTTCGACGATGGCTTGCCTAGACATTTTGAAGATTACGTTTGAAGAGAAGCACAAGCGTGATGGGATTCAAAGAGGGTGGTACCTCACCTATGTTTTGAATGATCAGCTTATCGCCGGCACTCACGTCGTAAACGGTAAGATCTTCGTCTTCGTGTATTTCATATATGTTGCGCGTTTCGTTCCAACGTGCTAGAGGACTGTTTCCTGCTTTCTGGACACCACGATTCGATATCAACGTCATGGTGGGGACGCTAGCTTTTCTGCCGTGAGACCAGTACGAAAATTCGTTTATCTGAATCGTGCCATCGAGGAGAAACTTGTAGTACGGATGATAAGGATGCAGCATGTACAGTTTGTTACCTTCGACGAACGTGGAGATTCTCTGTTGATTGGGTACGCTGTTGATTTCGATGGCATCCAGAGAATGCAATTTGGCGATTTTAGTATCGACGCTGAGCAAATTACTGTGAAGTTGACCCAGTGTGTTTTCTAAAGGTATGAGTTGTTCAGCAACGTGATCCGTTACGGCAGAAAATGACGGTTTGATTTTCACTTCCACGTTCAACTGCTTGTAGTTTTCGTTGAGTTCTTGCAACTTGGCACCGAAAGAGGCCAGCGTCGATTCCTGCGTGGATTCCAGCACTCCAACTTGATCTCTGATGTTGACGACAATGTTCTGAAGGTTCTCGACTTGATTCAATTTCGAGCTTTTCTCGGTAAGATCGTTGACGATGCTTCGCATCTCGGTAAACTGTGTATGAAGATCCGTGACGCTCTGCGAAGTGGGCAACGTCGACACCAGCGAAGTAATTTCCTCTCGAATCTGTTCCACGTTTGCCGTTTCCGTTTCTAGTCGTTTCAGCATTCGAGATATGTTCCTTTTCAAAGCGTGTAATTCTTCGGAGGTGGGTAGATTGGCCACCGTACTTTCGAGATCGCTCAATGCACTTTTGATGTCTCTCGAATCGGATAATGCCGTCACCGCCGTTTTCAATTTTTCCAAATCTTCCTTCGAAGGTACGCTCGTCCGTAACGATTCCAAGTCACCCTGTATGTTGTCCAGTACGTGATGAAAATGAGCGAGGTTCGATTCCACGTTCAAATTTTCTAAATATTGGATCTTCTGCCGAACCGTGCTCAACGTGTCTTGAATGCTCGTCAACGCGCTTGCTTCAGCGTGAATATTTTTAATTTCTTCGTTGATCAACTCCAAAGACGCCTGAAGCGTAGCGATGGTGGTTTGAATGTGTTCGAAATCTTGATAAGCCTCCAATTGAATTTTTATGTTCGCGACGCTTTTACCGATGACCTGCAGTTCGTCCGACGATGGTAGGTTCGTCATGGTATCTTCCAAAGTCTGTAACTTGGATTTAATTTCTTCCAACGTGCCGGTGAATTCTTCTTGTAATTTGGAAACGACGACGTGCAAACGTTCTACATCAATATCGTTCACGACGGTTTGAAGTTCAGAGAAATTCTTTTCGATTGCGGAAGTTCGTTCTTCGATTTCGAGTTTCAATTTTTCCAAATCTTCTTCTTTCGATTGAAATTGCCGTAATTTGGCCAAATCGTTTTGAAGCTTATCCACGCTCAACTGTATATTTTGAACGTTGTCGTAAGAAGGTACGTCAACGTAATTTTTTAATGAGCGTTTTCAGTTCGGAATCGATTTTCAGAATAGGATCGAGACATTGCGTTTGGAGCGTAGCGATCTCCGACTCTAAACTTTTGTTTAAGGTCTCCTGCAAAGCGGTCAAATCGCTCCTCAACTTTTTAACTCGACAAAGAATCTCTTCTGCGTGGTCTACACGCTTGGTGTGGCCGAAAATGTCGTTAGGCATTATGGTTATTTATTATAGGATAGACGATTCGTAATTCTACGAAGAGAGGAATGAGTTTGTCGTAATCTCCGAGGAGTTCCACGTAAAGACAATCTCCTGCGGAAACATCGTACGCCATGTTAGAAAGTACCTTGTCGTGCTTGATTCGAAAAATGTTCTTGCCGGTAGATATTTTGATTTCGCCTACGTTTTCCGGATTCACGGTGATTTGAAGTTTCCCACCGATCGGAATTTCGTAAAAATGTAAATTGTTGTTGAAGATGTAAAAAGTTTTGCCGACGTCTTCATCCAATTTAGTCCAAATGCTGTTGAGGTGAATGATCAACAGACCGTTGAGTTTAGGTAACACGGAAGGTAAGACTTCATGATCTGGTATGGACGGTGCAGTTTCCATGATGATCTGTTTTTGAAACCGAACAAGTTCATAGGCATGCTGGTTATTTAAGGATACGGTCAAAGTTTTATTTTGTAAAGACAGTCAAAGTGTTTTTTTTACTGAGTAACAAAATGTTTTTTTTTTTGAGTTAGTGAAAATTGTTGTGTGTGGTGGTGAGTGCTAATTATTTGCACTTTGCGCAATTCTTATATATTTCTAAACGACGATGTCCCCAAGGCAATGTGTGAATACCACACTCGAGGACGCACCTCTTATCGTCATCGGGATAAAGCGCAATTTTTCTAACTTTGTTTGTGGTGATGATATGGTCGACGCTCTGGATTCTTTGTTCTATACTTAGTATCGTCGATTGTGAGTAAAGGCAATCGATGTAATCGTGGAAGCTGAGTTTGTTCTCCACCGTATTTTTGCCCGCACCTTTTGCTTTCTTCGTGACGCTACTTTCTGTTCTCATGGCATACATTTTCGAACGCAAACCCGCGAACTCGACAATAATATCACCGTTACATTCATCTTTCAGTTTACCTGGGACTTTTTTGTTACGAGATGGGATTCCAAATCTGTTGGGTTGAGGATACGCAGAAGTATCGAAATACTCAAGCATGGAAGGATTTTTTATGTCTTCGTATAGGTTAGGTGTTTGTATGCTGTAAATAAAGCTGTCGGTGTCCGTGTACAAAAGTGATATTTTATCATTGAAGAAGGGTTTCATCACGTCGTAATGAAATTCGAACATGTAAAGTTTCGACAAGTCGAGAACCGTTGCGCCAACGTAAATTGGTTTTCTGAATTTCATCAATTTTATATCTAGATTGAAAAGGGCCAAATTCTCGTTGTAAATTCTTCTCGACTTGAATCTAGGATCGGCTATCCACTTCCGACATTTATTCTTATCGGAAATTAATTTCACGTCTACGTGCTTTCTAACATTCTCCATGGTTTTTCCGTACACCGCATTGTTCATTAATTTAAAGAAGTCCTTGTCTAAATCGGAAGTGGCAGCTGTTCTATGTTGTGTGTTAGTTTCTATGTAAGATCTTAACCACGTGGAATGTTTAAACTTTAGTATTCTTCTAACATTTACTATCTGAACACCCTTCCCAATCAAAAACCGGAGATTCTTGTAGCGGACGACGTATCTCTGTTTAGGGTCCAATGTTAACAAAAGCTTGTCTTGAACCGAGTCGGGAGGACATTTGATTTCGGGAGTCGGAGGCAAATCCGAAAACGTGTCGTGCAGGTGGTAGGAGAATTGGAGATCTACCTCTGCGAAGAAACCACACTCGCTATCGTCGAAATGAATAATGTATATCGAAGTGGGATCTAACCATTCGAATCCCCCGTAAGGAAGTTTCTGAACCATGGCATGTCCGTAGAGATTATTAACGTCGGCGTAGAAGATGTAATTCGATGCTCGATTTGAATCGTAATATTCTTTCATGTGTACGTTATTAGCTTTTGCATGTCTCTGTACGCATTGCACCATTCCACCTCGTATCCCTCTTTCGATAAATAGCAACATGTCAACGTCCGATATCAGTTCCAGCTTGACCTTTGTCTGGAATAACATTGCCGACCACGCTAATCCCGGTAGACTGTAGAAATACGCTGGATCTAATTTATAAATATTCGTTGCCGTTTTCCTGAACGCTTGAAAAACATCCGCGAGTATCGTCACGTCTAATTTTAAGTATGCGTCGTGGTAGTCTCCGAGTGTCCTACATTCTAATTTCTCCCACATGAGTTGCGCGTGTTGGTATTCTTCGTCCGTGATTCCTTTCTCTCTGAGTCTGCTGTAAAATTCTCTTGGAAGTGGAAGAGCGTCGTCGTTAAATTTAGAACCATCACTAACATATTCGTAAGGATAAACCCCTTTACGTCTAACGAGTTCTATGTCTACGTTGGGAAAACTAGCTCTAGTTATTTTAAATTGATGGTCGGTGAGTTTGTTCGCTAAAGCATCCAGACTTGCAGAGATAAATCTATACGAATCCAGGAAGCGCATATCGATTGTATTTTTCGTTCCCGGAATCGATACTTGCTTGCTGAGACTAATGTAGCGTTCTTCATTCTCGGCCAAGACACCTATACGTTTCGGATCGTAGCCAAGATGTCTCACCAGGTGGTGAAAATCATATCCGCTTCCGTTGTGAAAGAATATGGGGATGAATTTAGGTTTCTGAATTTTAAGATTGCACGTGTTTCAAATTCCACCTATGTAGTTTCCGCTGAAATGATCGTGGTGGAATATTTTTTTTGTTCTCATCAGTGAAACTTTGATCACATACCGGACACACCTCAGTGGAATTGTAATTTTGAAGTTCATTTTCAGTTAAAGGTGCCATCGGTTTTGATGTAAGCAGTACGCTACCAATTACCTCAACCTCCTCCACCATTTTTTCCAGGAAGTGTTCGATTACATTTGGCCCGCGGTATATATATGCTTCATTTATTTTATCACGTCGCACAACAACATAGCCGAAACTATTAGGTTGATGAAGCTGGTACGGCGTTGTGGAGGAAATTTCAGGATCCGGTTCGCAGTAGGAGAGTGGTTTGAGGAAAGACTCGAAATCTGCGACGATGATTGCGGGATGTTCCAACAATCCCTTGTGCATTTTGAATTCTTCGACTTCGTTCGTTTCGGGCATCAACATTCTAGCCGGTCTGTTGTCACCGCAATAAATTTTATGTTCGACAAGTTTCTCGATAGCAATTTGACGACTATGAAGATTTTGATGATCACGTCGGTCACGATCGTCGAACGTGGTTAGGCATCTCGGGCAAACTTCGATGTTGTTTGCATACTTGGTAGTTTGACTTCTGACCAAACGTGATAGAGAACGAATTAGCGTGTAATGATAGACATCCTCGTTGGAAATGAGAAGGAGATTTATTACACAAGCATCGTCATCGTCGATATCGCTTATCCTGACGGGATGCACGACATATTTATCTGACGTGAAGGAATATACATTAATAGCGATGCGTTTTCCTGCACGATTTTCGAACTTTGTTATATCCGACAATGTCACCGGGTATTCAATGTCAGACATTACACTTTGAAAGTCGGTCTCGTATTGTTTGTAATTAGAAACCTGTTCTGGATTATTTGACCAATGAACAGGATGCAGTGCAGCCAATATACACCAAAGGAAACATTTTTTATCGCTGTTCTGTATATTTAACACAGCCCTCTTGTGTTGAATGTTCGGTGGAAGAGGAACGTAGCTGGAAGCGCGAAGAGGCGAGAATTGGTTCACGTAAACAGTTAACGTGTGAGGACTTCCACATAGAGACCATCCCGACCCTTTAGCCTCGAAATCGTCATGTTTCTTAACCAGCTCGTTGGAAAGTTTATAATGGAAGTTGTCCAAATTTTCGACGTCAGCAAAATAAAGTGTCTGGTTTTTTGTACCATGATAAAAAATACTCGTTGTGCCATCAACTTTCTCGTATTCAGAAAACAGAACAACGTATACTTTTATACAGTTGTTTTCAAGTTTATCTTTCAAAATATTTAGTACAGATGTTTTTGTTTCGTCCAAGAAACTTAGAATGTCACGGCCTGGTTCTGACTTAATTGAAAAATCCTGGAGTTGGTCGTTGAATGCAGATCTAATTGGTTTGCGTTCATTGGATAATTTACTTAGTTTGGAAGTGGAAGCTTCCGTATCTGCATTATCGATTTTCCTTTTCGATGCTTGTCCGGTCGATGGTTTGCAAATTTTGAGGTGTTTACTTAAATTTGCAATGCTGATCATTTTTCCGCATCGAGCACAAGACTTAGAAGGTAAGGAACGATTAATTCTCGAACCTGTTTCGCTACATCTTGCCCTGTGTACCGATAAATTGTTCCTTGAGATTAGCTTCCCACAAGTGACACATTCAGTTTTATCATTTTTACGATTGAAACTGGTGGTGGATGCCATTGCTTTTTCGAAAATCACAGAAATCAAAAAGTCTAGAATATACCGATACAATTTTCAGGTATGTTCTTTATATAGAATTTCTTGGGGTAAATACAAAACTCAAAAATTCAATATACTGTGAATACAATTTTCAAGTATGTTATTTATATAGAATTTCTTGGGGTGAATACAAAACTCAAAAAATTCAATCTACTGTGAATAGAATTTCCAGGTATGTTATTTTATATAGAATTTCTCGTGGTGATTACAAAAAATCAAAATTCAACTTAACGTGAATATAATTTCCAGGTATGTTATTTTATATAGAATTTTCTCTGGGCGAATACAAAACTCAAAATCCGAGACAGTTCAGTTTTAACTTGTTCATATTTGAAAAAAAAATGCAAAATACCCCGACAACGTTTTCAGCTACTAGGACCTCATTACCATGAGCCTAATCCTAGTAAGCCACATACACACCTGTTCTTCGTATCGCATATGCTAGTAAGTCCGATGACATACTGGGAGAATCACATTTCCCCCAATGATCCCACCACAACAAACGTCGCACATGCTAGAAGAAACAGGATCAGGATATTTTATGCTAAATTTACGGCTGCCTGTATGCAGTTATAGGCAAATCATTAAAAGAGCGCTCTAATATACAACGATTTCTCCTACCATGTACCCTAACATACAATTTAACATAACAAGTAAAATTTCGATTCGTCTATATATACCCAACAAAACTCAGAAACTGTCATACGTGAGAGCTATATTTTGCAACAACTATAATTACCCAACACTAGCAACAAGAACAAAAAAATTATATCAATTACTTGTATACTATTAATTAGTAATTTTAGATAATATTAATTATTAGTTTTCAGTTGTAATTAATTTTAAAAAACAATTAATATCATGTTAGGTGATGATAACCAAGTGCAAAAAGCATTGCATTTTTTTTACACACAAACAAAGCATCACTTAGTTCACAAAACTTGGAGATTTTTTTTGGTGACGTAGAGTACGCGTAGAGAGGTTGGGTTTAGTGCGTCGGTCGAGTCTAGGTGTCCTCTGTCCTCTCCTACCAAAATTGGCATAGGTCGTCATAGAACCAATTTTTCATCAATCGAAAATTTTCTAAGTCCAGCGTTAAAAAAATCTTAAATTGCAAATATCTCGAAAATGGTAAGATTTATCGAAAAAATATATCGAAAAACACCCCCATACGGCATCGCTACCCTGTCGATTTTGGAGGTGTAGAATACGTGTACCAAGTTTTGGTGGTCCTGGGGTCAAGGGGTAAGAAGTTAGCCCACCCCCTCCCAAAAACTTTGATCACTCGTAACTTTTGAACGAATAGTCGTAGAGAGGTCGGGTTTAGTGCGTCGGTCGAGTCTCGGTGTCCTTTTTGATCTTCTAACAAAAAAAACATAGGTTGTCATGGAACCAAAATTTGCTCTGTCGAAAATTTTCCAAGTCCAGCGTTAAATTGCAAAATGTCTCAAAAACAGTAAGAGATAGCGCGAATATCCTTCCCGTTGACCCTCTTGTCGAGTTTGGTGATGCAGAGTACGTGTACCAAGTTTTCGGAGGTTCTTGGAGGTCAAGGGTGGGCCAATTGCCAAAAATGTTTTTGATCACTCGTAACTTTCGAAAAAATTATCATAGAGAGCTGGGATTTCTTGCGTTAGCATCGTCTCGGTGTCCTCTGTCCTCTCATAACAAAATTGGCGTAGGTTGTCATGGAACCAAAAAAAAAAAAAACGTTCCGAAAATTTTCCAAGTCCTGTGTTAAAAAATCTTAAATTTGCAAATATCTCGAAAATGGTAAGAGTTATCGAAAAAATAACTCGAAAAACACCCCCATACGGCATCGCTACCCTGTCGATTTTGGAGGTGTAGAATACGTGTACCAAGTTTTGGTGGTCCTGGGGCCAAGGGGTAAGAAGTTAGCCCAACCCCCAAAAACTTTGATCACTCGTAACTTTCGAACAAATAGTCGCAGAAAGGTCGGGTTTAGTGCGTTGGTCGAGTCTCGGTGTCCTCTGTCCACCCATACCAAAATAAACATAGGTCGTCATGGAACCAATTTTTTTTTCAGCAATCGAAAATTTTCTAAGTCCAGCGTTAAATTGCAAATATCTCGATTTTTTGACAAAAACCTACAAAGACAGAGACATGGACATTACACATAGACATTAGACAACTTAACCTAACTTAACCGGGAACAGGAGCCCGGGAACAGGGACAGGGACCCCGGGAACACGAGCCCAGGGACAGGAATAGGACCCCGGGGACAGGGGTCCAGGGACAGGGGGGGACCCCTTGGGACAGGGGGTGGTCACTCTACCGCAGCAGTGGTTGAACGCAGCTAATGATCGAATATTGTTTCCAATGTGCTTTGGATACATACATGAACACCATATATATATATATATATATATATCAAGAACAACATATACATTAAACAACCCCGTTCAGAATCCGTAGACTCAAGATCGTGATATACCTACCAAGTATGAGTGGGCAAAAATGGGAAATTTTACTAAAACATCGCTAAGCGCTAAAACGTCGACAAAAAAATTGTCGAAATATGTCAAAAACTGATATTCAATTGATAAAAAAGAGGCTAAAAGTGGATACCTACAAAGTATTACTTTGAAACAATCCAATTACACTACTTGTAATATATTTTTCAAGGTTTGACAGGATTTTTATGTCACACAGAGGCATTTGCTTTGTTTGGTTACGAAATAAGTCAATGACGAACGTGTTTGAAACATACTCTCTGTCGATTGCCCTTCCTCCAAGTCCATGGTAATTTTTCAAAGCTCTAAACAAAGCAAATCGTCTGGTGCCACTGTTACTTGTACAATCCAAAGTGGTCTGTTCTGTGTGCTCTTGCTCACTTCACGTCACTTTGGTGCTTTGTGGCATTCACGCCTTGCAAATTAACATTTCAGCATTGAAGTTTGCACCACCGACTATTGTATCTAAAGATATCAGTTTGGCGGTTACGCGGAGATAGGTAATTAACTCTGATAAACTTACTATTCATTTTTCCGTGTAAGTTTTTTTCAGGAATCAATTTCGCCACTCGTCTGGTGGCTTCGTCAGCCACTGACTATGTTTTTGTTGAAATATTATTTTCACCATATAAGATGATCCTCACAGACAAAATTGCAGAGTTTGACTGTGGAAAACATGAAAAAGATTGTTGCCTAACTATACGGCGAAGAGTGGATTTTAATAGCAAATTTCCAATGGTAAGTTCTGCCATCGCCATAGGGTTAGGCAACACGCATAACGTTATGCAACATAGTGCGTATTTCAGGATATAGGTGTGGACGAATTTTGAACTATTTTAAGTTTCTTTTAACCTACTTCAGAAATTTTTTATCCTAACTTTAGATTTTAGAACCTATTTTAGGGTTTTTAGAACCTATTTTAGGATTTTTAGAACCTATTTTAGGGTTTTTAGAACCTATTTTAGGGTTTTTAGAACCTATTTTAGGATTTTTAGAGCCTATTTTAGGAACCTAAAAGCACACCTTTTAGAACCTAAAAATCCGAGGTCTTCTTATGACTTAACCCACGTATATTGGTTTATACAGGTAGAAGAATTCTATAAGTAACAAAATATAATAACATATTTGAAACATTTCCATTCTTGATAAATCAGCATTTAATTTCACTGATTAATGTGCACTGGTCCCACACCAGCTCTGTGTGGCCTAAGGCATCATGCTTTTATCTCGGGCTACAGGATGTTCATTGGTTCCAGTCTTGCTGGGGAAGCAAAACAACTTCTCTCCTGAGATTTCGGCCAGTGGCCACCCACCATCATGAGGAAAATGTGGAGCTACGAATGAGTAATGTAACCCATTCATAGAAAACCTACAACGATGACTGGGTGTTCAACGTGCTGACAACACACCACACCCTGTAACTGGTTGGGTGATGTCCCATCTCTGCTGATGCATGTGCTAGTGTGACCAGCAGTCAGTAGTAGATCCTGGCCTCATGGGCTACCATGTGTTATTTCGTTATAATGTGACCCTGGAAGAGCCTTAATAATACTTATTATTATTATTATTATTATGATTATTATTAGCCGGACCCCATGGCCTAGTGGTGGAGTTCCGTGGAAGCCTGCAGAGAGAGCGGACGCGGAAACTAGTTGCTCCGTGAAGGTCAGTGAAAGTTGCCTTCAGGAAACAACGAGCGGGAGTGCCGTGTGCGTGTTGCTTGTGGCGTTTGGTGCGGTTGGCTGGCGAGTAAGTAGAATTGGAAAAGTACATTAGAATAGTAAAAAGATGAATATTATTAGACAAAATACCATCCAGATACGTTTTCCGTTCGGGGCACCGAGGCCGTCGGCGCGAGAAATTCATGACTTTATTCATGGACAATTTCAACTCCACGTAGATGAGATCTTGGGAATACAAATACCTACGCATTTTCGATGTGTTTTCGTAAAATGTATCAGAGAAGTTATAATGACGCGAATATTAGAGAAATGTGGTCCGGAAACAAACTTTTGTTATGATAATGGTGAAACTGTAAAAGTGCTTTTGAGTGATGCGGGGAGGGAAAGAAAAGCGGTAAGAGTGTTTAACTTACCACTAGAACTAGATGATGACTGTGTGAAAGAAAAAAATGATGGAATTTGGGAAGGTGGAATGTATAGACAAAGAAACGTGGTCTGAAAACTTTAAATATCAAGTTTACAACGGGGTGAGAATAGTAAAAATGGAACTGAAAAAACCGATTCCGTCGTTCATTACAGTAAAATCTCATCAATGCCATGTGATATACGACGGACAGCCGAGAACGTGCAGGGTGTGTGGAAAAGAAGGACACGATAGCTGGCAATGTGATAGTCGTCAGATAACAACGCTTCATGTGAATAAAAACCGAGAGAGAAATTATAGTGATATAGTAGTGGAAAGGGGGAGTTCCCTCTACGTGAAAAATCAGTTGCAACCAGATAATAATCAAAACAGGTCGGAAGGTCTACAAAATGTGATAAAAGAACAAATGAAAGATAAGGGGATAAAGAATGTGCCAAGTGACACCCGCCCAGTGGAAATGTTCCCACCGGTAAATACGGAGACCACAAAGGAAGAACACAACCAGAAAATAATACCGATGGACACAACACAACCGGGAACTTCCCACCTAGACAAACAAGAGGAAAAAGGAAGTGAAGAAATGCAGGATGACCAGATGCAGGACGAAGGAAACTCAGTTGATCTTCCTCCCATCCCAGCTGCAAAGGACAACGTCCCAAAAGAGGAGGACAAGGGACCATCGAAAGACTGTGAGCTGGAAAGTGAATTGAATACAGAAGAAGAAAGTGACGAAAGTGTCACTTCAGTGTCAAAGTGGAAAAAATCTCAACAGGTGGGTGCAAAAAAACGGACGAAAAATACTTCGAAAGGTAGCGAGAACACAGTAGCGAAGAGGAGATCAGTGAGAGAGGTAGGAGGTATGAATAGAGTAATGAACAGAAGAAGTAAACCCTAAAAAGGGAAATTTAATTTGATATTTCATTTGTTGTTTGTATTTTTTTCAACGTTATGAGGGACCATCGGAAAGTACTATTAACTGTGTGCTATATTATTCATTTATTAATGGTATATACCACTAGAATATGTACTATTAATATTAAAGAAATCTTTTCGCCTGTAAAATGTAAAATGCTAGAAGAATTTGTACGGGTACACTCCATAGACGTATTGTTTTTGCAGGAAGTTTGTATGTGTGACTTTCCATCAATATATGGTTACGAAGCGATAGTTAATACTGGTATCAATGGCCGTGGGACAGCAACACTTGTTAGAAACGGCCTAACCATTACTAATGTAAAAAAGTTAGTAGATAGGAGAGGCATTAGCTTTCAAAGTAAGAACTATACTTTTGTGAATATTTATGCCCCATCAGGCAATCAAAATAGACAGTCACGTGAACAATTTTATAATCAGGACATTTTATATTTGCTACCGTTAAATGAATCTAAAATAATATTTGGGGGTGATTTTAATCAGGTATTAAATCCCAGCGATTGTTTAGGAGCTTATCAAAAGAGTCCAGCCCTTGCAAAATTAATTGAAGAATTGCATTTGAAAGATATTTGGTTACAGAAGAGACAGGATATAATATTTACATATTTTAATAATAAATCTGGATCGAGAATCGATAGGTTATATACAAATACAGATCAAATAAAAAAATATAACATCCATAGAAACATTGCCAGCGCCCTTTGCTGATCATATGGCAGTAAAAATGGCAATTAACCTGGAAGAAACAAAACTAGTCAGGGGTTCTTCATATTGGAAGCTAAATATACAGTTATTAGAGCTTCCACATATCAATGAAATATTTGCACAAAAATGGGCCGAATGGTGTAAACAACAAAAGCATTACAGTAATCATAATGACTGGTGGGTTCGATATGTAAAACCAAAATTAAAAACATTTTTCTGCTGGTATGGAAAAGAAAATGCAAAAGACAGAAACGGATTGATCAACTTTTATTACCAGTGTTTACACGAGGCATGTCAAGGGAGAGATGTCACCAAAAATTACCAAGCCATACAGCAGTATAAAGCCAAAATATTAACACTCCGGAGGCAACAAATGGAAGGCATAACAATAAGAACCAATTCCAAGAATTTAATTCAAGATGAAAGAACTTTGATGTATCACTATGTACAGATGCAAAAACAACAAAAAACACTCATGATAAACAATCTTGTGGATTCAGGTGGAGAATCGCATGCGAGTCAGCCAGGAATCATGCAAACATTTTATGACTATTATGGGGAGCTTTATCAAACCGGGGAGGGGGAATCAGAAGCAAGAGAGACAATACTGAATTCTCTAACTAATGGTTTGCAAGAAGAGGATAGACAACTTTTAGATACTGAAGTAACAATAGAAGAAGTATATGAATCGTTACAAACATGCAATCTTAAAGGAGCACCAGGAAAAGAAGGTATTGGTTACAAGTTTTATTTGCAGTTTTTTGAGATTATAAAATATGAACTAATCAAAATCATACAAGATGCCTTTAGAAATGGAAAAGTTTTACAAAATGAAGGCATCTTCATATTGATACCGAAAAAAAACACATGCAAAACAAGTAGACGACTACAGACCAATAACATTACTAAATTGTGACTATAAAATAATGGCAAAGATCTTAGCAAATAGGTTAAAGTTAATTTTACCCAGGATACTTAGCGAGAAACAAACATGCATTGGCAAAAAGCATAACATATTCAGTGCAGTTGGAGGGATTCGCGATCTGATATCCTATTATCTGGTGCAGAAACTTGATGCATGTGTGCTTGCTTTTGATTTCAAAAAAGCGTTTGATTTAGTGTCGCATGACTACCTGTATGAGGTGCTAAAGGCATATAGATTCAGTGATAAATTTATTAATATTTTGAAAGGTTTCTATCAACAGGCAACATCTCGGATAATGGTCAATGGATTCCTGTCGTCCCCAATAAATATAACAAGATCAATTCGGCAAGGATGTCCACTAAGTATGCTCTTGTTTGCTTTAACCCTGGATCCTTTGCTGCAATATATCAGGAAAACTACTCCCGACGCGATACACGCCTTTAAGGAAAACCAAGTGTTTGCTTTTGCAGATGATTTATCCGCTTGTATCACCACAAACGAGCAAATGCAAAAAATGATGGCAGCGATACATATATACTGCCGTGCTAGTGGGGCCAAAATAAATATGGAAAAATCAAAGGCGCTACCCTTTGGCACATGGGATCAAAAATATCCAGATATAGGGATCCCATATGTACAGGAAATTAAAATATTAGGAATAATTTTTCACAGGGACGAGGAACAAATGTTAGAATCCAATTGGCAAAAGATAGCGAGAGACATTCGCATACAATGTTATAAAATGCGAAGCAGACAGTTGAACATGATACAACGAGTGTGGTTTTTGCAAACATATCTGTTTAGTAAATTAAACTATACGGCCCAAGTGATCCCAATCAATCAACAATACCTCAGAATAATGAATTCAGCAATTGGTTGGTTTATGTGGTATGGCCATTTTTTTTTAATACCACTATCCAAACTATGGCAAATGAAACTAAAAGGAGGATTGGAGCTTACAAATATTGAGATCAAATGCAAATCCCTATTCCTGGCAAGATCCTATACGCTCTATGGCATTGAAGATTCCATTACATCATTATGGATACAGTTATGGACGGAGGAATTTCCACCCCAAAATCCGCCAGATCTACGCAGATTGCAAAACGGACCGATATATCTACGAAGTTTGATGCAAGAATTCAGTTATGTGGTGCTTCCGCCAAAAGGTGAAGATGTAAAACTCTCTCAATACTTATATACACTGTTTCACAAACAGTTGCAGATACCGACTCACCGCATTGAAAAACATTTTCCCAATAACAGATGGCAAAATATTTGGAAAAATTTAAATAAGAAATTTTTGGATACATCAGTGTATAGTGTTTGGTACAATGTAATACATGATATTATACCAACTAATGAACGCTTACATAATATCAAGAGACAAACAACTAATAAATGTCACATATGTGGAGAGATAGACACCACTGAGCATAGAATAGTAACATGTAATGGAGTACAGGAAATTTGGAAATGCCTAACGACATATGTAGGACAAATATGTCGAACATCACCCCAATACTTTCAACCGTCGATGTGTACAAGACCATATTTCAAATATTTTCCAGAAAAGAAAAACAATGCAGTAATTTGGTTAATAGCTAATACAATATATTATGTATTTTGTAAAAAGTATGAGAGCAATAGCATTTTGTTCACACAGTATTTAAAAAGAACTAGGTGGAAAATGTTACAATATCCAAAAATGTATGAGTATTTTGGAAACTACCTCAGTGTTGTTTAGAAAACAATAATTATGCACTTGTGGTTTGAAAGTGTAAACAGGTATTTAATATATGAAGAAATGCATATTTATATTACAGGTACAAATGCATGTTTACGACAAAAATATTGTATCAGATAGCCAAAGTGGGACTCTTACTATAATACTTACTATGTTAAAAATTCTATACAATACTTTAACAGAATTTATGTAAGAAAACAAACCTATTTTGTATATATGCTGATAAAATAAAATTTTGTTTGAAAAAAAAAAAAGTGGTTAGCACATCGTGCTGCGATGCTAGGGGTCCCGGGTTCGAATCCCGCTCGTGCATGGTTGTTTGTAAATGTCCATTTCATCCTCATCCCATGGAAGGCAATGGCAAACCACCATGGGTTCACCTTGCCCAGCGACCTTTCAGTCAAAAGACCTGCCTTCCGACAGACAAATCATCTCATCATCATTAATTATTATTATAATATGTTACATTTTTGATTTTGCAAAATGTAATATAAAATGTATGTAATATCCTTTCTTTTTTGTAATATAACAGGGTGGCGACAGACCTGGAAAACCTGGAAAACCGGGAAAAGTCAGGGAATTTGAGGTGTCAAAAGAAATGTCAGGGAAATGTCAGGGAATTTCGTCTTCATTGACTTTTTTTTTTATTATTTATTTAAAGATATTGTTATGGAATTCTGCACGGGAACAGGAAATCTCGTTCGTAAGTTTCGGCCTCAACTTTTAGGCCCCTTTTATGCGCAACACAACCACGGTGCCAGAAACCAGTGATGGCAGGAGGAGAGAGAGAGAGAGAGAGAGAGAGAGAAATTTCTCTCGCCTGGGATTCTCTGCGGGAATTTTAAATTCGAACACTCTTTGGAGGAAAATCGTTATAACTCTGGCACTATGGGAGCTATCTACTTCGGATAACTTTTGTTTTTCAGCTAAAACATCATAGCATGCAACCGTGTACAATTCAGAACACCGAACCGAGGAAGGGGGTTTGGGGGGCGCGACACCCGAATTTCAATGGAAATAAACATAATAATCTGGAGTTTGCCCCTTCTTCTCCCACTATTTTGGAGAGAAGCCTCAAACTTTAGTCTTCTTTGCAAAGAAAGGATATTTTTCAAGAGAATGAAACATGTTTCATGTTCTTGGGTGCCATACAAGTTGAATAATAAGCCAAAATGTGATTTTTTTTTTATGAAAAATAGGTAATTTGCATTTTTGGAGGAAAATTGTTATAACTCGGGCACTATGGGAGTAATCTACTTCGGATAAGTTTTGTTTTGCAGCTAAAACATCATAGCATGCAACCGTGTACAATTCAGAACGCCAGACCAAAGAAGGGGGGATTGGGGGCACAACCCCCGAATTTCAATGGAAAAACATAAAAATCTGGAGTTTGCCCCTTCTTCTCCCACTATTTTGGAGAGAAGCCTCAAACTTTAGTCTTCTTTGCAAAGAAAGGATATTTTTCAAGAGAATGAAACATGTTTCATGTTCTTGGGTGCCATACAAGTTGAATAATAAGCCAAAATGTGATTTTTTTTTTATGAAAAATAGGTAATTTGCATTTTTGGAGGAAAATTGTTATAACTCGGGCACTATGGGAGTAATCTACTTCGGATAAGTTTTGTTTTTCAGCTAAAACATCATAGCATGCAACCGTGTACAATTCAGAACGCCAGACCGAAGAAGGGGGGATTGGGGGCACAACCCCCGAATTTCAATGGAAAAACATAAAAATCTGGAGTTTGCCACCTCTTCTCCCGCTATTTGGGAAGAAGGCGCGAACTTTAGTATTCTTTTCAAAGAATGGACATTTCTCAAGAGAACGTAACACGTTTCATGTTCTTGGGTGCTATACAAGTTGAATAATAAGCCAAAATGTGATTTTTTTTTTTTACGAAAAATAGGTAATTTGCATTTTTGAAGGAAAATTGTTATAACTCGGGTGGTTTGGGGGCGCGACCACCGAATTTCAATGAAAAAAAATCTGGAGTTTGCCCCCTCTTCTCCCGCTATTTTGGAGAGAAGGCGCAAACCTTAGTATTCTCTTCAAAGAATGGACGTTTCCAAAGAGATTGAAACATGTTTCATGTTCCTGGGTGCCATACAAGTTGAATAGTGAGCCAAAATGTGAAACTGTTGGGAAATATGCCATGGATATGTTGCGGAGAGGGGGAGAGGGGGGAGGTTGGTCATCAATATGAATTTTCCAGACTTACTCCAGACCTGTGTCAGAGTTTCCACCTAAACATAAGAGTATGAAGGTCCAAAAAGCACATTAATTTTGTAATCAGCACCATGATATCATAATCGGGAGAGTACGATTTTACTCTAAAGATACCATATGGTATCATCGGGAGAGTAAAGGTTAAACCTCTAAATATTACGTGGAAAATGCATTGAATTATCATTTTTTTCTTGTCCGTATGGGAGTAGTAAGGGGTTGTGTCGTCCGATAGTTGTTGGACGTCGTAGTAAGGGATTTTAATGGGCAAACTATAGGAACATGGAAACAAATAGGTTCCATTGATAAATACGATTTTTGTCGAATATCGCCACCCGACAAAGTACCTCACTAGAACATGCGACAGAAATTGCATGGACTGCAACATGCAACAAAAATCGCATGCAAAAAGAAGAGCTTTAGACTGCAAATATGCTGCTCGAATTTTGTTACTCTTCTGGCTCACTTCACCTTATTTAATGTAGCAGCGCTTACGAAGGTTTTCTTTCATCATCCTGACGTATTACTTGTTTCGCAAAAGTTAACATACGTTTACAATGAGATTGCACTATTCTTAGATATCAAGAAGAAACCAACCAAATGGAATATATATTGAATACTATCACGAAAAAGGGAAACATAAATCTGCATTGGTGAACGTTATAAAAATTGGCAAGTGCATGCTCCCAACCTCAAATTTACTGCAACACGTGTTGCAATGAAATTAACGTCACTCTCTGTCCTGTCTGTTTAAACTCATGAGAGATGGTCAATAATCTCTCACTGAGTAAGGTTAATGTCCAATATTATGAAATAAAATACTAATAATAAATACGTAAATATTTTAATATCATATTTACTCAAATCATTCGATTATAAAAGCAAATAACTTTCTTCAAGAATTGACTTTTCTCTGCCAGCCCCGCTAAATTTTCACTTTCCATCTACTGATTTATACGAGGGGTGGCCAGAAATTTATTTCCAAGTAGTAGGGACATTGATTTTTCGCAAACGCCAAAACCGTGAAAAATGGTAATTGCTACGAAGTTATGTTTAGGGTGTCTGGTGCAGTGATGCCTAGACATATTTTTCGCCAGTTCGAATATCGAAATAATGCGAATTGTTGGCGTTTTTAACGATTTTTTTAAAAGAAATGTCCTAAAACAACGAAAAATTCCATGAAATCCAACATTCTTGTCTTTTCTAGGCCATGTTTGTGTACGTAGAACATGCAAGTTTTCCATCATTTTACTCAAGAGTAAACTATAGAGTTATACGTACATGGAATAATTCCGACAGCCACATTAAATCATGTATTTCCCACGATTTTTTCGATCCCCTGCGGGGGAGAACCGGGATGTTTTCCACCTATTCAAACTTCTCCGGCGCCCACCCAACATCATATGAAGCTGGTACCTTGAGGAAACTTTGAGGGATAAAGGTCGCCAGGAGCATGGTGGTGATCACAACACCCCTACCTTCAGCCATGATCAAGAAAGTGTAGGGCCCTAACTCCATACCCCTACTATACACCTTCATGGAAAAGTGCAGGGGAGCACTTTACTTTTACTTCCTCAAAAATCTGTTCCAGCATATCAAACTGTCACGAAAATATGTAGACCATGCGACCTACAATTTAAAATAATAGTTTGCAAGCACAATGGAGTATTACGTTTCGGTATATTTGGCAGATAAATGTTCTAAAACAAAAACGCGAATTTTGGGAAACGTAACACTAACAAGTCAAAAAAAGATAATGCCAATTTTTGGTGCCATAATATATCGGTATCTGTCACGTGAGATTGATTGATTTTAATTTTTTGGGTGCGTCGCCACTTATGGTCATTATGCACCCTTCAGTATATACGGGGAAAATTCCATTATCTAAAATCCTTACCTTAAAATTAAAAAAGGGGGTATGGAAAATAACTTTCCCAAAATATCTTTCAAGATATCAAACTCTCACGAAGAATAGTAAGCCATATGACTTACAATTTGAAACAGTAGTTTAAAAACACCATGAAGGTATAATTTCAGACATTTGCAAGAAAATGCGCTAAAATGAAAATTTAAATTATTTTGGAAAAATAACACCGTATAGTAAAAAATTAAAAGTATACCAATTTTTTAAAAAATAACAAAATATCAAGGTCCCTACCGATTAGGCATAAATAAAACAAGAATATCAGTTGTAATTTTATTGCATTAGTAACAGTGAGTCCCTAACCTAATTTTCGGCATAATCACCACCATTGTTCTGGCATTTGTTGTAGCATGGCACTAAATTTTGTATGCCCATGGTATATGTGTCTGACAGCAAAGACTGGAACTATCTCTACCGCAGTGTAGCTGTTAAATCCTTGCCCTGCCAGAAACCTCTTCAGTTAAGCAAAGAGATGAAAGACTGCACATTCAAGCCCAGGACTGTACAGGGAGTGGTCCAAGATCTCTCACCTGAAGTGATGCAAAGGGCCCGTGTGTACTCAGCTGTATGGGGTTGTGCACATTCGATTGGCGTGAATTGTCTGCACCATCGTCTGACCATACTATCACTCACGACGTCCGGTTTGCACACCTCACACGATTGCTGGTGGCTCTGTACCAAATTCTGAGCGTGCAATATAGGCTACATTGCAGTCGGTGGGAGACTGTATGAGAGCTGCAATCTTTAACCTAGAACCGTCCTAAAACGGCTGCATTGCAACTGTACCAGATTACAGCTACGCCCCTTCTTCCTGCCTGCATGTGTGTGTGTGTCGCTCTCCGAGCACTATTGCTGCGTATAGGCACCATTTGAGCTTTTTTTCAGGATTCCCCTCGTATATGAACTTTCAGAAGCTTTTATTATTAGAATGTTCCTGTTTTAATGTGTGGTTATCTAAATCAGGTATATATACAATGCAATTCTATAAATTCGTTGCGTTAAATTTCTAATACCTACATACCCTTTTCGTCAGCAATAATGGTATAACTGCATGTTGTCAGTTTCACAGTACTTCACTTGGATATACAGGGTGGCTCAATAAGTCACTTAACACCCTCAGTACAAGGCCACTGCGGCATGGAATGTGAAAATGGCGATGACCAATCATTGCGTGGCCAAGGGGGAACCACATTGACGCCACGCACACGGTCGGCGGCCATCTTAATGTCCGCCATCTTGAATTCAACTTCAGAATTTTAAATGGGAAGGGGGTCGTGCGACATATCAAAATGGGCTAGAATTTCACGAGAAATGCAAAGTGACGTCTAGAGAGAGAAGTTCGCCTGTCATTGCACATTATTTTAATAGGATACATATATGAAGAGCTGCGCATTATGAATGGTTGTCACGAACAATTTACAGTGTGACGCTTCCATTGAATTAAAAGTCCTTCACAGTGACAAGGCTAATGTTTATGTTTATAAGGAAGTTCATAAACAGAATATGTGACCTTTGACATCTGATAACTAACTTTGAACAAAAACTGGTTCATGACCTTCCCATAAGTGTTCTGGTGTTCCTCCCTATTGAAAAAAACTCTGTAAAAAGTACCTTCTTCAATAAGCAAGGCTAAAACAACCTGTTTATGTAACAAATCCAAGTAGCCCTAAGCATTTAAGGTTCCGTTGATGGAAAATCAACTAACCAATCGTGTTCCACACAGCACGCCACAGCATTAACTTAGCAGCACTAACCATTCAGCTTTGATCTGTCGAAAATGGGTTATCAGATAAAAAGCATCGAATATTCTGTTTATAAACTTCCTTATGAACATAAACATTAGCCTTTTCACTGTGAAGGACTTTTAATTCAATGGAAGCGTCACACTGTAAATTGTTCGCGACAACCATTCATAATGCGCAGCTCTCCATGGATGTATCCGATTAAAATCGTGTGCAATGGCATGTGAATTTCTCTCCCTAGACGTCACTTTGATCTCGATGCATTACCGATGCGCTAAACAAATTTTAAGGCATTTTTCTAACACCTCGAAAAGGAGCAAATTGGTACAAGAATTCAGTCATAACTTTTTACTGGTTAAAGATACGTCGAGAAAACCTTCACCATTGCATTTCTCGTGAAATTCTAGCCCATTTTGATATGTCGCACGACCCCCTTCCCATTTAAAATTCTGAAGTTGAATTCAAGATGGCGGACATCAAGATGGCCGCCGACCGTGTGGGTGGCGTCAATGTGGTTCCCCCTTGGCCAGGCAATGATTGGTCATCGCCATTTTCACATTCCATGCCGCAGTGGCCTTGTACTGAGGGTGTTAAGTGACTTATTGAGCCACCCTGTACTGTACTGAAGCAGAAATCCCATTGATAATGTAAGGAAATATGACACTTTATTTTGTTCGATTCAATTGTTTCACTTATATGCAAGAGTTAAGTTGTTTGTTTTACAGAGAAGAGAGAAGTAGCTTTATGCATTGAAAAATGAGTCCGCAGTCCGCACTCATGGTTCTTGCATGCAGGGGGTTCCAAACCTCAGTGGAAATATCAACATATAATACCGAGAATGTATAAGGAGACTGATAAATTACAAATTGTATTTGTTAATCATTCACTCTTCACTCTTATCTCATTTAGTTGTAACTTTAAAAATAATCAAGTATTTTATTTTAAACTTACTGCGCATGACAAGATTCCGTAATCCTTCCCTAGTGAATTGAAATAATTTTCCAAATTCACTATTTTGCACTCTGAATTGAAATCATAGAGAATAGAGAAATTAAGTCAATTTCATAGAAGATAATATTGGTACTTAACAAAACCATTCGTGGATCTGTGTGAGTTTATTATTTCCATTTGCAAAAACATCGATTTAGTTTAGTTTGTAATTGTCAGGGAAAAATGTAAATTTTGTCCTGGAAAACCTGGAAAAGTCAGGGAATTTCATTTCTGCTTGTTTGTAGCCACCCTGTATAAACACTACCAATGACTGTATTATTTATTTCATTATGTATACATCAGAAAATTGGTGTTGAAATGCACATCTAAGCATTCATCACAATGAGAACCCTTTTAAATATCTGCATTAGGGTCATTTCATGCCAACTGACCAGATTTTGGAAATCGGCCCCGCCTCACCAACTCAGAATTTGATGAAATTTGGTACAGGAGTTGGTCTGAGGCCTAAATGAAATTATGCTAAATTTTAGCTGAGTATCTCCTAAACTTTGCCCAAAATGCCCCCAACCTTGAGACACCTCACCGGAGACACGGTGCTGGCAACGTTACCAGAAGGCATGTTTAGCTGCCTCCTGTGCAGCCATAAACAGTTTCAGAGGTCCAAAAATGACATCTCTTATACAACCTTTTGTGTAGATTTAAAAAATGAAGTCAATTTGACTCCAAGCTCTGTAGTTTTCTTGCAAATGTTGGCTAAAAATAGGAAAAAATTCACGGTGACATCTGGCTCAACAAACTTCACTGCCTTACAGCCTGGAAAATAACAAGTCTACAGTTGCTGTATTTTGCAGTTTGATTTAGAGTTACATAGAGAGTACTATATTAAGAGCAGAAGTTTCTCAATTTATTAATGTCCAACTTATTAAGGTGGAAAGATTGACCGGAAACTGAAAAAAACACAAAAACCACCATGTTTGAAGCTCTGGATGAACATGATGGCAGTTAAATATTGTCCTTTAATGAGTTTCACTGAAAAGAGCAAAGAAAAATACCTTAATGAGCAAAAATTCATCATGGTAACTCCCTCATTTTCTAAAAATAGAACACCTTGAAGTACGACAGTATTTGTTATTTCGGAAAACTATGTTCATTTTTTGAAAGCCCTCCTACGTTATCTAATCCAGTAGACAAACTTTTAGCTAAACTTTTATGAACAAACAATAGTCTGAATAAAAAAAAATTAAGCCACTTTGAGTGTTATGTCCTTGTCATTACATTGCAATTATTTGACATTATTTAAAATATTGTATATCTTCGTTTTTATAATTCTTATTGCACTAGAATTATGTATCATTCAGTTAAAATATTGTGTTCATTTTTAATATGATGTCACAGACAATCAGTATAAAATGGACAAAGAGACTAACCTTTATGTGCCAACCTTGAACTTGCATTTGTTTTGGGTAAGCAAAAAATGTCAAGAATCGTAAGTCGTAAATAGTGGAGTTTCGGAAAGAATGGTAAGGACAGTCAAGGAGTTACACCAGAAAGATGGAGTTCTTGCCATGCCTGCTAAGAAGAAAGGCAGACCTTTGCCTTCAAGAACCAAAGAGCTTGTTCAGAGTTTCTATCAAGATGAAGAGTGCAGGAGGATGTGTCCAGGCATGAAGGATAAAGTAACTGTGAGTATAAATGGTGTCAAAATGGAAAAACAAAGACAGCTCTTGCTATGCAATTTCGGAATAAATGTCCTGATGTAAAAATTGGCATTACAAACTTCTGTCAGCTTAGACCTGAATGGTGCATTACTGTTGGGGCAGCAGGGACACACCGTGCCTGTGTGTGCATGATGCATCAGCATGTGAAACTCATGCTTGCTGGAATATCACTGAAAACAGAAGAATACAAAACACTCATTAGCAGAATTGGGGTGTAATGGTGCTCCTTCCACGGAGTGCACCCAATAGTCAACCTCACTTCCACATAGTACACCCTGGACTGCAGACTAACGAGGCTCTGGCGACTGGCCCCATGGCCAGTATAATTTTGTTTGTGTTGTCCTGTGTTTTGCCCTTATTTGTACTGAGTGCTCCTTTACAGCCTCAGCTTTTAACAAAAGTCAGAAGATTTTAATATTTTATGATTTTAGTTATGCAACGTTAGAGTTGGTCTGTGTAATGATAAGGGGCTGGACCCCGTATAATGTGACGGGTGCAAAATAGCCTTAGTGCTGACGCACCCAAAATTTTAAATTCAAATCATCAGCAGAATTGTTTGTAATATGGAGTCAAAAGAATGTATGGTATATCGTTGTGAAGCATGTCCAGGGCAAGATGCAGTTGTTGATTACCTTTGGCAGCTGCTTCAAGCTGAAAGCACAGATCCAGAAGATATCGTAACGAGCCTTAAAGTTCGTGGGATCTTACGAATACCTAGAATGTTAACCAATTAATCAATGGGTGATGTAAATTACTCATCATTCATCCTCTGATGAGAGCACTCGTCATTGGCATGACGAGTTAACTCTTGGCAATGCGAAAGGTACAAAATCACACTAAGGAACTAAACTACAGAAAAGACAATGGTCACTCGTTGGGTTTTGTGAACCGTTGAACCTGAATCATGGCTGAGTGTTAGGATAATTACCTCTCTATCTGAAGTATTAAGCTGAATAGAATATGCGAAGTCCTCTGTTAGCTTCTCCAATTCGTCGACCAGAGCGTCGTTCCACTTCTGACCTACTGCCTTGCTAACCACCTCTCCTCTCAACTCCAATCCCAAAAGTCAGTCCCCTCTCAGCTTGTCTCACCTCTATATCACTAGGCCATCGAGCTCTTCCTCTATGCCGATTCGTGTTATTAATTGCCACTATGCAAACCGCTGACTCCATAAACAGAAGGAACTACCTGTTTTCCTGAATGCTCAGGAGGTTTGCATAGCGCAACACTGTGCATTATATACATGCCTCAGAGGCTTGAGACAACTGAGAAAAACAAGTGAATGCCCTGGTCAACATGAAGCATTCAGAGAGACTTAATAAAATAAAATAAACATATAATCTTAAGGATTGATACGTTCTGCCGCGGTGGAAAAAATTTCCATGTTGAAAATTTAAAAGTCAAATCGCAAAGCTTTACATTACCCAGGTTCGCCAATTCCATGTATTTTTTAAGAAAAACAAACATACAAAATATAAAAAAACAACAAAACATAGCTTTCTTTTGATTTCCAAACAAAAAAAATCCATTCCCTAAAACATTACAATCAATAAAAACAAGTACGCACGTCGATATGATATAAAAACAATATTATGTATGATTATATGACTAGTAATTACAAAAATTTATGTCATTAAGTGATATAACTCGCGATGTAACGCAATTGTGCGTGCGTAAGTTTTTTTGATGTAGAATTGCTCATGCCTACAAATCGCAAGCGCGTGGTCATTAGTCTGTGCTCCATCGCCAAGCAAATAGCTGAAATGTTTTCGTAAGGAGAACCGTAGTTCAGAATGTTTCTGTACATTGGAACCCTACGTGGACCCGTCAAAGAACTAGTAAAAAACTAAAAAGGTTTATAAGTAAGTACACAAAACGTAGATTGTCCCATATGTGAGTGAAATCGTAAATAGGCATGTAAAACATATATGAAGAAATGGACATAATACGTAACATTGAATTCGTAGGGTAGACACATCTCATTGTAAAACCCTGAGTAAACCAAAATGTAATATGTTTGCTAAATGTATAGCCACTTCACTTATAACAAGATGAAAGAAAAATATTGGTATGCACTGTTTATCTCAAATCTGCCATTCTCTGCAAGCAAAATAAGCCTCGTTAAAAATATGAACTTTCAATGGCTATCCTGGTTAGTCCCATATATGAGTATGCAATGTTCGATACACATATTTATTGACACTGAATAACTGTCGCAGGCAAAAAACCTAAATATAATGTTCGATTTCCTTGCCTATGTTGTTATGTACACTGTAGTGTATATATAGCTTTGTATTTATATAGTCTTGTACATACTGGTGTGTAACTGCACACAAAAAATCTTGCAAGTATCCACCAACTGTCTGCTCTGATTGTAAATATCAGAAAATGTCCGGTGTCAAAATGTCTTGCTTACTATGTTCCATGTTGGTGAAACAAAATTAACTCCTTGGAAGAAACATTTGCACAAAACATTGGCAATAAAGCATACTTCTTGAAATGTTCTAAAGTGCTGTAATTATGCTTGTTATTGCTTGCATCTATGGTTGGTTATCCATTGCAAAAATTTCTTCTTAAAAAAAAATTACACACTAATTGTTGCTAGCGCTGGTCAATTGACACAACTGGCTTGTCGCCTCCTTGTAGTATAATGTAAACTATAATGCATGTAAAAACTGGTTATCATGCATGGTACTGAACTGAACATGTGAAGAAGGGCTATGGAAAAGTATTGTTTCCCATAATGCACGGTAAATGTCCACATAAATTTACATGATATGAGCTTGCATGTGTATGTGTGGGAAAACACTGTAGCACAATTTGAACAACAATTATGTAATTATTGTTGTGACCGAACCTGCTGCTTGTAGAATATATGTTCTCTCTACTTCTCTTCTTCCTTGTATTGCTTGTCGTCTTGACTTAATTTGGGGCAATGTAAAGGGTGTGGTAAATTACCCGTAAAACTTGGGAGATGGGGAAAAAATTGTCCCAACTGGAAACAGTGTGAAGGGAAATTTTATCTGGTTCCTTCACTAGGTGTCGTTGATAGTCTGTGACACTAAACTGGAAAATTCCTGGTTGAATACAGCCTTCCTGGTAAAAATGTAGTACTTTTGTAGTATGACTTAAAATGTCTGCATGCCTCCCTCGTAGTATGGTGATGAGTCTTTCTGCATGGTAGCTTCTGCGGAGGTCCTTCATAAAAAATGCGCATGATTGGTGTAGGCATTGCTCGTCCACGTCATTCCGTATAGACAGGTTAGGTTAAATAAGGGAAAAATTATAATAAGAAAAGGAAACTGCGTAGGATAGGTTTATTTAATTCTGGTAAACGCACAAGACCAAACTTATTCCATTACCTTTTCTTAAAATTAAATTAAATTAAATTGCCTCATCAAGATAAAATAAAATTAAAATAAATTGATTAAATAATTGCCATAACTCTTTGAAAATAAATAAGGAAAATTTAAATAAAATATACAACCGTAATTAAAATATTAATGTCCATGATTGATGTGTTGCCTTAAATTATTAATTATTACTGTGCTGCTCTGAATGAACCTGTCTCGCAAGTTGACGGTGCTTATAAAAATAATACTCTAATGCTGCTGTCAGGGATAAATTCAAAATAAGAAATACTAATATATACATGGACAAAGGGTTTAAAACTAATTCCTGAAATGAAATGCCCTTACTAATAGATTGATTAAGTTGCTTTAAGGCAAGTTCAAGCGGCGTCCATTGTGGAATAGTGAAATCAGATAAATTCTTGGGAATATTAAGTGGTAATTCAACTTCCTTTATTTTTACCTGTTCAAAAGCTAAGATTCTGGTATGTAAAATTTATTGATCCACAATAATCTGAGAAAAATCCTGATATTTAAAAATACAGATTGCCCTTCGTTAATCTGAATTGATCTATGGGTGTTCAAATTATTATTCAAATTCTGAATGACAATAAATTGACCTGAGCCTGATATTAAAATACCATTACGTGTTCTGATAAACTGAAATAATTTATTGTCAGTAATAGATTTCACTTCAAAAGTACAAAATGTAGAAGTAAGTGTTGCAAGCATGTTCTGAATTCTGTTTAAATTTTTAAAAAAAATATTATGTTGTGAACCCTTAAAATAAATATATAAAATTTGTGTTGCGCAAAGCAAGCTATTAGTGTCCTAAGAGGTTGCTTTGGCAAGCATCTAATGGTCTCCTAAAAACTGATAGGCCGATGCAATTTGCCGTGGTTCATTAATATGCAATGTAAAACAAAAAATTCAGTAAATGCTACTTCGGACTTTTCGTTAAACTCCAGGTGGTAACAAATAAAGCCTCAGGGAATTAAAAGAGTGAAATTCAAATTTTAAACACAATAAAAATAATAAAAACTTTCTCAATTCCAAATTTTCTTTAAACAAAACAAATTTATCCACTCAAAAGTTAAGAATGGTGTGTCAATCCCTTAGGTTTGTCCAAAAAAAATTGATCGAGAATAGTTATGCAATATATATTATATATTAGTATATATAAATATAAATTACTAATTATTGCCTACTGTACTAAAATTAACACGAAGTTAATCAGTAAGAAGTAATGAATTTATTGCTGCATCGTCGAATAAGGTGGAAATTGGGTAAGTGAGCTAAGTTTCCTAATAATAAATATTAATAATAATAATAAATTCTCAAATTATAACATTTGTGGTAAACCACACTGTTTAAATTTGGAAAGGCTAACGGTGCCGTGGCGACTTTTACTGCACATGCCTGTGCTAATCACCGAGGTTTAGCCTGGGCATGTTGCTAACAATTTTGATTACTCTACGTGCATAAAGTGCTAAAATTCCCATTTTGTAAATTTTCCCAGATTTCTATCAAAATTTCGTTTGACTTTATCCTGATTTTAATCAAATGTACGTCGATTTCCCAAAAAAAAAATACTTACTATAAATATCTTTATAAAAAACGGGAAAATTTTGCGAGAAAAACAAAAAATAATTTCGTCTTGTTGTTCTTTTGTAAAATTATTGGTCGTGATTAATCTGAAGTGCATAAATGCGACGTTTTTCGACAAAATTTATCTATGTAACACAAAATATCCCTAACATTGTTGACATGAAATTTATCGTGAAAATCAACTTCTGATGGCTATCCTTAACTAAACTGGTCCCATGAAAATTTTAATGAGCGAACGCCACTGGTTCAAAAAATATGCAGTCAAAAGGTTTTCGTTGTAATTCCATGTTAAATCTTTCTGAGCTACTAGCGTGCTCTGGAAGGCGTAAACGCGGAGAAAGGAATTTGCTGACATCAGATATTCTAAGTTATGCAAAGTTGCATTTTGTGGTCGCTGAACGTAACTGAAAATTTCTCAACCGCTACAGCGAGGGCTCTTGCAGGCTCTTTGCCGTGATCGGCGACTTCGGGTTCCGTCGGAGAGGCGGAGGGGGAAAATCGTTGCTTCGGGCAACGAGCAAAGGTGACAATCCAACAGGCGGATACAGAAAATGATGCCCTATGATTCGCTGATACGCTGAATGATGCGTGAATGTTGACAAAACTTTAAATTACTACGAACAAGGTTTAGTAAGAGCTGCGAGATTCTAAATGAAGTCAAGGACTTTTGAAATGACGTCATAGGCGGGTTGGAAAGAGAAAATCGTGGCGCTTGCGACAGCGTGTTTATTAAACTCGAACACTTCCGTGATCATACAATAACAAAACTTGGGAAGGTGCTAGCAAAATAAGTGACTAATAATCCTTGCATAAAATACTATAAAATTTTAATAATGGATTATAACTTAAAATTTAAAACGTAATGAATATAATAAAATTTTAGGCAAACGTATAATCATAAAACATATGATCAGTGAAAGATACGACAGGTTCGGAAACCTGAGAATTTAGCTTACTTTCTGCTTTTTGAGTGACATTTGGAACTCTTGGAACTTTCTCGAATTTTGCTGTTGACTGATTTACAAATAAATCTTTAACTTTTACAACTGGCTGGACACAGGGTAAAATAGTCAATTCACTTTCAATTTTGCGGCTGTTTTGAACAAAACTTGGACCCTTGTTTACGGCAAACTTCTGAACTCTATCTTTAACATATACAATATTCTTCGGCAAATCTAAAATGTCGTCTTTGGAGACTAATATATTTCGGGATGAATCTTGAACTTCTTCTTGTACACTAGGTTGAATAATAACAGATTGGGGCAATGGTGGTGGTATTGGCGGGTGTATTGTTTTCAATGGTACCACTTCAACCATTGATGCAACATCGTCGTAAATCTGTTCAATGGACGGTGAATCATTATTAAGTTTGCTTAATGGTAATTCGTTGGTACACTCATGGTCATAAGTAATAGATTTCTTGCGTTGACATTGACAGTAACAAATTATGAAAATTATAAAAATACTAATAATAAATGTCGTTAATAATAAAATTGTAATTATATTATAAGGATAGTCAAAGGACTTGTTCAACAGATAAATAAAATTAGAAACTTTTACGTATGGAAGAAATCTGTTTAAAACAACTAAAATCGCAACGATTTTCATGTTGCTTAGGCAATCAAAATAAACAGTTCTTCAAAACTAATACGTACTTTAAGCCTGCCTAGTTTAAATTAATAGGTATTTTAACTCAACTTAATTATTTCTGACTCTAGGCTCAATTTATCTGCGTAATTTATTTATTTGATATAATTTATTTATTCTCTAAATTTATTAGCACTGTTTAACTTATCTTATTTTAAATTTTACTGCAAACTTATCTTATTTAATTTCAGGTGTTATCTTTATTTTGAAATACTTAAAATCAATCGAACCGTACTGAGGTACAAGGTAATGGAAATATTGGGACTGATTTACTCCTGACTACCTGAAATAAAATAATTATTATTATTTATGCGATCTTCAAATGCATTAAAATACTAACATCACTAAAACTTGAAGAATCTTTAATTCTTTCTACTCATTCTAAAATATGCTTAGCATATTATTGTGGCAAAGCTTGAAAGTAAAACCGTTGTGGTTTAATCATTATCATTCTGCGATGGTAGAATGGATTTCCAGGATTATCGGTTGCAATCCAATATCGGAAAGAAAATACTTGTTATAGGGCGCAAAAAATCTTGACGTCGACGTCTACATATTCATATAATATAAATATTCTCATTAACTGGCGCTTAAAATAAACTTTACTAATATAATTATATACCTTTTTCTGACAAATAACTATAAAATTCTAGTGATGTACTCGCTGAGCTAGTATTTTTAAATACTGCAAATAAAACTGTTGTGCCTAAGGCACATTATTAAATAATAAATCTGCTTTTAACCTTTAATATTATTAGTGCCATTTTATTATAAATTATTATTGTCACGCGAGTGAAATTAAAATGTTAAACCTGTTACTTATATGAATTTTCATTTTTAGTGACCATTATCCATGCGTGAGTCCGCGTTGTCCTCTTGATGATCTTCATCTTCCTCTTGACCTGCCAAGTTCTCTTCGCCTTCACCGTCATCTGGCGCATAATATTTTTTGAGTCTCTGGACGACAATAGAGTCCACTAATGTTTTTCCGCGCTTGTTCTGGAATTCCACCAGGTATGTGTTAGGATTCTCTTCTCGGATAACTGTGGCTGGGCCTGTATAGATACCCGAAAAGCACCATGCGGTTCCAATTTTCTGGGTGCTGTCAAAAATTAATACCTTATCACCTGGTTGAAATTTGATCTGTTTCCTCTTCCGATCATAATATTTCTTTACTTCAACATGTCGCTTCGCCAGGTTATCTGTAGCATTGGTTCTTGCTTTTTCCAATACTCGGAACCGTACATCATTCTCCACATTTTCACAGCTTGGTGTGTAATGCAAGTTCCCAGGGCAAAGTAGGTTGAAATCCATGTACTAAAAAGAATGGGCTATACCGCAAATTCTGATTCCTTGTAGTGTTATAACTGATTACACTTGGTTGTAAATATTGGACCCAATCAGTGTGTTTTGAATTAACATAACACTTCATTATACTCTGCAATACGCCGTGGTTACGTTCGGAGAGCCCTATCGAATTGTGTAAACCTACTTGCGAAAACTTGATGGTTATTCCCAATTTATTACCAAGTTCCTGAAAAAGCTTTGATTTGAATGCTGGTCCACGATCGGTGTAAATTTCATGGGGCGTCCCAAAGCGTAACATTATTTTCTCATACACAAATTCAGCTGCTGTACTGGCCGTACAATCTGCAACTGGTTTGGCTATTAAATACCGCGTCCCAAAATCTGTTGCGGCATTTATGTATCGGTGACGAAAATTGGATGAGGGAGGATATGGACCTGAAAAGTCTAGGCAAATCCGCTGGAATGGCTTCTGTGCGGGAAAAGTACACAGTTCTCCTGCTGGTGGACCTGGCTGGCGTTTATTCTGCTGGCATGTAATACATTCCCTAATTTTCCTTTGAATAAATAATTTCATATTTGGAAAATAAATTCGTGATAATGCAACATTGTAACATTTGGTAAATCCAAGATGAGAACCTCCAATGGGTGAAGCGTGGAGTGTCTCAATCACAGAATCACGTAACGTCTTTGGAATGCATAACAATTTCCTGGTAGTGGCTCCTAATTTCTCTTGTCTATATAATACACCATCTTCCAGCACATGATGCCCGACCCTGTGGCCGAGTGGTTAGCACATCGCGCTGCGACGCCAAGGGTCCCGGGTTCGAATCCCGGTCGGGCTTGGTTGTTTGTGAATGTCCATTCATCAATTTCATCATTTCATCACTCATCCCCATCTTCGCAAATTAGCCAAGAGGCACAAAACGCGAAGTAAAATAAACTAACTCAATCAATCAATCAATAAAATCCAGCACATGATGATAAACCTGCCTTTGGATGGATAAAGGTAGTGTTCCATCGTCCCTGTCTGGGTCCTCCAAAATTTTAATAATTGGGCCAAAAAAGGAATCCTGTCTCTGATGTTCCGCGATATCTGTGGTTGCATCAAATAATGTAAGTGTCCTGGGTTCGGGAATGTCCTTTCAGTGTTGCCATCCTCTACATTTTCTCCGCATTCTCTGCTGAGGGGATCGGCGATGTTCTACGTAGCTTTGACATGTATAGGAGGTTACTCCATCGAAGAAGCTTTGAGCTTAAATTACGGGATGTCCTAATATACGTAATTGCTTTATTGTCCGTGTGTAAATCAAAATGGCGCCCCAGAAGAAAGAATATAAATGATTTGAGAGCATATAAAATTGCTGTTAATTTTTGCTCAATAACACTCAATCTTTTTTCAGTGTCCGTCAACGTTCTACTGCAGTACGCACATGGCAAGTACTCTCCTTCTGCATTGGGCTGCATCAATACGCCACTGACCGCATGAGATGAAGCATCGGTAAAAACCTTGGCGTTCTTCGCTGGATCGGAAGGTAACAAAAGCAGGTGCAGTAATTAGTGCTTCCTTTAATTTCTCAAATGCTGATTGTTGTTCAGGACCTCATGTAAATTTCTTACCTTTACGGATTAAACCTTGTAATGGTGATGCAATGTGAGAAAAATTTTTGACGTACTTCCTTACGTAGCTGCAAAGACCTAAAAACATTTTAACCTTTTTTGTGGTGGTGGGAACTTTATAATTCTTAATGGATGACAGTATTCTATCGCTGATACGGTACCCATATCTGCCCACATTGTGGCCTAAGGCAATTGTCTCGTAGTATCCAAATGAACATTTAGGTACAGCCAATTTCAATCCGGCAGATCGTAAACATTGAAACATTTTTTCTAAATTCACCAACATATCCTTAATTGTATTAGCAAATACAAACATGTCATCAATATAAAAGGCAAAATTATTATCTTTCATACCCGCTGTAGCGAGCTGGACACACCGGGTCATCGCCGCGGGAGATGTCACATGTCCCATAGGTGTAAAATTCATGGCAAATTGTCCCCTGGCTGGTATAGTAAAGGCAGTGTATTTTTTCGATTCTTCCGCTAGTGGTATCTGAAAAAATCCTTGTTTCAGGTCGGCACTACAGTAGTAGCTCTTACCGGCCATATTATGCAGTATTTCTGAAATGTTTCTTATAGAAACTGCATCGAAAACAGACCTGGCATTAAGTGAACGAAAATTCTGCACCATGCCATAAGCTCCTGATTTCTTCTTAACAAGAAAAACTGGTGAATTGTAGGGTGATGTTGTAGGACTGATGACCCCTGCTTCCAGCAAGTTGTCAATTTGCTGATTAATTTCCGAACGCAGGTGTACAGGTATAGGGTAGGCTGGGACGTGAAATTCAGAATCGTCCTTTAACTGTATACGATGCGTATAATTAGTGGCACAACCAATGTCCTGCTCGGACCAAGAAAACACATCTACATACCTCTCTAATAATTGTGTAAGTTGCAATTTCTGATCGGGTTCTAATGCTGGATTAATGTCAAATTTAGTAATGTCGTGCACTGGTTTTGTCATGGTGCCAGTTTCCTTGGTCACCATAACGTTAAGTCCTTCGTCATCTGCCATATGACGCGAAGCTGGTACTGGATTTTGCCATGCCTCTGCGGTACTTAAGCGTGCCCCTTTCTTATTTTAATTTTGTAAGAATTTGGGTTAGTAATCCAAATTAAAAATGACTCCGGATTTACAATGGCTCGAGGCACCATTAAGCCTGTGTCCATTTGAAACTGTAAATCTGGTTCTAAATAAGTTAAATTCTGATTACTAGAATTTGTCAATTTGACAGGAATACACAAATGAGACCTAGGTTTAATTCTAATTTGTCTGGAAGTTACAAATACTGGCACATATAAATCCCTGATCAGACTAGCAACTTTTATGGATACGTCAAAGGTTTTTCTGTGTTCCGTCCTTAACTGGTTCCGCGGAGGAGTACCAAATCTCCTCAATGTGAGTCGATTTTGATCAAAATCCAAATTTGCTTTATGAGCTCTTAAAAAATCATTTCCCAAGATTGTCCCATGTTCAAAATTTGGAATCATCCATAAAGGATGGGTAAAATTGCGGCCGTTTATTACAAATGTTAACAGGACAATCTCTTTAATTTCAATTTGTTCTTTTGCTACTCCCCTTATGGCCGTATGAAGTTTAAAACGTTTAGCGGTTGATCACTGGTAACTGATACTTGGCTCCCGGAATCCACAAGAAACCTCTGACGTTGTCCCCCTAACACTGTGTTAATATAAATTAATTCCTCATAGGGGAAAGTAGAGACTGAAATTTGCTTTCCTACAAAATCTGCACATACGTCTCTTCTATGGGCAGTCACTGCTCGTTTAAAGCCTCGTTGTTCTGAAAACAAGTGGCTGCCGAGTGATTAGGGTAATTACAAATAGAGCAGCGTGGTCTTCCCCGTTGCTCTTCTCTATCTTCCTGGCCTTGCCCTGCTTAAGACGAGGAACCCCGCGAGTTCTGTCCACGGAAGTTTCCACGTCCTCGCCATTGTTGGGTATTGCCATATCGCCTATTGCGATCTGAATTGTTGTTATTATTAGGGCGTGTATTCCTATACCCCCTATTATATTGTGGTCGTCTATTATTGTTACCCCGGTAGAAACCTCTATAATTATTTCCTGTCTGATAATGCTCTCTATAACATGGGTCTCTAAATTGTTTCTGGCTAGATGAGTCGGTGCCAGGGTGCTGTTTTTGATCCTCCATGCTATCCAGTCTAAAAGTAAGACTCGCTAATCTTGCTTCCAAACCAGTTTCCTAAGCCTCGACTTGAGCTTTATTACTTGGAGGATTATAAGCTAATTTCAATTGCTCGACCTCCTTTTGCAAGGCATTGAATCTTGCGTCGATCTCAGAAGTAGGTCGCGATTGTGCAGACTCAGCAGTAGCCAGATTGTTATTTTGCAATAAAATCTGATGCTGTTGCGAAAGTTTTGGTGCACTGTGCAAAAGAAGGAATAAACTATCCCTTTGATCTTCGCATCTCAGCTCTTTCAGCTTGCGCTGCCTCATCAAAAACTGAAGCTTTTCAAAGGATTTTAAATCCTTAAGCAACCCATGCACTGACTCATATTCTTTATGATGGATATCTTTCATGTAATCCACCTGCAGTCCTAATATAATCTGTTTAATCTGCTGTTGAATGCCCATTTTGGGGTCTGCTTTAAGTAAAAGTAGCTGCTTGTCCCTTACATAATTTGTAACTGGCTCAGTTTCCTTATGTAACCTCTATCGAATTTGTTCCTCGATCTGGAGTTGATCCAAGGACCCTGTAAATTCATCCTTAAATTATTGTCGTATATTCTCGTAAGAGCTGTCTTGATTTTCTGGAACATCTTTCCAAGTCTGGTACCATCGTAACGCTGGTCCGGCCAGGAGGGCTGGGAATAATTTCTGCTTTCTGGCACTGTTCCAACCATTTAAAATGGCAAAGCTATCTACTTTGTCTAAAAATTTTGAAACGTCTTCCCCGGCTATCCCCTGAAATCGGATACCCTCTAAAATAGTTGGGGGAACAAACTGAGACTGAGCCATAGTTGCAAATTGTGTTGGACCTCAATCTCTAATATCCTGACCTTGGTGCTCTAATTGCTTTTTCTTTTCCTGTTTTTCTAATAATTGTCGCTGAAGGAGTCTAGTTAATATTGGGCTACGTTTAAATTTGGGGGTGGAACTTGCAGTTGGACCGCTGACATCTAAATTAAAACTTGTAGTTCCCCGTGCTATATCTAATAACTGGTCTAATGTTTCATCGAGTTCATCAGCAAGGTGAAAGCTCGACATCTATCATGGCATATATAAATTCTTCTCCCCCCATTAATGTTAGAAACCTTTAAGCCCTATGTATTTTCAAAATCAATTGTGGCAAGGACATGCCAAAAAACTAAACAAGTGAGCAAAATTTTGTTGTGGGTTTGAATTTAAAACTGATTGTTGAAACCTCTACTAGATAACATTCTATTTTCTCATCGCATTTCCGAGGAAATGGATGAGAAGCCCAAATCTCCACCACGTAACGAACCTTAAAGTTCGTGGGATCTTACAAATACCTAGAATGTTAACCAATTAATCAATGGGTGATGTAAATTACTCATCATTCATCCTCTGATGAGAGCACTCGTCATTGGCATGACGAGTTAACGCTTGGCAATGCGAAAGGTACAAAATCACACTAAGGAACTAAATTACAGAAAAGACAATTGTCACTCGTTGGGTTTTGTGAACCGTTGAACCTGAATCGTGGCTGGGTGTTAGGATAATTACCTGTCTATCTGAAGTATTAAGCTGAATAGAATATGCGAAGTCCTCTGTTAGCTTCTCCAATTCGTCGACCAGAGCGTTGTTCCACTTCTGACCTACTGCCTTGCTAACCACCTCTTCTCTCAACTCCAATCCCAAAAGTCAGTCCCCTCTCAGCTTGTCTCACCTCTATATCACTAGGCCATCGAGCTCTTCTTCTATGCCGAATCGTGTTATTAATTGCCACTATGCAAACCGCTGACTCCATAAACAGAAGGAACTACCTGTTTTCCTGAATGCTCAGGAGGTTTGCATAGCGCAACACTGTGCATTGATTACATGCCTCAGAGGCTTGAGACAACTGAGAAAAACAAGTGAATGCCCTGGTCAACATGAAGCATTCAGAGAGACTTAATAAAATAAACATATAATCTTAGGGATTAGTTGAATTTAAGCAGTGGTTCCACACAGACAGATACACACTGTTGACAAATCAGCTGACAGTTGAGGAGTTTGTTGCTGATTTGAGTGCGAAAATTTACAACTTGTCTGCGCATCATTATATTATTAATATCAAGTAGGACATCTAGAGGGGTTAAAGGAACAACTGCAGCCAGGAGAATTGATCATACTGATCGACTTTTCTGAAAATTACTCATTTGTAATTCAAGATGCTGTGCAAGGGTTTCATTGGGAAAACAGCCAATTCACGGCGCACCCATTTGCAGTTTACAGCAATGAGAATGAAGGCGTACAGTGTCAGAGCCTGTGCATTATCAGCGACCACCTTTCACATAATGCTGTAGCTGTTTGTGTTCATTGCTAAAGTTCTCCAGTTTCTTAAAGCTACTATGGCTGAAATCAAACACATCCACTACTTTAGTGATGGTTCGGGAGCACAGTACAAGAATTTCAAAAATTTTGCAAACCTTTCCACTTATTTCAAAGACTATGGGATAACGGCTGACTGGAGTTTCTTTGCTACATCACATGGAAAGTCACCATGTGATGATATTGGTGGCACGTTGAAGCGATTGGCGCAAATGAAGAGTCTACAGCACCCTGTACATGGGCACATACTCACTGCTCAAGATCTATTTGAATTCTCCAAGCAACTCAAAGGAATTGAGACATTTTATGTGAGCAGTCATGAAGTTGAAGCAACTGTGTCCCAGCAGGAAGAGAGATTTGGCAAAGCACATGCAGTTCCTACTGATGAGAGCAGAATCAGTGTTAGCAGAGTGGCCAATGACTCCGCGTCGTTTATTGCAAATTTTCTAACTCAAAAAAAAAAAGTAAATGTGAGGTGTCAAGATTTGCTGCCAGGGCAATATATTGCCTGTATCTATGACAGGAAGTGGTGGATCGGAAATGTGTGTGAGGTGTCTCTCGAACAGCAAGATGCACATATATATTTTATGCACCCTCATGGACCAGTCCAGAATTTCCATTAGCCACAATAAAGAACACGTGTGTTGGGTGCCAGATATCCACATAATCTGCATTGTTCCTGCACCAACTGTCTCTTCATAAGGAAGAAACTACACTTTCCCTGAGAAAAATGTATCAGCAATTCAAGCAAAATTTATCACAATGAAGTAGTAAAAATGTGCATAGCTATGGCTTGGGATCTACAAAAGAATCCCACCTCGGCTTGTGAACCGGCTAGAAACCCATCTGCAAACTTTGAAACCTTGACAACAAGCTCTCTCCTAATGGATAACTGGCTACATACCCATCTACAGGCT
Organism: Lepisma saccharinum; assembly: GCF_977018435.1. Classification (NCBI taxonomy): domain Eukaryota; kingdom Metazoa; phylum Arthropoda; class Insecta; order Zygentoma; family Lepismatidae; genus Lepisma; species Lepisma saccharinum. Next base: position 48,747,464 of record NC_139243.1, read on the forward strand.
TGGGAAGCTTGACCAAATATCTATTTGGCTTGTAATCCAACATGATAAATGTTCATGCTCAACAGGTGGTGGGTGGGAGGGACCGTGGCTGGACCTGCCTGGCTATCGGGCGTGTCCTCTAGGCAATGAGGATACCATTTCCATACAAATAGAATAGTATGGAGTTGGAAGTACAAAAGGCACCATGGACCAACGCTGGATTACTTGTCATTTTGTGTGTAATATATACATGGACGACTGGTTACAAATTACACATTTTAGGCTTCTCATATCTCAGAAAACATGCATAACACTCAAAGTGGCTTCATTTTTTATATTCAGACTATTGTTTGTCCATAAAAGTTTAGCTAACAGTTTGTCTACTGGATTAGATAACGTAGGAGGGCTTTCAAAAAATGAACATAGTTCTTCGAAATAACAAATATTGTCGTACTTCAAGGTGTTCTATTTTTAGAAAATGGGGGGTCACCATGATGAATTTTTGCTCATTAAGGTGTTTTTCTTTGCTCTTTTCAGTGAGACTCATTAAAGGAAAATATTTAACTGCCATCATGTTCATCCAGAGCTTCAAACATAGTGGTTTTTGTGTTTTTTCAGTTTCCGGACAATCTTTCCACCTTAATAAGTTGGACATTAATAAATTGAGAAACTTCTGCTCTTAATATAGTACTCTCTATGTAACTCTAAATCAAACTGCAAAATACAGCAACTGTAGACTTGTTATTTTCCAGGCTGTAAGGCAGTGAGGTTTTTTGAGCCAGATGTCACCGTGAATTTTTTCCTATTTTTAGCCAACATTTGCAAGAAAACTAAAAAGCTTGGAGTCAAATTGACTTCATTTTTTAAATCTACACAAAAAGTTGTATAAGAGATGTCATATTTGGACCTGTCAGACCGTTTATGGCTGCACAGGAGGCAGCTAAACATGCCTTCTGGTAACGTTGCCAGCACCGTGTCTCCGGTGAGGTGTCTCAAGGTAGGGGCATTTTGGGCAAAGTTTAGGAGATACTCAGCTAAAATTTTGCATAATTTCATTTAGGCCTCAGACCAACTGCTGTACCAAATTTCATCAAAATCTAAGGTGGTGAGGCGGGGACCATCTGGTCAGTTGGCATGAAATGACCCATTAAGATGTTCCACATATTATGTGAATATATGAGGTTTCACAACTAAGAAAAACATATTTAAGTGCTCTATTTGAAACATTGATTTTATCATGAAGAAACTTAATATACATGTGGCAACTCATGACAAAAGACTTTTAACATAGATGATATTTGACCTGAATAGAAGAAGATAAGACTGCATGTTATGAAAATTGTCAATTTTATTTTCATACTAGCTGATTGCCCGGGTATTTATTTATCCCCATCTTCTATAAGACAGGAATTTATTGAATTCTAACAATAGTGAAAAATGAACTTGGAGTTGAACGGCATTGAGAGTGCCACTATTCATCTCAGCGGCCCCAAAAACTATGGATTCCACACTAATATCGGTCATTTTACATGTCACACCTTCCCACCCCCACCCCTAGGCGTGTCTTGGAGTTCAATGGCATTGGTAGTGTCACTATTAATCTTAGAGTCCTCAAAAACTATGGATTCCACACTAATATTTGTCTTTTGCATGTCACCCCCTTCCCACCCCCCCACCCCCTAGGGGTGTCTTGGAGTTGAACAGTATTGGGAGTGTTAATCTTCATCTTAGCGACCCCGACAACTATGGATTCCACACTAATATTGGTAGTTTTCGATTATTTTTACATGTTACCCCCTTCCAACCCCCACCCCTAAGGGGGCCAGGGGTGTCTTACCCCCGCAGTATTTCTTTCTAGATTGTAACTCTTATGTGTACCAAGTTTGGTCATCGTGAATGTCACCAATTAGCTTAGAGACTCCGAAAACTATGGATTCGACACTATTCGAGGTCATTTTTGACTCTTGGAGATGAACGGCATTGGGAGTGTTACTATTCATCTTAGAGACCCCAAAAACTATTGATTCCACATTAATATCTGTCATTCTCGATCATTTTTACATGTCACCCCTACCCACCCCCACCCCTAGGGGTGCCATGTGTGTCTTGGAGTTGAATGGCATTGGGAGTGTCACTATTCATCTTAGCGACCCTGAAAGCTATGGATTCCACACTAATATCAGTCGTTTTCAATTATTTTTACATGTCACCCCACCCCCACCCACAGGGGTGCCAGGGGTGTCTTACCCCCACAGTATTTCTTTCCAGGTTGAAAGTGATCCACGTACCAAGTTTCGTTGAAATCGCTCCAGGCGTTTGAGAGTTATGCCGGAACAAACACACACACACACACATACACCCATTTTTATATATTAGATAGCATTCATGTGTAGTTTCTGTAAAGAAGTTTTAACAAAATGAATGAGTATTTGTACTTGAGTTGAAAGTACTGTCTTACTATTTCCTACTGATCCTGAAAGCTTAACACTAGAATTAGAAGAGCGGAAAGGGGTCATTTTGACCCCTCATAAGAAGTGCATTTAAAAATTCCAAAATTTTATTTTGTTACTTTCTGTACATTACGTATTATAATTGAAGTGGTTAGGTGGTTTATAAATTTTGATTACAACTGGACACTTTGGAAAACACTGCATTTCATCATGAGAAACTGCTACTTCACGTGACATGTTCAGAGATGTATTTCCCGATCCAATAACACTACCTCAATGACAACATGTATGATTTATGACAAGTGGGAATATGCTCCAGACAGGATGATACAGGAGCCACAATGTAACACTGATATGGCAGCAAGTATAAACAAAATTTTACAGGAATCAAATTGACCCTTATGAAAGAAAGAAATTTATTTTGTGGATTTAAATATACAATTTTAAAAAGGATATAAAAATATAAATATGTTAGATAGTATAAAAAATTCACAACTTACGTGAGTGAGTATAAATTTATCCAAATGATGTTTCGGAGGTCAATACTTCCTCCTTCATCAGGTCCACATTAATATCTAGACACCAAACATGGTGTTATATAGGAATATAGGTTGAAGGGAAGGGTAAAAAACACTTATAAAAGTTTTCAGCTTTAACAAAGTAAAAGCTCCTGTGTTCGCTTTGCCTCAATGTCTGATAGGGGTTCTTAGGCCACTGCAGGGGACCTGTTTTTAACCTTTTAGTTTTTAATATGGGTTTTTTAAGAACACAGGAACTTTTACTTTGTTAAAGCTGGAAACTTTTATAAGTGTTTTTTACCCTTGCCTTCAACCTATATTCCTATATAACACTTTTTTACGTTACACCGTGTTTGGTGTCTAGATATTAATGTGGACCTGAAGAAGGAGGAAGTATTGACCTCCGAAACATCATTTGGATAAATTTATACTCACTCACATAAGTTGTGAATTTTTGATACTACCTACCGTATTTATATTTTTATATTTGATAGTGAGTAATACGCACTTCCTCATTATGTTGTCATTTTAAAAAGGACAAAGAATTATGTGTTATTAAAGAAATAGTGAAGGTAGGGGTCATTTCTACCCCTCCTGCCATTCTAGTGTTAATACTGTAACAGTTGTACTCGTGCAGCATATTTATAAATACCAAAATACGTTTTGTGTTGCAAGTATACTATCGGTGTGGCAGAGTTTCTCTTTTATTTTTGTACCCATGCAGCATATTTATAAATACCGAAATATGCTTTGTGTTGCAACTATACTATATTGATCTGGCAGAGTATCCCTTTTATTTTTGAACCCAGATATGTAGAGGTAATTTTTGCCAATACCCAGCTGTTTTATGCCTTTCAGAATTTACTTTGATTCAGATACTTAATTCTACATGAGCTTTGAGTGATCTGTTCTTGTATGCAGACAAATTCATTGAGTTTCCTTTTTAAAGAAGAATAGTGCCATTAGAGTGGAGGATGGGGAGTGAGTTGTGTTTCGGACTTTGCAATAGGGTGTTCAAGAATGCTTCAGGTTTTCACAATCACAGCTTGAGTGCATCTCAACCAAGGAATGTGAGTAGATGGGCACTCTAGTTCTTTGTTTGACATCATGAACCACTTATTGCACTGGAATTTGTTCTGGAAGGTGTAGAACACTCAAGAACTGACATTGTGATTTCAGACGCATATTCTGATGGTGATCCTTTCTTGTGCGTCCGAAGCATGCTAAAGATTTTGACATTTTCTGAATCTCTTGTTGCTTGACTTAAGCAATAAATACTTAATAACATAAAATTGTTGTTTGATAAAAGTTTCGCAGTTTGCAACTTGTTATTTGATGTACTTTGATAGCAGTGTCACCATCTGTGACTTCTTTTTTCTAGTTTTAAAGATGGCCAATGAATAAATGCCTGTTAACCGAGCCAGAACCTTGCACATATGTTTAAAGTTACTCAATATCTGGGTGAAAATGAATTACCGACTTTACTAAATGCTACTATTTTATTTTTTAAGGTTACCAAAGAAACTAACCAAACATGTTAATTAGTTCTGAGCTAAAAACATCAGTTGGAATTTATTTATTGACACCAATCAATACCTTTCCGGTATTTTGGTCTTTCACAGGCTCCACAAAAATGCCTCTCAACACTTCCGCATAGTCTAATAATCCTGAAAATTATGCAAAATTAAAGGTTTCTCATCCGTAGGGATGGAGAAGAGTATGGGCGCTATTCACCGGATGTTTACATTGCTGTGCTTCCTTGGTTCTGGCGAGGACTGCACTTCCGGTTTTGAAAAGAATAACATTGAATTCACAGGTGTAAAGGCAGTGTCTTCGGAAAAGGCGACAATATTTGTGCGGCTTTAGGTTTCAACATGAGATAGGGAACAAACAATTGTTCTCAGGTATCGATGCATCGTTCCAGACAGATCCGATACGGAAAAATCAGTGGATTTAGGCAGCAAAGCGAAAAGATTAGACACAAACACAAGGGAGTAGGCTCTGCAGTCGGCACTTCATCAAATCAAATGAAAATATTTTACGTGTTTCGAAAATTATAATTGTCTAACACACATGTGTTGATTAAATTTAAAAGTTGGAACTATTTATAATCATATTGTAACGCATTTGCCTTTTGGTTGTTGATAAGTGCTCTCTCCATGGGCGTCGGTAGGTCAGTCGACCCCCCCCCCTCTGGAAATTGGCATCCTTCATTTCAAGTTGCAAAAAAGCAGGAAGTTTGTTATTTTTATTGTTAATAACAGAAATATAGTTCACTTGGTTAGTATTCGAACAGAGTAATCAATGTAAAATATGCATTAGATTGAAAAAATGAGTGAAAAATACAAGAACCAGGATATTTTTTTTCATATTCTACCATTTAATTCAAAGAATAAATGGTTCCACAGTTTTCAGAATTCGAAAAATTATAATTTTAGATGAAGTCACACAATATAAAATTTGTGAGTATTTTTTTGAACTTCTAAAGTCCTTTCTTGAAAAAAGTTAATAACAAAATACAATAACTGTGCATTTCAGTATAGTAACTATGAAATGTAAAAGTGTTAATGGAAAATTAAATAGTTGTGCTGGATATTCACTCGGCTTGTGGATCGAATAGCATGACAATAATGAGCAATAATAATAATAAAATTTGAATAAAATTTATTTAATTAGGTAGATTATTAGTGTGTAATAAAAACTTTAACCGTAGTAATTATTATTATTTCTTTTACTATTGTGATCGAAGTATTTCAATGTTTATAATTAATATAAGCTTCATTTCAACTTTGGGAAGTCTTTTCAAAAAAGAAACTGATGGTAGAAGATCAACATTGCCTTCGAAAATATTAGTATTGGGAACAACTTGAGATGACCGGACCCTCTCTCCGATTTTCTTCATATTTGGCATACTCACTAATTGAGGCCTCCTAATCACGAATCTGAAGTTAAAATTTGTTGGAAACATCTAGAAATTGCAAAATAAGCTAAAATAAGGCGTCAGTTTTCGGAATGGAAACTGTCGATTTTCGCGAAATTCTTTGTTTCACAACCAAATATATATATTCCTGATACTACCATGACACCAAATTTTAACTATGTTTGCCTAACCTAACCAAACTAACCTATCCACGTGCCAATTGTAGCGATTTATTGCAACTCAATTCGCATAAATCTTACAACCTCCAACTCTATGGTTGGAAATGACTACGCTCAAAATACGGGATATAAAATCGCTCATTATTTAATTCCCAAGATTTACGACAGATGGCTCCACTAATCATTTGCGAGTTATCGAATCGTAAAATCACGCCCCCTGTTTCAACGGAAGTGAAAGTGTGCAGACATGTGCGTGTAGAGCACTCAGTCGTGTATTGCGTTCGGTACCATCAACAACTTTTTTTTTTTTCTACGATGCTGAATGCATCACCGGTAACGAAGTTTGAACTTTGACTGTCGGACTCGTTATTCGACACACGCGATGAATTGCCGAGCTTCGTTAAATATAGTTCGAAATCCCTTTGTTGCAAAATTTGCAAGTACTACTTCGTAAATATGGTACCAATTGGTAAAACGTACATGTGTATTGGACAGGGCCATTTGACATACCGCAATTGGGAGAAATATTGGTAACCGGGAAACATTTACTACCTAGGAATTCCAACCAAGACGTGCACGCACCCATGTGGACTTGATTGCCAATAAGTGAAGAAAGCTGTGTCCCTTTTCCAGAACTGAGAAAGTTGCCACGCGCAAAACAAGGTAGGCAAAAGTGGATTTTGTTGTATTTTGAGGTGAATAGTAGTGCGACAAAAAAACAACCTGATTTTCTTATTTGACTACGAACTGTGTAAATTTCTTACGAAGTGCGTCTTGTTGCAGAAATAAACTTTTCGTCACTCGAGTTCGTAAAAAACTCACAAATTGCTAATTTGAATACCGCTCACCGTAAAAGTAATGGTTAATCACTAGACCGTGATATACGTCGCCCAGTTTAAACGAGTGGACAAAAGTTAAAATGATATTGTGAAACACGTGGGTGCAAAACTGCTTGCTGTTAGATGTTCGGCAACGTGCTTACATTTCATTACTAAGAAAAGTTTTGGTTGGCAATTTTTTACAAGATACGTCGCAAAGCAGTACTTGAAGTAATCGCGACGAAGTTTTTGCCAACACCATTTTTACCACCCCATTTTCCTTGTTGGACTTTAATATTTGATTAAATTGTTGTTAATCTGTACGAGGCAATAAATTACGTAGTTTGGGAATGAGCATCTAGGGAGAAACTTTCGTCTACGTACCCAAAAAAAAAGTTTATTGTAAATTCTTTGCCCACGATTTCTAACGTTACTGTCCACCTTTTTTATGAAACTATAGTAACAAATAATCGGTGGATATTATTATAAAAGGCGTAAGAAACATTTATGATTATGTAATGTAATTTAAAAAAAAGGGGTCAAAATAAATTGTAGGTTTTTTGCGCATGATTTGATGCGTTGCTCTCAACGAAGTTATTCATCGTTGTTGAATAATTTATTAATACTGGGAGTTGTGAAAATGCATGCATTTCTTGATAAAATGCAGTAAAATCTTATTGTACAAAATTGATTGGATGTTACAAATGAACACGTGTTAAAAGGCATAACTTGGTGTTCGAGTTAAAATTTATGAGAATGTTATCTAAAAGAAACTAATATTGAGCTTGTTAATGTGGTTATTTGTGGTAAATTGTTGAACGCCAAAATAAGTTACGTTGTTATTATTAAATTGTTAATATTGAACAGTTGCCTATTTTATTGGACAGAATTTACGCTAGTTACCTTCCCAATTCTCCGTGCGCTTAGGCGTTACGTATTTAAGAATAAATCAGGTATCGTAGTTAGAGATTTCTGTAGAATTAGTAAAAGTGGCATAGTGATATTAGTGTGTGTAATAAATTATTTTCTAAGGAGTGTAATACATTTTTTGAATTTTAGTAATTTTACTACTTATGTTATTACATTAACCAATTTTGCGAAATATCCTTTGTAAGCTTTACAATTCTGAAGATAAAGGATAGTGAAGTTCATAGTAACTTGAGGTGTTGCGAACAACGTAACATTAACCTCCTCCCTTTTTGATTTTGTGACGTTTACCGAGGTGCTTGTAAATCGGATCCCGGCCTTTGTGTAAACATTATAACTAAAGGGCCCAGTTCAAATTAAAGTAAGAAATATAATAAGAAAAGCACCCGGCGAACTTTAACGTTACAAAATTTCTGGCAGCAGAGCTTTGGTTGAAAAAAAAAATTGGGGACAGACATCACAAAAAAATTTTTTTTCAGTCATCAGATATTCTTTTTTTTTTTTAAATAAATCCTAAAAGTTAAAGTTTTGGGGATTTTGCAATTCTTTTTTCTTGCTTTTGAAATTTTGTAACATATTAATTTTTTTTTAATATGGCACCCCCGGATTCTCCTATTAAGGAGGACGTGACTATCGTGTCTCAAATGGATACTATTTCGCTGCCAAACCCTCCACCTCTACAAGGTCCTTATTTTCCATCCTCTCATCCTTCTCCTTTTCCTTTGGCTTTCACGCGGCCTGTTCCATCTTTAGTACGGGCATCTGGGGCGAATACTAATTGCACTTATAGTAACCCCTTAATAACTTTGACAACTGAAATCCCAAATCCTATATCTTCTGCTTCGCCTTCTCCGCAGGCGTCGGTTGTCCCTACCCATTTAACGCTTCCATCTTGCGCTACTTCACCGGAGAACAAAATGGACATCCGTAATTTAAATTTTGCAATTGATGACATTCCCATCTGTGATGGACAAACTCATGATGTTTTATTCGCCTTCATGAAAGCCTTACACTGTTTGGTGACATCCCAGCAATTTCCCCTCCAATGGATTTTGCGAAACGTCTTACGACGTACTAAGGGATTTTTTCACTCATTATGGTTATCACTTTTGCCAGCGCATATGTCTTGGTGGGACATTAAGGTTTACATTTGGCGTCAGTCCGTACCGATGTCCCTCTATTCAACCTTACTTGATCGTCATGTAACACGTTCCCAGTGTCCCAACGAAACTTTACATGTTTATGTATCAGATGTCAACAATTCTGCACAGGCCTTGGCACTTAATTGGGAGGATTCTATTCTCGTGACCTTCATTTTGCAACATCTAAATACTGTTACTACTGCTTGCTTATTATTATTCTCACGTCCTCGTTCCATGCAGGAGTTATTAAGTTTGGCACAAGAAATTACTCCCATGGAAATGCAGAAGTTCTACGACAACCGTAATCCACGTTTATCTCATTTTTCTTTTCCCCACACTCAAGATGCTCGATTTGTTGAAAATACTCCATCACCATTAAATAGACCTCAAACACCATTAATTTGTTCATTCTGCCGTAAGGCTGGACATAAATCACAATTTTGTCGACTTTGAATTTCCAGAATGCGTACGCAACCTTGATATACTTATGGGTACTGACAGTACATAGAACGTATACAACTCATGTTTTGATAGATGTATGTATGAGTGTTCTTGTTGTGAAATGTTTCATTCTATAGATGATTTTTTTGCAAATTAATGCTCTGTTTTGACTGTACTAGTGTATAGATTTCCTAAGGATTTTCTTCTAATGAAATTAGGGTATTTATTGTATAATGTATACATGTATTTTTTTTTAATAATGTATGCCTTAGTATGTCATTTTTTCATAATATGGTTTACAATTACCATTTGCATACATTAAATTTTCATATATTGCATCTTACAATTGATAATATAATTGTTTGTTTTCTGTTTACCAGACCTTAAAGTTAAATTCACTTGTTCTTGCATATATGTCTAACCATGACTTTAGTAAATTTGTAAAGATGCTCATTCCGTAAATGCCTTTTTTCAAATCAATCTTTCCTCCTTCTTTCCTATATGCTCTTCTTCTCACTATTTTAATTTAAGGTTATTTTTTCTTTTCATGTATTTTTCGGAGGAAACATTCGTCAACAAAAAAAATAAAAAAATACCACAATTGATCCTGGCATATTTTGGACAACTTACGGATTATTATTTCTTTTGCATCATTCTTCTGGTCATCGTGTATGCAACTACATTGTCAATAGTATGATTCTATATTGGATATATTCAACCAATGTATATTCTACGCCTTTTTCTTTTTCAGAACCAACATCATATTTATTTGTATATATATATATATATATATATATATATATATATATATATATATATATTCTTACAATGTCACTGTGTGATTTTTACATTTATACACAGGTTAATATAATACATGTTAATTTTTTCCATTTAGTCTTTTTTGGAATTGTAATTACTTGTTTGGTGTATCTTGTGCATACGCCATTAATTTTTTCATCATGTATATTTATATGTGTTCGTATATTCATGTTTGTTGATATTTCCTAGGTTTTATCTATATATATATATATATATATATATAATTTTATTATTATCTCATATTTGGTTGTAAATAACTCTATTTCTTGGATATTTAAATTCATCATATGTGTTTGTTGATACTAACTGTTAAAGGTTCAAAATTTGTAAAGATGCTCACGTGGGGATTTTGTTTTTTCATTGCCAGTTGGGGGAGAATTTGTAGCGATTTATTGCAACTCAATTCGCATAAATCTTACAACCTCCAACTCTATGGTTGGAAATGGCTACGCTCAAAATACGGGATATAAAATCGCTCATTATTTAATTCCCAAGATTTACGACAGATGGCTCCACTAATCATTTGCGAGTTATCGAATCGTAAAATCACGCCCCCTGTTTCAACGGAAGTGAAAGTGTGCAGACATGTGCGTGTAGAGCACTCAGTCGTGTATTGCGTTCGGTACCATCAACAACTTTTTTTTTTTCTACGATGCTGAATGCATCACCGGTAACGAAGTTTGAACTTTGACTGTCGGACTCGTTATTCGACACACGCGATGAATTGCCGAGCTTCGTTAAATATAGTTCGAAATCCCTTTGTTGCAAAATTTGCAAGTACTACTTCGTAAATATGGTACCAATTGGTAAAACGTACATGTGTATTGGACAGGGCCATTTGACATACCGCAATTGGGAGAAATATTGGTAACCGGGAAACATTTACTACCTAGGAATTCCAACCAAGACGTGCACGCACCCATGTGGACTTGATTGCCAATAAGTGAAGAAAGCTGTGTCCCTTTTCCAGAACTGAGAAAGTTGCCACGCGCAAAACAAGGTAGGCAAAAGTGGATTTTGTTGTATTTTGAGGTGAATAGTAGTGCGACAAAAAAAAACAACCTGATTTTCTTATTTGACTACGAACTGTGTAAATTTCTTACGAAGTGCGTCTTGTTGCAGAAATAAACTTTTCGTCACTCGAGTTCGTAAAAAACTCACAAATTGCTAATTTGAATACCGCTCACCGTAAAAGTAATGGTTAATCACTAGACCGTGATATACGTCGCCCAGTTTAAACGAGTGGACAAAAGTTAAAATGATATTGTGAAACACGTGGGTGCAAAACTGCTTGCTGTTAGATGTTCGGCAACGTGCTTACATTTCATTACTAAGAAAAGTTTTGGTTGGCAATTTTTTACAAGATACGTCGCAAAGCAGTACTTGAAGTAATCGCGACGAAGTTTTTGCCAACACCATTTTTACCACCCCATTTTCCTTGTTGGACTTTAATATTTGATTAAATTGTTGTTAATCTGTACGAGGCAATAAATTACGTAGTTTGGGAATGAGCATCTAGGGAGAAACTTTCGTCTACGTACCCAAAAAAAAAGTTTATTGTAAATTCTTTGCCCACGATTTCTAACGTTACTGTCCACCTTTTTTATGAAACTATAGTAACAAATAATCGGTGGATATTATTATAAAAGGCGTAAGAAACATTTATGATTATGTAATGTAATTTAAAAAAAAGGGGTCAAAATAAATTGTAGGTTTTTTGCGCATGATTTGATGCGTTGCTCTCAACGAAGTTATTCATCGTTGTTGAATAATTTATTAATACTGGGAGTTGTGAAAATGCATGCATTTCTTGATAAAATGCAGTAAAATCTTATTGTACAAAATTGATTGGATGTTACAAATGAACACGTGTTAAAAGGCATAACTTGGTGTTCGAGTTAAAATTTATGAGAATGTTATCTAAAAGAAACTAACATTGAGCTTGTTAATGTGGTTATTTGTGGTAAATTGTTGAACGCCAAAATAAGTTACGTTGTTATTATTAAATTGTTAATATTGAACAGTTGCCTATTTTATTGGACAGAATTTACGCTAGTTACCTTCCCAATTCTCCGTGCGCTTAGGCGTTACGTATTTAAGAATAAATCAGGTATCGTAGTTAGAGATTTCTGTAGAATTAGTAAAAGTGGCATAGTGATATTAGTGTGTGTAATAAATTATTTTCTAAGGAGTGTAATACATTTTTTGAATTTTAGTAATTTTACTACTTATGTTATTACATTAACCAATTTTGCGAAATATCCTTTGTAAGCTTTACAATTCTGAAGATAAAGGATAGTGAAGTTCATAGTAACTTGAGGTGTTGCGAACAACGTAACATTAATCTCCTCCCTTTTTGATTTTGTGACGTTTACCGAGGTGCTTGTAAATCGGATCCCGGCCTTTGTGTAAACATTATAAGTAAAGGGCCCAGTTCAAATTAAAGTAAGAAATATAATAAGAAAAGCACCCGGCGAACTTTAACGTTACACAATGGTTCGTGGGGCTAGCGCCAATGTTTCGTGGGGCAAGCATCAATGGTTCGCAATTTCTAGACGTGACCAACAATTTTTAACTTCAGATTCATGATTAGGAGGCCTCAATTAGTGAGTATGTCAAATATGAAGAAAATCGGAGAGGGGTCCGGTCATCTCAAGTCATACCTAGTATTGTTTCTTATATCTGCATCCAAAGGATCCGGGAAATTGCTAATCTTTTCTAGGTACCTTTGTTTCTCTATATCACTCAAAAATCTCAAGTGATCCATTTTGTTCCGATCCTTTATAAGAGAATAAGCATGGTGACGATCTGTATTCCACTTGTTTACATTGGAAAATTCTCCAAACCAGAAGTTCTTTCCCCGCCATCAATAATCGAATTGTCTGATCGATCATTTTTTGTTTACTCAGGAATAACCCCCATATAGATTGTAACATCCGGGTAGGTTGCAGCAAAGGTATCACCCAGGGAATTTGGAAAGGAAGTGTGTTATAGGGCGTAAGATGTTATAGCGCTCGTAAACCTAACTGGACAATCTCAAATTACACTGGTCTACAAAAAAAATATTTGTGAATGTTACAAGAACAAAAGAAGCTGTTTCTAGAAGTTGCTGAGCCCCTGAATGCAGATCTAATTTCAGAATTTCTCCATCGGGCTCAGATTTCCTGTAAAAATGTTTTTTTTGTATTTTCCTACCTCAGCCTATGTTCTATGTGTATTGGTCGAAAGAACTCGCTTTCACAAAAGTGCTACAAACGTAAAAGGTAATAAATCTGTGTCAGTATACAAAGGAATGAAGCAAATGAGTAACATGAAAGTGTATAAACATATCTAAAAATGTTTTCTTCCCGATTTCCTACGAAACTTTGCCTCGGGAACATCTCTTCGTAAGGTCCAGCAGTAGTCGGACAGCATTGCGGCACTCCGTTTGCCTTAATACCACTTTTCCATTAGAGCAATGTCTTGGTGAAACCGTTCACCGTGTTCATCACTAACGGCACCAAGATTAGTTGTGAAGAAGTCCAGATGATCATTCAAGAAATGTAATTTGAGAGACATGTAGTAGTTATGGGACCGGATATAAGCCGATAAATCAATTGATTGGAAAAGATCGATGAAAGATCAATTGATGATAAAGGGCAGTGAACAAGCAAGCATTGTTTGAATTTGGAGGGTGGCCAGAAATGGGCGGGGTTTGAGATATGGGTCTGGGTTTTGATTGGTTGTTTGGATGAGGAGATGATGACGTCATAGGTGTTTTGAGTTTTGATTGGTTGAAGAGTTTTTTGACCCCGGAACGGGAAATTCCCGAGCTTGATTTCAACAGGAAATTACTGAGTCAGTTGAATGATGATTAAAATGTTGTCTGAGAAAGGTGAAAGGTTATAGATAAGAGGTTGAGGTTTAGAAAATGTTGTGTGAATCACGTGAAAATCACGTGATAGGAAATTGTTGATTCGGGTCGATTCTGAGAATTTCCCGCCAAAATCACGTGAAAGTCACGTGACCGGAAATTCCTGGCTCGGGTTAATGTTCGAGTGAACAAGCAGACATTGTTATTATTTGGCAGGGTTCCAAAAAATGTGTGGAGTTTGAGATAGAGGTTAAAAGGTTATAGATAACGGATGGGGAATGTTTTACTGTTGTTTTTTTTATTTTATTATGTTTGTTTTTCGGTACAGAGGTTGATTTAGGTTTTCGAATTTAATGACGCATTTAGTATAGAGGTCAACAACCTGTCTTTGAGAAGCCGGGAAAATGTTGCTGACTCATTTGATTCAAAGATCGTTGTATTAATTTATTTGGACATGTTTAAGGAAAATGACGTAATAGAAAGAAGGGTATATATAGACGGTATAAAAGAACGAGAGTGTGTCACAATGGCAGAGTATTGCATAACGTTCCCTGAGAAAGCTCTGAATTTCTACGAGATAAGTTACGAGGAGTTTTGGGAGGTTATAGAATCCTGCGGCGATGTCGATACCGATCGTGAAGCTGTACAGCGAGTGTTGAAACATTTCCCGTTTATGTACGTAGCACTACGTGAAGCTCCATGGTGCGGATGTTATCTGTTCAATAGATCGGGAGAAGCAGTCCATCATTCCTGCGAGACGTTGAAGGAGATAGTGGAAAGAAAAAAGTTTACGGATGGGAGAACAGGATTTCCAAGTCACAGATGTTCGTGTGAACTTATTCAGAGGAAGAATGAAGATGAGATTGCTCAAGCTTTAAAACAAAGAGTGAAAGAGTGGCTTGCCGTGTTAGTGAACAAAACTATTTTGTGGTGTACTACCTGCAACCGTTCTCTACTACGTAAATTAGAAGGACATCCCTGTTTTCCAGTGGTATCTTCGAATCGTCTTGGTTTTTCCAGATCTCTGTTCGATAGTGATGTAGAAGATACTGTGCCGGTACCGTTATCACCAATACCTGGAACCCCATCACCTATTGTATCAGATTGTTTTTCTTTGGCTGATTTATGAAAGTGTTCAGTTACATCTGCTACCGATTTTCGGGGCATTGTAATAACTACCTATCAGTCGATTCTCGATACAAAACTTACGAAAAGTGGCCTGTAGGATTACAACAGACACCTGAAGAGTTAGTGACTGCAGGATGTTACTATTCAGGCCACGGTGATAGAGTACTGTGTTCATATTGTTTTTATGGATTTTGTTATTGGACACCGGAAGATTGTCCTGTTATAAGACATCTGGCAGCAGTGCCCCATTGTAGTTTTATACAAAGTGTTGCATTACTACATTATAAGGTCGAATGTAAATATTGTGCTAATAGAGAAAACTCTGCAAAAAAAGTTATTGAAAAAATGCAGATTCTGTAATGATTTGTAAAATCTGTTTTTTGAATGTTTGCGATATAGTGTTTCTCCCGTGCAGACATTTTGTCAGTTGTCGATCCTGTGCCTCACAACTCGGTAAGTGTGCTATATGTCGTGGATCTATTAAAAATACATTGACAGTTTTTACCTGTTGAACAATGGATGTATGTTTTTTGGACGTTCAAGGTTTACGAGGAAAAGACGGTGAATTTGTGTGGAAAGAAGTCGGAATATTGAATTCTCCTTTTGAATGTACATTTGATTATTTAGTAAAACCTCCATACGGTCTACATTTGTTAAGTGAAAAATATCGTCGTGTGAATTATTGGCTCCGTGCAAACAAACACGGACTCTCCTGGGAAAATGGTTGGGTACCGTATGAGAAGTTAGGAGATCTTTTATATTCTGTACTTGTAAATGAAAATGTGTATGTTAAAGGTACTGAAAAAACTAAATGGTTGGAAAAATGTATCGGAGAAAAACGTATGAGTACGTTAACCGTAGATAATATTGAAGAATTTGGGTGTCCAAAATTGGAGAGTGTGAAACTTTCGGTAGAGAAAAAGAAATGTAGAGAACATAGTGAATCAAAAAATGTGAACAAAACCTGTGCAGTTGAAAATGTTTGGAAAATGTACCATTTCTACTGTAATAGAGAAAAATAAAAAAATGTTTAACCTTTTTTCAAATGTTTTATTTACAATTTAATAATATACATATAAAGATATACATTTACAGTAAAAATACATAATGGATAATAAAATTATTTATAATATCAACGAATGTCCAAGATTGTGTTGAAGATATATTTCAATCATCAATTCGTTGTACCAGAGAACGTGAAAATGGCTTATCAGGTTTTCCGGTACTTCTTTTCTTTCTGAAAACATATTCTTTTCGATACAATGCACAAAAGTCTGTATATGTGGCTGTAATTTATGATAACGTTCGTTCGTTAATTTTCTTAAGGGTGTGAAAAGTTCACAAAAAAATAAATGTAGTTCCGGGGGTGTAAAAATAAAAGCATCCGGTGAGGAATGTTGATACATGGAAATACAACGTTTTCCGAAAAAATTTACAGCACTGACAGTAACATTCCCTGTGACGAGATAATTAAATCGTCGACCTGTTTCGATGTAATTAAGTACATCAGATTTCAAAACACACAATTCTCTAATCTGTGAAGAATTAATTCGTACGGGTAATCTTCCTTGTTGCGAAAACTCCCATACCAGATTGAAAGGTGTCTGTTTTTCGAATCCTACTGCTACATATTTGGTTTTTTCTGTGTTCAGAAAGTATATATTTGCAAGATAAAGATCCAAACAGACATCTATGTTGTGCAGTTCCGAACATTCGGTTTTATTTTGGGAAGAACTGTTTTCTTGACGTATTTTGATGAAATCACAATCCTTTGTCACATCCGGTTCACTCTCGATCGGTTCAGTTTTTATAACAGGAATCTCAATTTTGGTAGGGGGTAGACGTCTACGTTTTCTACATCTAGAAACACCATTCTTATAAGTAATACGGTCTAGAAGCTGATCATGTTTTTCCATTGTAGAATTTTTGACCGGTTCCATGATGTTTTCACTAAAGGTGTCAAGATGATACTGAGAGTGAGCAGAATCATCATACATATTTTATATAGAAATCAGTTTATACACTCCCGAACTGGTTTGATGGAACGACACACTTGTGCTCCTTTAGGACACTTTGAATGCGGTAAACATTTGAAGATCTGACGAAAACGGTGTAAAATATATTCATCTTTACTGACACCCGGTGGGAATATCCGGATGAAATCCCTGGTTGTGACGTGATGTGCTTTATAATAAGCATATACACAACAGTAATGTCCGCAAGTTGTAGCAAATATTCCTTGTAAGGGGGTATTATTGTGAGTCCAGATAGAGGAATGACGGTTCAAGAATGTTATGAATTCTGGGTAATAGGGGTGGAAACCGTATGAATCAAAATATTCTGCCTTATTGTTTTTGTCGAAATAGAAAGCAACCCAGTGTGTTCCTTCGGAATCGGAAGTATCCGTGTTTGCGATTATCAAAGCAGGGGTGGAGAACGTTCGAGGCAGAAGATCTCTCGGGTAAACACCACAAAAAATTGTTTTGGTGGAACAGTTGTGAGATAAAATATGTCTGATCTGTGATGTGTTCATGTCGGATACGTTTATAATAAAATACACAAACACGGTAGTCTTTTTCTATTACGATACAGGTAGGTTTCTGTGACAAAAAACAGGAACACACCAAATTTATAGAATAAAATTGTTAGGTTTATTAGTGAAGGATAACACCTCTGTCTTTTGTCACATCCAAGGCCACTTCGAATTCAGCATAGAGAAGACAGGTAACATTTTCCGACAGTTGTGGAGAAAACTGCATTTCTACTCCTAAGGTACCTTGTTCCTGTAGACTGATGTGTGTATCGTTTCCTGAAAAATCTGGTGTAATGTCGTAAATTAGAAAAAATGATCCGTTTTCAAACATCTTCCTTGTTATCTGATGTCCATAATTATTGTGATGAATACCTGTGCCGGAAAAGAGAGTTTGGTAGGCACGTGTTACTAAACCACCATTTCCTCCTGTACTGATTCGTAAAGGTTCAGAAGGTGTGAGCTCTCCATTTTTTACAAGATGGAAAGAAGATAGGTTAAAACTTCTAAAGTGGAACGGATTTTTTTTACTGTCTCCGAGAAAGCTGGCGGTGGATACCATAGTAAAAAGAATAACATTCGGAAAAGGACCTTGAAAAGCATTGTCGATAGAAATCTGTTGCGTTCCTGCAACGTAAGAGTATGCCTTGATAATACTTCTTGTGAACGGATAATGTGCAGGAGCGTAAGAAAGTGCTCTGTCTATAGCCAAACTGGTGCTAGGAGTAGGAATGACGTGATTTATTTCGAGAGCAGCTTTTAAAATTTTTATTTGTACGCTAGGTGAATCTTGATCTCCCCAGATATAAAAAGCATCACGTGACTTGATAAGTTCGATACGTACTTCTACACCATTGAGTAGATATTTAGGCTGATTGAAAAAATCTATGTGGAGTTTTCCCATAAGTTCCATTTCGGCTGTTACTTCCATAGGATTTCCTGATGACGGAACGTACTGGAAAAATTTTTTTCGGGTGGTAAAACCTTCGTTATTGGTTGTGATTTTATCTTGGTTTCCAGGTGTGTCCAGGTACCATAAAGCATTAGTAAGATGTGTATTTGCAGCATCAGTACCGTAATTGAGAAGTACCTCAAAAATCGATTTGTATGCATAATTGTTGTCAGCATTTGTTACAGATATACCGTTGATAGCAACGTTACATTGTGAAAATATAGTATTGAGGAGATAATTTACTACCCCACAATTTTTTGTGGTTGCATTATCGGTCGGCAAAGCACTCATACGACTCCCATCTTGTTTGACCATCTCCACCTGTAAACGAAGATAAACAGATGCAAGATCCAGAAAATCTGTTGCTGTTGCAGGTATGAGAAATGGTATCACGTTCTGGTTATCGATGGATGCAATAGGTTTGTAGGTAACAGTGTAGGTTTTTTCGACATTTTGTTGAATAGGTTTTTTCCGAAAAAGATCGAACTGTGAAATCATACACGTGTTGTCCTGCATCATTGTGTAAAAATATTTTTGACTTTGATAGTCTGTTTGATTTTTCTGATCCTTGAGGTTCTAACACGGGTACCTGAATGTTTTAACATCGAATGAGTATTTTTTCTTGTAATTCTTCTTCTTATACCCGAACCTGTCAGAGAATCAATTTTTACAGTACTCTAGTTTTAAGATTCTGACCAGTTTCACGTATTCACTGACGAACAATAGTTTTCGGAGTCTACTGACTTGTTGCAATCTCGGTAACAATATTAGCAACAGTTTTAAAGCTTTTTGTTCGATAGTTTTTGTATCGTTCCAGAGAAAAGGTTTTATCATTCTGAAAAGTCCAGCAAAAAAAATTATCGGGCGGTCGCTGTAAGCGAAGATAGAGAGGTTCGAGAAACGAAGTTACATTCTGGTTATCGAAGGAAGCAATAGGTTTGTACGGAATAGTATGTTTTTTCTGAAAAAGGTCGAACTGTGAAATTACCCAGGTGCTGTTCTGTATCATGATGTAAAAATTTCTCTGACTTTGATATTTTGTCTGATTTTTCTTTTACGTGTTTTCCTAGATTTCGATGATGTTTTTCGATGTTTTACGGATGTACGTTTTTTCTTGATTCTCGAGGTTCTAGCACGGGTACCTGAACGTTTTAACACCGAATGGGTATTTTTTCTTGCAAATCTTCTTCTTATACCCGAACCTGTCAGAGAATCGATTTTCTGTTGTGCTCTAGTTTTAAGATTCTGACCAGCTTCACGTATTCGCTGACGAACAATAGTTTTCGGGGTTTGCTGACTTGTTGCAATATCTGTAACAATATTAGCACCAGTTTTTAAAGCTTCTTTTCCGATAGCTTTTGCACCGCTCCAGAGAAGAGGTTTCACCATTCTGAAAAGTCCAGCAAAAAGAGAACCTAATCCTCTTCCTTTCTGAATTCTGTTAGAACGAAAAATGGGTCCGATTCCTCCATGTATTTGGGTTGTGTAATATTCTGCTTGCGAATTCATGATGACTCATTCGTTTACCAATATAGACTGAGAAAATAGTGTTATGTCGGTTTTTTAAAAGGATTTTGTTTTTTTACGAAAATGTAAAACAGCGATAGTAGGAACGGAACCGTTTCTTAAAGGTAAAAAGTTTCCTTTTTGATCGTTTAAAGTAATTTCTATTGTTTCAAAAGAACTTTTATCCAGAGAAACATAGTGAATCGGATTGAATGTGTGATGAGCTACAGGTATCGTACATGTGGTATCTACTTCTGAACATTGTTTTCGAGTAAGACGTAAAAGACGTATCATTTCTTCACCGACCAACTGTTGTTTTACAATATCTGAATATACAAATATGTAAGGATTTTTATCGACAACGTTATTAGATATTACGTGCGAAGAGTAGATAGATTTTAATATATCATATCGAAATTTAGCATAGTCGTCTGTTAAATCTATTGGTGTTATTGTATTGTCTACAGAGGCATCGGGTTCAGGCTCGAGCATTCCTGTTTCGGACAAGTGTTTATATACGGCAGCTTTAAAATAGAATCGAAGATGAGTAGGAATAGCTACATTTGCAGGGTTGGTTTTCAGGAAAAAAATAAGATCATCTATTGTATAAGTAGCTGCAGGAAAATAAAACGGTTGATCGTTAATATATAGTGTGTTATCTGTAGAAACAGATGACTCAAATGAACTCCATTGCGGGTCAGCCAGAAGATGCCAGAATTTGTAAAGCACAGATTTTCGTATTTCTCGATTATCGGGAAGGGAAGTTACGATCGACGAAATCAAGTCGTCAACATTTATATATGTTCGAACAGGAAATGTTAGTTGTCCTGAATCTGTTTCCAGAACGTTATCATAAAGAGTTGAATGACATAATTCTGCTAAACCGACTTCCCACAAATCTGGAGGCAGATCGATACGTTTTGCAATTTTACAGTAAAATGAGTTAATGTGTTGTTTGAAAAATATTTTTCTGATGAAGACGATGGGAGGTAGATATAGAAATTATCATCCATTCTGACTGAATAAGAAGAACTCACTGATTCGAAATGGTGATATATTTCGATATATATTGAGGTTTAGTTGTTTGCTATCGGTTTTAGCGATGATGCCTTGATCCATGAATCAAAACTGGAGGGATAACCCAGCCAACGAACAAGGTATTCTAAATTTTTACCTTTACCTCGTGTTTTTAAAATTTTATCAATTTTATACTTTTCGTCAGGATTCGAATATACTTTCTGAACCTCCTGTTTGTAAAATGTTCCTTTTACAGGTTCACCATTTAAGTCGTCCAATATGTAAACAGGTACCGGCTGCCGTTGAACGACGCAATGAATCTTAAAAAGTTCTCGTGACCACGATTGTTCGTATCCTTTTTCGAAATGTCCTTTAAAAACAGAAATTCGCACAATGTCCCCAACTTTCAAATCTGAAATTGTGTGTGAGATACGATTGTTGTGTCTATTGAGATGTTTCCACACTGTGTAAACATTAGTTTCGTTTACATCTTGAGGTGCCATTCCTATGGAACGATGGATCGTAGTATTGTAACCTTCAAGAAGTTGAGGTAAAATATCTATGTAACGTCTTGTCTGTTTTGCTGTAAAATATTTCCACATTCGTTCTTTTAACGTTCGGTTAAAACGTTCCACTATACTTGCTTTTACAGGGTGGTTAATTGCGATCGAAAAGTCTACTTGTTCATTTTTCAGAAAATTCTGGAACACAGAATTCGTAAATTCTGTTCCTTGATCTGTCTGTAATGTGACAGGTTTTCTTTTGCTTTGTTCAAAAATGGTTCTGAAAGCTTCGGTTACAGAATTACTTGTTTTATTTTTTAGGGGTAATGCATAAGCATATTTTGAAAATACATCAATCACTGTTAGGAGATATTTAAATCCGTCGTTATGTTTTTGTATCGATGTCATATCGTTAAGATCGGCTTCCCAGAGCATATCTATGTTCCATACATTGTAATGGTTTCGAGGAAACCTTTTTCGTGCACTTTTGTGGAGAGTGTATGTTTCCTGGTGCATTAACCAATTTTTTACTGTATCACGAGATATATTCCTATCTCGTACAGCTTTCCATAAACGATCCACAGATGAAAATGAGGCTCTGAGTTGAGGATCGTAATATATTCTAGCAAGAATTTTATCATGTTTTACTTTAGGGACTCCCATGATTGGTCTCTCTGTCTACGACTTTTTCTTAAAGGAACGAGTTTGTATGCATCAGGTGTTCTCAAAAATGGTGAAGTTTTTCTGGAAACACGTAAGACAACATTTTTCTTCTTTTTTTTCGCAGGTTTTCGTTTACGAGACGGACCAGGAATCTCCGTTGGTGATGATGACGATGAAAAATTTAAAGATCTCGGTTCCGGAAGCGTTTTTTCCTGATCTTTTTCGATTAGACGTTGGGCTGTAGATTGATACTCATCAATAATATTTTCTAACTGCTGTCTTGTATTACGTGGTAATGTTTCTACCAGGTTTGGAGGAAAATATGTTGATCCTGGTGAAATACTAGAATCACCATTATCCTGGATAATAGGAATCTCTAATGGTTCTTTCGATTTTCGACTCAACCATAAATACTCATCCAATTCTTTTCTATAAAGACGCCATTTTTGGTCATCTGGTATATTTTTCATTTTAAAAATTTCGTTCATTTTTTTATCCAGAACAGATAATTTTTGATTTATAGACTGTTCGGAACCGCGAATACGTGTCAATTGTTCTGGTGAAAGAACAATCATTTTTTTGTAAACAGGTGTCATTATTAATGTGGAATGAGAGTTCCGAGAAGACCAGATAGTAGAGATCCTAAAAGTAGGGGTAGAAACCCTCCTTTTTGAACAAGAATTTTTCTTCGTTTTTCGATATCTACTTTAGGTTTTACAAGTCTACGTAAAACAGTTTTGTAAGGTGTTAGACGATGTTTTACAGACGGTCGAAGTTTTATATTACCTTTTAAAACATTCAGACAACATTCACTGATAAAACGAATTGTTTTTTTTGGAGCACTTTTCAATAATGTTTTACGAACTTTTGTTGGGGAATTTTTCAATATGTGCAAAAAAGGTGAATGTGTTTTAAAAGAAATATTCTGTTTAGAACGTAAGTTGGTACGTCTCTTCCTCGTTTTCTTCATCTCGAGGTTTCAGGCATTCCTGAGGAAGATATATGGTTGAATGATCTGTATTAAAAATATCTGTTTGATAACGTAAAGGATCCGGTGTTGACTGGGAAAGATCAATATACAAATAACTGTGAGGTTCTATTGTTGCATCTATATATACTTTTTCAAGTTCCTTCATGCGATGAGGTTGAAGCTGTCGTGCAAAAACAGTAAATTGGTTCATATCTCGTGGATTTTTAAATATAACAAAATGTTTTACGTTCAAAGAAATATCTCTACAATTTTTTCCTTGGTGAAAAAGATTCTGTGTTATAAAAACAACTGAAATATTTTTGTGGTGACTACCTTTTGTAAAAAGGTCTGCAACTTTTTCTCCTTCAGCAACCATCATAAGATCATCTAGCACTATAAGTGTGGGAGTTTTTCCGTTCCATGATTGCCAATTAACAATTCCTTTATGATATTCCACATCACCGATATTTTTTGGGATACTATTTTCCTGATCGTAACACCATATTATTTTTTTAACAGGTTTTTCGACAAAAGAAAAAATGGAATTAACAAGTTTTGTTACAAAAGTGGTTTTTCCACTTCCTGATGCTCCACAAACCATCATCGTAAAAGGATGGATAAGTTTAGGAAACATTTTATGTTAAGCAAAAATTTTACAGATTTGTATCCAGGAACTTGAAAGAAAATGACGGTTTACCAGACTATTAATACATTTTATATTT
This sequence comes from Lepisma saccharinum, assembly GCF_977018435.1. NCBI lineage: Eukaryota > Metazoa > Arthropoda > Insecta > Zygentoma > Lepismatidae > Lepisma > Lepisma saccharinum. The sequence continues at coordinate 48,771,501 of NC_139243.1, forward strand.
ATTTTGTACAAGATTATATAATACAAGTATACAATATTAGATACACTGAAACAAAAACTTGAACTTTGGACCTATAGGTTAAAACCTATTACAATATCTATTACAAATTAGGATTACAAACATATTTATAACCTAGTCTGTACGGTATCCGAAAGGAAATGATAAATGTTGGTGGTCAAAAAAACGTTTCATTAATACTGGCTGAAACAATTTCTTTTCATTTGTACTGATAACTTGAAACTGTTTTGTTCTTCTAATTCTAAAAATATTTTCTACTGTAACGTCAGATTTTTCATTGTTCATCATATCACACATAGTATCAAAGTTGACCAATTTTGATGTGGAAGTGTTTAAAGTGATTCCTTTAACTTTACAGATATATTGGGGTTCAAAAAAAGGTTTTTTAATTTTCATACTGTAACTTTTTGGTCCTGTTGAGACAAACTCTTCACAAATTGCATCGGGACCGAAATTACTCAATTCATCGGTGAGGTCTCCTAATTTATCACCTGTTCGGGGATGATATTCCATTTCAGGACTATCTACATAAATCACCGAATCTGTGTCACAATAACATACTCTGTCATCCAATTTTTCAAGAAGTTCATACAGTTTCAAACGAGCATGACATGTCGTAAAAGCAGCAATAGGAACGTTTACTTTTCTGTTCAGGGTGATGGCCTCTTCAACATATTTCCAGTTTACTATGACAGTATCCTGATTGATAAATATAACTCCTCCAATAATTATATTAGGATCAGTCATTTTGTCGAGAAAATCTTTCGACTCCTTGATAATTGATGTTTGTGAAAGGTTATCTCGTTGACAAAATTTGCCCCATAAAGAATTAAGACAAAGTTTAGCCAAAGTACGTTTTCCAGGATTGATCTCAATATTGTCTTCCTCCAATGGAATTCCCTCTTTGTCAAAATAGTCTTGTAGGTATTTTTCTTTATCCGTTCTGTTTTGACACCAAGTAGGCCACCCACTAGCTTCCTGTTTTATTTTCAAAAATGTGTTGACATACTCAGCAAACAATCCTCCAGTTTGTGTAACAGGATTGTACATAGATGTTTCATATTTCCACACTTCCGACATCTCCAACATTCTGTAACCTAAACTACAAGCTTTACGTACTTCTGCGATAACCCAAGTTCCTGAAAGTGCACGCTGTTCATCTGAATGTTCACAAATACCTTCACATTTTAACGTGATAGCACATTCTTTACATAATACAAACATCAGTTTTCCATTTATTTTGGAGGGTAAAACAGGGTGGAGAAGGGTTGTAGGGGGTAGAATTGTACATTTAACAAGTCCTTCCATGTTTAAAACTTCATCGACTGGAGGAATAGAATTTCCTAAAAATATGGTAGGATGTCTTACAGGATACGTACAATATTTGTTCACATAAGGGTACAAACTTGTAAAATCGTTGTATTGTAATTTCTCATTTTCCTTGATTCTGTAATAAGTTCTGACTGTTTCAACTCTTCCACCATATAAGGCATCTCTCGGATTTAAAGGAATACAGCAGACAATAGGGTGTGTAGATAGATGTCTATCGAGTTCAGGATCAGTCTTTAATATTCTATCAAAATCGCATTCCCACATTGTGACAACACGGTATCCTTCCGAACGTAAAGCTGCAAGTTTACGACATGTTGTTTCGTATCTAAAAGCTGCAGTGTTTAGCATGTCACTATCGGTTTGATCGTCATTTTTCTGGGTGTTTTCATCTTCCGTGATATCTTTAGGATACATATTCCTGTTTGTTGATATGCATCGTCTGCAACCGTGCCAGAAGCAACCAAGCGCTTCATACACTGTATTTGTCTCCTCGTGATATCCATCTACTTTATAACGTCCTCCTAAAACATATTTTTCACGAGTACGTCCACCGTGGAGAAGTATTATGTGATTCTGTTCTTCAACATAGGTCAACCATTTCAACGCAAATTTTGACATTTTATCTGCATGATGGTAACCTCCTTTAGGAATTATTCCTATAGTGTCAGGGGGCATAAATTTATGTCTGTAAATTAATGAACACGCTGATGCTATAGTGATACAATTTCTAAAAATATCTATTTTACATATATCCAGAAAATTCTGTCTCAGTTTCAGACATCCTTGTCTTAACAGAGTAACATCTTTAATACAATATTGGAGTAGTTCTGTTTTGTTGTTAAAAGGCATATTTTTTTTTGCATTCAGTATCATACCAAGACATGAAATTTGTTTGATCTTCAATTGTTTTCATATATTCATATCCGTATGCAGAAGGAGGAGGTGTAGGTCCTATGTAATTCCGATTTTTGTATGTGTTCCACAAATGCGGATAATATCCTTTCTGTACTGGTAGACCGAACAGTTTTGAAAACCCTGCAAGATTCGTCTGAACGTAGTTAAGACTGTCGATAAAGTAGAGATTTTGGTACGTCATACTGATGATTTTGGTGCCATCCAAGATTATACGAGGTTTCATCCCTTTTTCCAACATTTTTCTCAATATAAACGTGCAATCATAACCTCGTGCATTGTGTGCACAAATAGTTATATTGGAAAACTTATGTTGCAGTTCGAGATAGGAGAGAAAAGTTTCTACCGGATCATCCCAGAATATAAACTGTCTTGTACCACAAACAGAACATGAAACTGTTAAATCCTCTTTGTCATGACATGCATGGCAGGCTGTTTGTACCACGATAAGATTCGGAACATGAAGAAAAGTTTTTTCTTTATCACAGTATGGAATATCAGTATAACATTCGAAATCATAAAACACAAATAGAAATTTCGAATTCTGTTTAGATTTTGGAATAGACATGTAACACATATGATTTATAGGTTTCACACAGTTACAGACAGTACAGTATTTCATGTTACACCTATGTACTTTCTCATACGAATTATTTGTGAGAACAATTCTAAAACATCGAGGACACTGTTGGATTTCACTACATACTGTACCGTTTCGAAATAGCGTAGAAACATGATTTGTAAAACATTTCTCATTTTTGAAAATCCTGTGACATGTTTGACATGTTTTATAAACTCCTGTTTCAGGTACACATGGAGGGATTGCGCGGCACATGGAACACATTTGTTTGCACTGATGAATATGTGGTTTATGAAATATAAGTTTGTTACATCCCTGACATTCCTGTTTTGCTGCAAAAGCTCCAACACGGTTTACAATAACATCGTAATGTTGTCGAGTACTGTCGTATAGAAGATATATGTATTTGGAGGCGTTCTCGACCTCTCCTTCAAAAAGAATATCTTTAACATCACGAAGGTTATTGTATACAGTGATTTTATATTCTGTAAGAACTTGTTGAAATTTTTTGAGTTCAGGAATTCCACTTCCGACACACGTATTGTCTGTTAGATTTACACCTGCCTTTCGCATTAGTTCAAAAACAGGTCTAAGATTATTTCTATTTTTTTTATATTGTGTATACGATGGATCTTTATCTACATAGGCTTTCCCTATATATTGTGTACCAATATATTTCCTATGTTTTCCCGAGGCATTGTATCACGTTTTCTTTTCTTACCTCTTCTATTTGATTCAGAAAGATTCTGAGGTGACTGTTCAACTGTCGGTAAGGGGTCCTCTCTCCAAGATGGTCCAGGTAGAGGTTCCGGGTCTGGTCTGGATACGGCATTCCTTGAAGTTCCTTCAGATGATGCAGTATCGGATGTGTGGATATTCGGTGGCGATGATGCTCCTTTTCCGAAAAGTTCGGGTGTAGTTGTTGTTGTTACTGCCCGTAGTAATCGATCATACTCTTCAACTAAAGAGACAGTCTCTCCTTCAATTATCCTTTGTGCAATGTACGCCAGCAGTTTTCGTAACTGGTCAGCTGTTTTGTAATACCCGTTACGATATAACACTAACAATTCGTCAGCAGATAACTGTAAGTCCATGATAGGAGGATAATAGTATTCCAGAAACTACTCACGAAAGAGGGTGTCTATGTTATATACCTCAGCATTACAATACTGATTTTAACGGTTTTACTGTCTGATTTATAGGTTTCCAGGAAATGAGTAACAATCTTTCCGGTATCTACGACCCTTTTGTTTTAATGATTTATCTAACGGTTTCCTGGTTGTATTGTAAACTTTCTAGAAATGTGTAACGGTTTCCTGGTTTTTATCTATACACAAGGTTAAAGTCTTCGATAATGAAAAGATATTTCTAATAAAATAGAACAACAATTGCAGAGGTCGAATTGTCTGATAACCTAAAACTTGGCAAAATTTCAGAAAACCTAAACATTTTAAAGGGGCATAGTCGTGTTGCTGATCGAGTTAGCCTGAAAACCGTTACAGATTTGGAATCTGCACATCGATACCTTTTAGTAGAGTGGTCGGAAGGGGAGTCTTCGATTGGTAATAAAGGAAGTAGGAAACTGTTGATCCTAGAATGATGAAACCTTTTCCAATAGAAAGAGGACTTCATTCCGAGTTTAACGACCTATCGATCATCCTTCTATGTCAATTAGGCACGGAGATATAACGATTTGAAAATTTGAAAAAAAAAAAAAGTTCAAAAAAAAAAGTTAAAAAAAAAAAGAAAATTCAAAGGTCAAAGGTCGGGGTCAAAGGTCATTCACCATTTTCCAAAGGGGCCGGGTCGGCCCTGGTTTTAACATGCAGTGATAACTTCAACAAACGTTGTTCATCATTTCCTAGGGGTCCGGGCCGGCCCTGGTTTTCGATATACATACAGAAATAACGTTACGATGGTTATTCACCATTTCCCAAGGGTCCGGACCGGCCCTGGTTTTAACATGCAGTGATAACTTCAGTAATCGTTATTCATCATTTCCTAGGGGGTCCGGGCCGGCCCTGGTTTTCGATATACATACAGAAATAATGTTACAATGGTTATTCACCATTTCCCAAGGGTCCGGACCGGCCCTGGTTTTAACATGCAGTGATAACTTCAGTAATCGTTATTCATCATTTCCTAGGGGGCCCGGGCCGGCCCTGGTTTTCGATATACATACAGAAATAACGTTACGATGGTTATTCACCATTTCCCAAAGGTCCGGACCGACCCTGGTTTAACATGCACTGATAACTTCAGCAATCGTTATTCATCATTTTTAGGGGCCCGGGCCGGCCCAGGTTTTCAATAAATATCATTTGACACAAAAACCCGGTTCTATATTTTTAAAGTGTCTGTTCTGTGTAGTTTCGTAAAAGATCGCCCGCAAATAACCTCCTTAGGGTTTATTCTTCTTGTAAACCTTTAACCTCATCTCAAAACTGTTGATTACAATTTCATCCTTAACTTTTAAACATTACATCTACCGACATATTGAAACACAGAATTTATAAACACCGGAGAATGAAAAAGACTCGAGAGTTTATCGACTACTTCATTATTTCTCAATACTCTCAAATGTAACAGAGAATCACTGTGAAATTCTTTTCGAGACTGTTAATTACTACGTAACCTCTAACCTTTAGAATGATACATAGAGATACTTTCTGAGAACGTCAAAACAGTTTGTAAAATATGTTTCCCACTAATTGCTACGTAACCTCTATAACCTTTAGAATGTCAAAACAACTTGTAAAACATGTTTTCCGATTCCCAATTATAATTTGACCGCTAACCTTTAAATGATACACGAAGGATGTTACAAAATTTGGATCAAACTATACCGCCAATATATGGAATATTTATAACAGTCTTTCTTCACATTTTACCGTCTGCAACAGAACAGAAATGGAGAACGGAAACTTGGTAAGTAATTTACATCTTTGTCTGTTTCAAATTTATTTTATGTAAAGAGACTAATCACAACTAGACCTACAGTTTACACCGGGGTTTTGAATTGCTGAACCTCTCTGATGACACAGTGGTAACGTCATCGTTTTGTAATTAAGGGTCCCGGATTCGATTCCCGGTGGAAACACATTTCGGATTCCACTTTAAACTATAGGTCCAGTCCCGATTAGCCTTACTGTACATAAAGTGGACTTTAAACAACCAATCAAAATTAAGAGTTCCAATTGTTGTGTATTTTTACCAGGTGTCAAACCCGGGACTTTAATTATGAGACATGTTACCATAGTAAAATCGGATTCGAACCATTTTTATGGAATAGCAAATCCGGAACTCTGATTATAAAACAGTTATGTCACCAATGTATTATGAGAAAACGTAACCAACATACAGGTATTTCATATTAATATAAAAATAACATATTTTCTGAATATATTTTATTATAAACATTTCATATCCATCTAGTTACATTTTAAAATATATACATTTCATTTACTAAATCACCTATACACTTTCTCATTTAATTTTTCGGGTGTAGACAAACGAAAATCGGACAAAGTGTTAGTGTATTAGTGGTATTAGTATTTATTTGTCCAATTTTCTTTTCTTTAGAAGTTCTGACATTTTACTCTCCATCTCCTCTTCATCGTTCTTTTTTGTTTCCTCCGTTTTTTGTTTTCTAATATTTTTGAAAACCTCCATCATTTCGAAACATACACGAAGGGATAAATGAGATGGCACATACTGTGCCTGTTTTACATTTTCCAAAAAATCCCCAAATACTGGGGACGTGTTCTTTTTTTCTGATATATAACTAAACATTTTAGTGAGCGTGTCGATTTGGACTTCCATATCACGGCAGACCTCCTCCAGGTTCTTCATCAGATTCTCTGCTAACCCGTTCTCCTCGCAGAAATCTATGTAGCATGCGATCTGTCTGTCCACTTGGCGAGCTTGGACCTTGCTCCACAGATTCCTTCGTTCCCCGGAATGTTCTGTATCTTTAAGATTCCCATGCAATACATTGAATTCAAATGGTAGGGATGCCATATCTGAAAATATAAAGAAAATATGTTAGATATATCGCACGTACACTTTGATTACAGTTATACATTTTTGTTTTAGAACAATCGGGGGTTGGCTCTTTTAGAGGCCTTCCTTCTGTATAACGCCGATGTGCAAGAAGAAATCCAAAACATGCAGAGGGCATTTCGCCGGTACACTGATAGAGTGGTAGGAGTCACTGTGGAGGAGCAAACAACTGGTGACCGTTTAGGCGCTGAATTAGAGGGTATCGGACACCGTTTGGTGGAAACACTCCAACGTGCCGTTACCGCGAACAACGGATTCATAGCCAGGCGGGAAGAATTTAGGAGAGAGTTGGAGGCAGAGATCGACGAGATCCAGGAAAGGTGATATATTTTTTCAATTATATCTATTACATCATCACCCCTATCTATACAATTTCCGATTTATGTGTGAATATGAAATATTATTATTCTAACTCCCTTCTTTTTTTCAGGCTCCGTCGTATCCACGAAGAACGAGCCGTTCAGTTCTTCGGGTTGGTACCGGAGCCTCTCCTGGAACTCGTCCGGAATGGTGCTGTTGCACCTCCTCCTCCTGCTGCTGTGCCACCCCCTCCTGCTGCTGTGCCTGTTCCTCCCGCCGTTGTGCCGGTCCCTCGTGTTGCTACGCCACCGTCCCCTGCTGCTACGCCACCTTCTCCTGCTGCGGCGTCACCGTCTCCTCCTGTTACGCCTTCAATTATAGATATCACGGATGAAGAGGACGGCGATTTATAATCTATCAATAAATATAGGTAATATTTTTTCTCACCTTTTATTTTTACACGTCTTCCACTTCTGATGTATCGGTCTCCTCGATGATGTTAGGGAATTCACGGTGAGGTGGGGTCAAAGTTCTAGTAAATTTTTCTTCTACTTTGTGAAGGCTAGAAATAAAAAAATATTTATTTCTTACATCATCTCGTCGTAATGGATTGTAACAATAATCCGATAATTCTTCCAGATCCAATGTAGGGCCTTTTACTCCTAATATTTCACCTATCAGGTCCTCAGGGGACACACTGTATCGAAACCACCGGAATATCTCCCCCAGTGTTAATACAGATTCTCGGTACTCTCTCCGAAATATCTGCATTAACGTTGCAACATCGCAATGATCTACCATCATATACTTACCGTGGCAGCCAACCCTATATAATTGAGGAATTTCGTTATTCAGCAGATTTTCCAAATTTTCGTACCGTGTCAATTCGACATCGGTACGGTCGCAATTCAGTCTTTCATTTGCCATCATGATATATTTTGTTGCCCGGCAACGTGGAGGAGCATGTAACTCAGATGTATCTAAATACTCCGAATTTAATTCCGATTCTGTTTCTATACAGATACAATCCAATGAGGAAAGCCCTGATACTAAAATAAAAGGTCCTGCATTGTATCCGTGTGTCGCTATTTCACTAGCTACACGACTCGTCCATATACCGTACGACAAATGCCCGTATACAGGTGCTCTTTCGAACAGATAGTGTGTCTCACATAAACCTGCTCTGCGATTATTAATAAAACGCATACTGATCGGAAAACCGTTATTTTCAACTTCCAAAAACGTTTCAGACACTAAATTTTGATTGTAGACGGTAATTAAAAAGGATTCTCTGAACCTTACAGGGGCGTCAAAAATAATCAATTTTGTATTCTGATGTCCAAATATTTCCGATTTACAACTTTTAAATTTCTTTGATCTATTAATTGTTACAGGATATGTCTGATACACAGTCTTTTCGGGAGAACAATCTGTATACCCATACATAGGATTACACTTTACATTATACATATTACGTTTTCTCTTCCTCGACAATTCACCAGCATCATCGATACTGTTCTTTCTATAACGTCTAATTTTTTCATACCCGTGTTGGGCAGCGTTCTTTTCTTCCCACAACTTTCGAAATTCATTCTCCGTAAAATATTTAGGGACATTCACATATGTCTCTTTTTTCGACAACATTCCTGACCGTATCGATGATCGTGGTGATTGTGGAGGAGTCGGTAACGGACGAGAACTCTGTCTAGTTACCGGTTTTTCTGATCGATCAGGAGATGAAGTCATCCCGATCATTCCTCCTATAAATTTCATCATCCACGATACTATACCCATTTTATACTTACCTCCGGATACCGTTATATACCTAGTAAATCACTTCGAAATCGATTCTGAAAGGTAGTCTCTCGATCTCTGGAAGAAGACGATCACACAGGGTGCTCACTGTGATGTAAACATAAACAGATCAATCGTCCTTATATATCTCATCCTCCTTGCTTATCACGCACCTATTTTCTCTGCGCATCCTCTCGCGCAAAGCGTCCAACGCCCACGTACCCCTTCTATCCTCTTCCCACCCCGGAATACTATACACACTATCCCCTTCCGCAAATTGTACTTTTTTTCTATTTACTTTATTTACTCCCTGTTTCTCCACAACTTTTTCCTTTTTCACTTCTCCCTCCATCGGTCGTTACCCTATACGGTCGTTACCCTATGCCGACCACACATACAATGACACCACTATTGATAAACACGCACAAACATTTCCAGGAAAACATACAACAAACTTTATCTCCAACCTTTACACCGTCCACAATACCTCCTTTGTTCTACCCCATTTTCATATCACCCAACAGTCCCACATTCACATCCTGATTTCGTCATTTCAAACTTTCATCTGTAACCTTTCACCTTTCTCGGGCAACACTCTCACTCACCATCCCACGCCACCATCTCCCCATACCCCAAAAACCAATCAAAACCCAGACCCATATCTCAAACCCCGCCCATTTCTGGCCACCCTCCAAATTCAAACAATGCTTGCTTGTTCACTGCCCTTTATCATCAATTGATCTTTCATCGATCTTTTCCAATCAATTGATTTATCGGCTTATATCCGGTCCCATAACTACTCATGTTGCATCCCATACGTTGGTATGATCTAATTAGTCCATGTACAATATCGCGATACTTCTCTGCTTTATCTTTTTACGTACACTTGTAAAAGACAACCATGCCATTTTTTCAACATCTGTTAATTGTTGAATGAAATTCTCGTCATTCATCAATTCCCTTATTTGAGGCCCTACAAATATTCCTTCTTTAATTTTGGCATCACTGATTCTTGGGAATTTCCGTTGCAAGTACATGAATCCTTGTGAAGTTCTGTCCATGGCTTTCACAAAGTTTTTAATTAGTCCCAATTTTATGTGCAGAGGAGGGAGATACACATTTTTGGGGTCAACAAGAGGAGTGTTTGCCACATTCTTCTTTCCAGGCACTAATTCTCTGCGAAGAGGCCATTTTTTCCCACAATAGTGATGCTTTGTGTACTCAAGCTGCATACCAAGCAGAATTGCAATTACCTTCAGATATCCGCATGTGTCACTATTGTATTTCTCATATTGGATATTTGTCAGAAGCTGTTTCAAGTTCTTATACGTCTCCTTCATGTTAACAGCATGAGCAATTGGTACTGATGGAAATTTGTTTCCATTATAGAGAAGTACAGCTTTCATATTAACTTTAATGGAATCGATGAAAAGACGCCAATCGTGTGAACTGTATTCATGGCTAAGACAATCCATAACGGATGAGATGTCATTACAAAAAACCATGTCTCCTTCGTGGGAGAAATATTCTGAGAAAATAGTATGGCGGTCACGAAAGAAACAGACTTTCGTATCGCAAGCGAGGAGATTCCAACCTTTCAGTTGGATGCTAAAAGTTCAGAGTGTTGCTTAGACAAATGTAAATCCCGCGCAAGATCGTTCAGATCACCTTGGGACAATAAGTGTGGCTCCATTGATGAACCGGACACTTTAAATTTTGGGTCAGCAGTTTCTTGACCTCTTGCACTTTCTTCCCCATGTTGGTCATGACATTCATCTTCACTCACAGTCACATTCTCAGGAGGCTTTGGTACCGGCAATTCTTCACTGTGACATACAGGTCTCATGGCTGATAGTAAATTTGGGTACTGCACAATGTTCCTTGTTTTCGACGTGATTCCAGCTATTTTGGTCAGTCAGAAATAACAGTCTGTTGTGTGATCTGATGGTTCCCTCCAAACCATGGGAACAGCAAACGACATGTGACGTGATCCTTTTAACCAGCTTGTCAGAAGTGTAATACAGGTCAAACAGCATATGTGGGGGGCCCATGTTTTGGCCTGGTTCCCAACTTTACACCCAAAATAAAGTTCGTAGCACTTCTTTATAAGAGGGGTAATTCGTCGCTTTTGTGACTTAAATGTCAACTCTCCACATATATAACAAAATGAATTGGGGCTATTTACACAGGTATGAGGCATTTTCTTATGCACTAACACTACACACGACTTCTGAAACTTCAAATCACAACCTAATCAAAGGCAGTCACTTCCCACTAAGTCAGAACTCACAATGCGAGATGCACATGACAACAAACAACACTGCGATTCTACGTGTTCGGACATGACTCATTGACAGTGTTGCCATGCCTCTCTCTTATTCACAATTTGGTTTGTTGCAATTGGAGGAAGGTCCCAGGCCTTAGGAACGTGTTGGTCATTCTATTGTCATATAATGACTGTTATTCAACAATATCTGTAGAGTAAATATAGGTTAAACCACAGCCCAATAGGCAGAATTTTCATGAATTGCATTAGGTACAGGTTAGTGTGTAACAAGAAAACTGAGCGCGACAGGAAAAAACTGATTTCATTTTTGAATTCAGCACCATCGACTTACCTTAGAACACCATTCAAATTCCTTGTAACAAATTTCATGTTGACCAGTGTTATTGGACTTCCTTAAAGGACAATGAAATTAAAAATAAAGTCAAGTCACGAAAAGGATGTCGATGTGCGGGTAAGCGCAAAGTCGACTTTCAAACAAAAAGCGGTTACTTGTAGATATATTGAATTACGTTAATTTAGGTGATCTCCGTACTCTTCTTTTTTGTCTAATATGATGGCAAACAAATAGGATGTATCATCAATTCCAAGAAACATGCGTAATTTTAATGACGCACTACCACGGAGGGCGTAAGCAAGAATGCCGTGACAATAATTGGTTCACTTCGTCAAACAGAATGTTAAATAACAGATATTTTCTGAAGTGACGCAACCACTGCAGTCGTTATTTCCCTAATAAGAGAACTAGTGGTGTATGCATTCCTTCTGTTAAATAAGCACAAGAATTCGTTGAAAATATGAACACTAAATTGGTGCATGCAACTAATACTACCTTCACCATTAGCTAGGAACTGCCTTAACTTAAATGTTCTTCAATTACGGACAAGTATTTAACAAAACTACGTCACTTTTATTCGTGAGTTAAATAAGTTAGAATTGCTCATTCACAATTCAATCGTGTTTCAATAGTAGATTGATAAATAACAGTCTTCCAATTCTAGCACGCAAACTAAAAGTACTTCGTACATCATTATATAATTCATTAAACGCACGCCTGTTTAATTGCATACATATAGCTTTGGTATCTTTACACAACAAATGAACGACGGATAATTTATATACAACTCCGTAATTACAATTTCAAAAATGTTACTGACTCTTATACTAAAAATGCATTGTACTATAATGGAATTTGATCTCATGCGTAATTCTCGTTTAAATTACTGTACATCGTAAAAACATAGGTTGGCTCGTATAAGATATTTAATTAAATAACCTCATTTATTTCTTGAAACAGATCTTATTACATGTGTTACGCCTTTATTTAATACTACTGTATTTTCAGATCTCCAGATATATTTATCTTTCCAAATACAAAATTATGTTACCAAAAGTAAGCATCTGCACTTAATTCAGTTATACAAACCAATGAATCATATCGGAAAAGAAAAAAAATCACGTCATGATCAAAATTTCGCATTGTGTATTCGGATATTAGTTTCCATTTCCAGCTTCCATCAGTCTCAAACTCACAGGACAGTACGAAACAAGAAATTGAGAAGTTTCGATTTCTACTGTAAAGCACAGGTCTTTCTTGTCGCACAACAGTTTTGCAACCTTGTGCATACATAGCTAGCCCGCCTAACCTAACAACGTAGGCATTAGCCTAAATTTAAAAAGCTGTCTGCCGTGACGTCAGAACATAAGGTTGCTCAAGTGTTGTGCGATAAGTGAGACCCGTAAATTAATTGACACAGATTCAATGGAAAAACAGGGTTGCGAAAAAAAATATCACAGACTATAAAATATCAACCACCAAAATGTGTTTTAAACACTTGTAAAAAAACATGTTTAAAACACATTGTTTTAAACTTTTAAAACAAAGGGTTTGTTTTAAACATGCCAAACCTGATTGAATGCAATGTAACTCACGCTGCCAATATCTCAAGAAAACATAATTAAGTGCCAGGAGAGAGAATATTCACTGTTCGATACTGTCACTAAAGTTTGCATTAACGTACTTTCACAAATAGAAAAAAATATTCTAACTGTGGCTGCGTAATTTTAAAGATCACTGTTCTGAGGTTAAACTGGATTTTCATTGCACTGTTCACCAAAACATAGCAGTCCTAACATACCTATCCGGCGTATTTTGGTATAAACTCACGACAAGCAAACCTGCCATTTTGCGATTGTAATCCATTTATTGTTCCTGCAATACATGTGCTTTTGTAAAGAGCAAAATGGCCTCCTTCTTCCTTGTCTTAGATTTCGACCAAACAGGTCATGTACGCCAAGCAACTCAATACTGCCGGGAAGCCGCAGCAAATATGCAGCTGTTCTCTCTCTCGTCAGCCAGCGAAGAAGAAACGACTTCGGGGTTTGAGCTTGGGAAGACAAACGACGCACGAATTTTAGTTGTGTTGCTGCAGCCATGAACCTTCGGGTTTAAGAAAGCTAGAGAGTTAGTTAGTTAGAGGTTTCTCATTATTTTGCACCATTTTTTAGTGAATAAACTAAATTTTGTGAAGACATAACACGTAATTTAAGATTCTAATGTGATTTTTGTATACTTTAAAGCAAATATCTTGGTCAATTGATGAATACAATTAGAGTTGAATACTTACACAATTGTTAATGAACATTTTGAAGAACCTTTAATTGTTACAATTTTCAAGTATCAGTGAGATTATTGGTATTAGTACAGGTGAAAGTGGTATGAACTCACCCTTGTGTTAATAAGAATTTTTGATGTGTATTGATAAAATTGTCACAAAGTATTTACTTCTGACTATATTTAGTATTACATAAAAAAATTGACACTTACGGTGAACACAGTTGCTTTGTTTTTTTTTCAACCCGTGGTGCAACAGCCTGTGAAGGACAGTGCCTACCAACTGACTGCCAGCTTCACTCCCACATGCCTAGCAGAGGCAGGTGATCATCCAACCAGTTACGGAATGATGTGTGCACAACACAATAAACCCCCAGTCATTGTTATACCTCTCAATGACCAGGCAATGGTCAGGTCGAGCACTACGTGCAGACAGTGAAATCAAAGCTAGATTGTGCTGTACAGGAGCAATTGAATAAGAATTCACATCAAGGTTGAAGAATTATTGCAGAGAATATTGGTGGCTTAGAGAAGCGAATATGGCGCATCAGGTGACAACATGCCACAGCAAATAATATATTTCCTACATTCTCAGGAATAAATTTGATGCCCAAATGGAAAAAATAATAGATCAAAACTGCGAAAGGGATAAAGCAGAAGAAGAAAAGGTGAACCAAAGAGGCAATTTTGTATGGGTTATGCTACCATTTAGGGACAAGAGGAATGTTATGAAGTATGTCAAGGGAAAAACTATAGAACGGACAAGCAAAGTTACATGGCTGGTGAATGTTGAAGGTAGAAACCGGGTCGTGGATGAAGATCAGTTGAAGTGGATACAAGACAAGAAAGATAGATATCGTAGTGGAAGTCAGAAGATGGAGGAGGATAATGATGAACGAGTACATGTGCCAGATACAGGTCAAGGCGGCGCATCAGTTTTCGACCATGAAGACTTATTGATCATTATTATTATTTATTATTTATTATTATTAAAGTAGGGTTACAATTAAGCTTACTTTTTTTTTTTTACATTGATTCCGAGCAACAAAAACAGCTTTTTGCCCTACATGAATTAATATACAGTTATGCTATTTGTTTATAAGTATACATACAATGGAATATTATAAATTTATATAATTGAAAAATATAAGAAATAGACTAAAATAAACATTTTTTGCAGCTACGTTTTATGAAGGAAGGAATGAGGTAGAATAGGCACAGTGTCAGTATTCATAAATTAATGTTCTAATCTGTTGTTTAAATGTGGCCAAATTTCTCTCCTTTCTGCAATTTACAGGCAGTTGATTCCACGCTTTGGAAGAAATGAAAACGATAACAGTAGTACAGTGCGAGCTGAAGTTTCAAAGTCAGGTGACCATCCGTCAATGTTATACTCAGATAATTTCTTTAGCCTACAGCAGCAGCAGTACAAAAGGTCCTGTCGACAAAGAAAACTGCCAGATAGACTGAGCTATAAGTAAATCAAATAAGGAAGAGGGGAAATGTTAACTGTGCATAATTTCTGAATCTACATTCAATTGTTTGTAAAGTTGTTTATGATGAGATTATGTGCTAAGCCATCTTAGGAATGGTCTCCTTAGAACCTCCTCAAATGGTTCAGTGCATTCCATCGCCCTCAACTCCACTGCAGTGACAAACGGAGAACAGACGTTTGCTTTCTTCCAAGAAAATCGCTCCCGGCCAGGGTTGGCAAAATTCGTTTTCTTTCTTTCAAAAGAAACAAAACAAACATTTTTTTTGTTTAAAACATGTTTTAAACAGCATTTTAAACAAGAACGGGGAAAAAACATGGTCTAAATAAATAAAACATCTAAAACACAATGCCAAGAAGGCATATTTTCTAAGAATATTGATTAATAAGGAATCTGTTAATCTTCCAAGAACGGACTGTATTCCTAGTTAAAAAGTAAATACTTAACTAACTTCTTAAAATATATTTATGTTAGTCTTGAATCTCGCATGCAGGCTGTTCGAGAAGGTTCAGCTAATCCACAGTTGCCAGCCCCACTCAATCCATGTGGTAGGTAATCTGTTGTTTTTCGAAATAAGACATTTTATCGTGAATGCAACAAAATATTGCCATTAGCAACTATCTGCAGTGTATTAAGTGAGAAACAAAACGGTTTCATCCATGTAGTATTCAATTTCAAAAATGTTTTAGATGCTTGTAAAAGAAACATTGCCAGGTGTTTTAAAAGTGGTCCATGGGTATTCTTCTCTATTCAGCACAATATATGTCTTTGTTAATTGGATATATATTTTCAGCTACTGAACATATTTCTGTGCACAGTAAACAAAATGACACAAAATGAATGAAAATACAAAGTTACAAACCTGCAAATAATCACAGACTATCAAACATCAAGTATCAAATTGTGTTTTAAAGAAGTCTAAAAAAAATTGTTTAAAACACTTTGTTTTAAATGTTTTAAACATTTGTAAAAAACAAAGCCATGTGTTTTAAACATTTAAAACAAGTTGTTTTAAACATGCCAACCCTGCTCCCGGCCAGCGCGACCACTGCTGCCTTCTCTGCCCTCCCTCCTCTTTCACGATCGCACATGTAAATATACACTCCCTGATGCGCAAATTGGACGAAGTACGTCACACCGTAACGGAAATGAACGTGGATGCTCTTTTAGTTATCGAAACATGACTCAAAGGACACATTGATGACAAAACCCATAAATATCCCTGGGTTTTCAGTTTTGCAGAAAGACAGAAAGCACAAAAATGCTGGCGGGTTCTTATTATATGTACGGTCTGAACTGCAAGCTGAAGAGATTTCATATATTTCGGAAGTACAAACAAATCGTTTAAAGAAAGAAACCGTCGGGATCTGTAGAATTTATAGACCGGAGATACGTATACCTTATTCTAAGCTATCAATCCTAGAAGATATTATATCAGATATTAACCACACAAAGTCCATCATCTAGTGGTTTTAGGCGACTTTAATGTAGATTTCTTGAAACCAAATGAACCTGATACTTCCTATGTTCAATCACTTGTTAATCAGTTTAACCTCTCCTAAATCTTAAATGAACCAACGAGAATAAATGCCTCTACTAGAACGCTCATTGATCCAATATTTGTGAATAATGTAAGTGATATTATCAATTCTGGTGTTACGGTACCAGTCAGTTATTCTGACCACTCTTTGGCATGTCTCACTTTACGTTGCAGCAAATCACAAAGCAAGAGCAGAACGTTCACATACAGGGACTACGGTGCAATAGTGAAGGATGCTCTGAATGAAGATCTAGAGAGCATCGACTGTAATCCTTTGATGCACTATGAAAACATTGACGACAAGGTACGTTCCTTTACGGAGAAATTGATTATAGTGTTTGGTAAACACGCCCCTCCGAAAACAGTTCATGCAACAAAACAAAAAGTACCCTGGATTACAGATGATGTTAAATTAATTATGAGATTACGCGAAAACATGCTGCTAAAATTTAAACGAACAAATAATCCTCACCATTGGAACGAATACAAGAGATTGCATAACTTTGCTACTTCAGTTGTAAGTAGGGGTGTGCGGGACAGAATTTTTTTGGTCGGGTCGGATTAGGATGGGAAAAATTCGCCAATTTTCTGACAAAGTCGGGAAACTTTCGGGATGGTAAATGCTCGAAATTTCCCGAAGCTCTAAAAATCTCGAATTTTACACGTCATTTTCAACTTAACTGATTGTTTTTGCATTTCTGGAATAAAAACAAGCAATTTCTGGTAAGTTTCAGACACTTGCAATGCAGAAAACATTGAGAAATAACAGCTTTTTAAAAAGACCATTCGGCATTTCCCGACTGCTCGGGATCCCGAAAAGTCAGGAAGTCATTTCCCAAAGTTGGGATTGGGACGGGAATTTTTTTTCCCGATTCCGGTCCTGACATTTCGGGATCCCACACACCCGAAGTCATAAGACAAGAAGGAAAGGCGTATTTTGAATACATTCTAAATTCATCCAATGATTTGAAACATTTTTAGCAACACTTGCGAAAGCTTGGGATATGGCAGGAAAAACAAAATCGAGAACCTTCCACCTGCATTAAATGACGCAAAAGTACTGAACTACCATTTCGTAAACGTATCCTCCAAAATGGAAATTAATCAAGAGCTAGTCTCGGAGCAATGTGAGAAATGTTACGCCCGCAGTTTCGACCACAGTGCAGAGGCGTTCAGTTTCTGCGAGGTGGATGGTTCTCGTGTCAGGAAAGCAATATATGAAATCCAATCAAATGCATCTAGATTCGATGACGTATCAATAAAAATGATAAAGCTCTCTCGTTATCATATCCTCCCACCACTAACGCACATAATCAACTTCTCACTCTTCATGGGCAGTTTCCCTGATTCTTGGAAGGAGGCAACGGTAATTCCCATCCCTGAAAAGCAGAACCTGGTTTCTGTGAATGACTTGCGGCCCATCAGCATTCTGCCTGTGCTTTCAAAAGTCATTGAAAAAATTGCAAATGATCAAATTCGAAAGCATATTGACAAATTTCATATCCTTCCCTGGCAGCAATCCGATTTTCGCCCTCTCCATAGCACACAAATGGCACTCTTAAAAGTAACCGACGACATTTTTAACTCGATGGATCAATCTAACGTACAACTACTGGTGCTCGACATTAGAAAAGCCTTTGATACTCTACTGCATAAGCTCCTTCTAGCCAAGCTTCATTATTATAAAATCTCGCCTACGGCACTTAAGTGGTTCGAATCTTATCTTAGCGGAGGAAAACAGTGGGTTAAGACAGCCGGACTATCTTCTCCCCTTCACTTACGAGCTGGAGTGCCTCAGGACTCAATCCTTGGTCCGCTGCTATTCACGCTCTCAGCCGCTGATTTAGTCACGTCAGTGAAAATATGCAACGTTCACTGTTATGCCGACGACACACAATTGTGTATATCCACATGTATATCGAAATTACAGGACGCGGTCGCAATTTTAAACCAAGATTTGAAGAACATAAGCGATTGGTGCGCTTCTAATGGATTAGTAATAAATTCAAACAAATCAATGTTTACCATCATTGGAATATATTGACATCAATGGATGCGAAATAATTCTACACACACAGCGTATTAAATTTTCTCAAACAGTAAAAAAACCTAGGACTGATCATGAACCAGTAGCTTGATTGGTCTGAGCATGTGATACAACAATGTGGCAAGGCGTATTCAATATGAAAAAGCCTCTATCTTCTGGTAGACGTCCTCTTGCCTAAGATAAAATTCAACCTTGTGCAGTCTCTTATTTCCTCCTATTTGACTACTGTGATGTCATTTATAGGCTAAGAATAACACAAAGCTTGCAATAAAAACACAGAAAGTTCAAAATGCATGCATTAGATATGTATATAGAACAAGAAAGTGTGAAGGCATTCGTCCTGTGCTTAATGAGCATGGAATCCTCTCCATGGCACGAAGGAGAAAACTGCACTTGTTTGTACACTGAGCATCATAATTAATATCAAAAGCCCAAACTACCTCTTTTCGAAATTAAACTTTTGAAGCAAAATTCATTCGCATTCAACCAGAAACGCTGCCAGTTTCAGCTTACCTCTTTGCAGAACTTCAGCTTATCAGGCGTCTTTCAGCTATGCAGCACCCATGGCCTGGAATGCACTATGAAATCTCACCAAACAGCAAAACTTCAGACATTTTCGTGATATGTTCCGTGAATCACTGATCAACGATCAGAAGCAGGGTAAATCAACATACGAATAATGAAAAATAGTGTGAGTTACCAGAATTTATTTTTTATCTTAATATCAACTTTGTCGACTTCAATTACTTTATCTAATTCACTGCTAATATTGTTCCATTGTATATGATTTTATTCTTATTGTATTTTATTGTACTTCCTTGTTTCATTTCTTTGTAATCTTGAACTTTATATTAATTTTTATTTTAATCTGCTCTGTTGTAGGGAATTTTATTCCATTTGTATTTTATTGTACTTTCTTGTTCAATTTCTTTGTAATCTTTAATTTTATTTTAATCTGTACTTTTTGGGGTTAGGTGGTAGACCAGCAACAGCTGAACTTCGCCAGCAATAAAGTCAATTCAATTCACTTCAATTCAAATGGTCTTGTAAGTTGAATATTAAATCGTTGTTATTTTGTATCCTCGTGTTAATCTTTATATCACGAAGGACCTACGTGTGTGCATGAATTAACCTCTCCATACATACACGACAGATACAAAACAGAGAAGGAATCCGTCATAGCAGGAACTTTCACCTTTACATTGTGACCATTGTGGATAGGGATTTTATTGGCATGAGCTATGCACATTGTCACCTATGTACACATGATAATATTTCAGCAAATTACATAATACAATATATGTCACTGTTCAGCATATTAAGAACAATTTTTACAGAACACAGAGGCAATAAACGCCACCAAGTAACTCCTTTATTTCTTCCTAGCCCAAAGTTGATTATCACCAAAAGGTGGCAAGGCTTTTTAGTTTACATTCAGTAATAAGTCTGGAGCCTGGCCTGTCCAATTTTGAATGGTATAACTAAAGCTCTATGCACTCGCACCTGCACTGAGGTATAAAACTAGGTTCATCCTTTCATCAAATACAGAACACTTTTCATTTTTATGAATTTTTGTATACTTAATTTATTTGTATCTCATTAATATAAAAGTTAGAGTAGACAGCATTTCATTTTTCCTGTCACTATTTGTGCTTTGGTACTGCACCAGTATTGAGCAAAGATATTAGCAGTAATCAGAAAGCTACACTTTAAAAGTAGCTTCTCTACAGCTATAGCTAATCTTCCGAAAATATAGCGTTCTTTCAGCTACATCTACGTTTACCAAAAATACACTTTGTTCTATACACTTTCTACTTCTGCATAAGAAATAAATCAACCATGTGGATATTCAAAATAATAGCTTAGAACTTGTACTTAGGTTCCGTTATTATTAACATATGACTCTCAATGGCAACACCAAATCGAAATATTAATGTACATTGATAATATCTTCAAAAATGATTAAATTTTTGCCTTTTTATACAAGAAAAATTGCTTTGATTGCAGTTGCTTTTTTTCTCAACTTGTGGTGTAACAGCCTATAGAGTGCCTACCTCACTCCCACATGCCTCAGCAGATATGGGCGATCATCCAACCAGCTTTGGAATGTTGTGTGGTCTGCACAACAAACACCCAGTTGTTGTTGTAGGTCTCCATGACGGGGTTATGCTACTCATTCATAGCTCCCCAAATTTCTCATGATGGAAGGTGGCCATGCTCCCATGCACTGGCCGAAATCTCGTGAGAAAAATTGTTACAGTTACCCAGGAAACTTGTACCTGTAAATATGTAGAGAATATTTATAGAAGCAATTGGTAATTTCTATGACATTTATCTTTACAAGGAATTACAATCTTGAAAGCATTGTAGGCTTCCCCGATGGTGCAGTGGTAGCGTTGCTGTATTGTAATCAAGGGGTCCGGTGGAGGCACATAGTGGTTCAGATCCCACTTTAAACTTTAGGTCCAGTCCCAGTTAGCCTTACTGTGCACAAAGTGGACTTAAAACATCAAATCAAAGGAAAGAGAAGGGTGAACGGTAACATGTACTTGTGCCTAATAAATTTTATTGGAGTGGACATAGTGTGGCTGAAAATGTCAGGTGAATACAACACCTAAATCACTTTCTGAATTACTTGAGGCATCCCCCAATTCAGACTATCTGAATTACTTGAGGCATCCCCCAATTCAGACTACTGTAAATGAATTACTCTTGCAAATGTTCAGCTTCCAGAGATTGGTCCCCAGCCTCCAAGAGACTTACAAGTGTGAGTTCATGTAAGACCAGGGGTCTACTTGAGCACTAAGAGAGGGATGAGACCAAGGTGGAAGTTCAGAGGCTGAGGGCATGTGAGGATGGAGGTTGACCTTGAGCTTTGACACTGTGCAGTGGCAGCCCTAAGTCAAATGGACATATCTGGTCACAAGTAGATATGGCTGTAGTAACTCTTGTTTACCCTGCAACAGAAAGAAGAAGAAAAGGAAGATTGAATGAATGTAAATGTGCGAGGAAATGACAACATATTGTCACACTATTGATATGCACCAAGCTTTATTGCCAACCAAATGAAAATTACAGCAAAAATATGAATATTTTTTGACTAAATGGTAAAAAAATATTATGTGTTCATTCTTGCAGGAATAATATACATTAAATTAGGCACACACAGGAGATGTACTACGCAGAACATTAAGCGAAAAATTCAGACTCGACAGGATTCCACACAGATAAAACAGTGGAAGTAAAAAATCAGGTGAAGTCAGGCCAGCTCAGGGGTAGAGCAATGGCATGGAACGCCAGAGACCTGGCTTCAAGTCCTGGTCGAGGCTGCATTTTTTGCTGAAAGTTCTACATAATAATATACATGCATTTACTTTTTCATGAGCACGCCCCCATCAACAGTCTATTCTACTCTCCTTTCTTTTCATTCATTTGTACATGTAAGTCATTCTTATTATTTACTCAGAAACTGAAACTACATTTCTATCATATTTTTTTCAGCTACCTGATCAAGAACTATGCGGGAGAACAGGTATGTGATGTCCCAAGGTCAGTTCCACATTTGACAGTGTCTGAGGGAAACTTAAGAGAACAAGAGCAGCCAAAAGAAATTACAGAATGCATTAGTAGAGAAGAAAAATTCGAGGCTGAACATGCACCAAAAACCCTTGCAAGCAAGGCACATGTTGATGGTTCCAAGCCTAATAACAGGAGAAATCAATGTATAGCCCTTATTTCCAACAACACCTTCTCTGACAAAGGAGTATTGATAACCCATGAACCACAGATGATTTTTAATTGTCCAGTTTCCAAGAAAACTTTTTTCCAAGAAGCTGAGCATAATACATTTATGAGTGTTCCCACACAAGGGAGACATTTTACTTGTTCAATTTGGAACAAGGATTTTGCCCATAAAATTTATCTTAATGAGTATGTGAGAGTTCACACAAAAGAGAAGCTTTTCAATTGTTCAATTTGCAATAAATATTTTGCCTGTAAAGGAGATATTCGGAAACATATGAAAGTTCACTCAAAAGAGAATCCTTTTAATTGTTCAATTTGCAATAAATATTTTTCCCGTGAAGATCATCTTAATGAGCATGTGAGGGTCCACACTAAAGAGAAGCCTTTCAATTGTTCAATTTGCAATAAAAAATTTGCCCGTAAAGGAGGACTTAGTGTTCATATGACTGTTCACACTAAAGAGAAGCCTTTCAATTGTTCAATTTGCAACAAATGTTTTGCCTCTAAAGTTAATCTTAATCTGCATGTGAGGAGTCACACTGGAGAGAAGCCTTTCAATTGTTCAATTTGCAACAAAGATTTTGCCCGTAAAGTTTATCTTTATGCGCATGTGAAGCTTCACACTGGAGAGAAGCCTTTCAATTGTTCAATTTGCAACAAAGATTTTGCATATTAGTATCGTCTTACTGAGCATGTGAGGGTTCACACTGGAGAGAAGCCTTTCAATTGTTCAATTTGCAATACATATTTTGTCCGTAAAGGAGATCTTCGGAAACATATGAAAGTTCACTCAGAAGAGAATCCTTTCAATTGTTCAATATGCAACAAAAATTTTACCCATAAAGTTAGTCTTAAGGTGCATGTGAGGGGTCACACTGGAGTGAAGCCTTTCAATTGTTCAATTTGCAATACATATTTTGTCCGTAAAGGAGATCTTCAGAAACATATGAAAGTTCACTCAGAAGAGAATCCTTTTAATTGTTCAATTTGCAATAAATATTTTTCCCGTGAAGATCGTCTTAATGAACATGTGAGAGTCCACACTAAAGAGAAGCCTTTCAATTGTTCAATTTGTAACAAGGATTTTGCCCGTAAAGGTCATTTTAATGAGCATGTGAGATGTCACACTGAAGATAAGCCAATCAGTTGTTCAATTTGCAACAAGGATTTTGGCCGTAAATGTCATCTTAATGAGCATATGAGATGTCACACTGAAGATAAGGCATTCAATTGTTCAATTTGCAGCAAAGGCTTTACTCGTAAATTTCATTTTAATGACCATGTGAGACGTCACACTGGAGATAAGCCTTTCAATTGTTCAATTTGCAATAAAAATTTTGTCCGTAAAGGAGAACTTAGTGTACATATAACTGTTCACTCTATAGAGAAGCCTTTCAATTGTTCAATTTGCAATAAAAATTTTCTCCGTAAACAACAACTTAGTGTACATATGATGGTTTACAGTAAAGAGAATCCTTTCAATTGTTCAATTTGCAACAAAGATTTTCTCCGTAAAGGAGAACTTAGTGTACATATGGCTGTTCACACTAAAGAGAAGCCTTTCAATTGTTCAATTTGTAACAAATGTTTTGGCAGGAAAGATAGGTTTAATAGACATATGAGGATGTGTCATCTCAAAGAGAAACTGAATTTGTGACATTTCCTGTAAAGATAACTTCAGAGTACATATGGTGACGCACACATGAAACAAAATCTATTAATTGTTTAATTTGAATAAAATATTTTGTCTGCAAACATAAAGTTATTATGCATATAAAGAGATTACACACCAAACAGAAATCATTAAGGAAGTATTGCAAACAGTGATCTGTATTGAATTTTTAGAAATCATACCATAAATGTTTTCTAAATGGATTTGTAAATAGCAATCTATTGACATCTATGTCACATGCTTTAGGCTCTTGACATCTGCATTATCAGAATCAATTGTCTGCACATCAGGAGGAATGTCTCTATATCCTGCAGGCATCTCATTCATGCTTTCAAACATGCCACCAGTAGTTGAAATATAATACAGATGTTTGAATTTTAACAGACGAACCATTTCTTATGCCTATTCCTTATCCAAGATGCAAAACAGGGAAAGAAGCAGTCACAGCAGGCACTTTCACCTGTACACTGTGAGCATTATGGATAGGGATTTTTATTGACCTGAGCTGTGCACATTGTCACCTATGTACACATGATCATATTTCAACAGATTACATAATACAACATGTTAAAATGATATTTAGAAACCACTGATGTAGGTCGTAAGAAGATTTTCTCTCACCTGCAGCTGATGCACTAAGACAAATGAATATTGTAACATTTAATGTGAACTTAAAATTGATCAATTTAATTTTCGTTATTTGACTTTTCTCCTAGATGTGCTTCTCAATATCAACAATATCAGCATTCCTACAGAACTGATTTCACAAGCAATGCCAAAACCATGGCTGCAGCTTCATAGTGACCACCACACAAACTTTCCCTTTGCATCAATTTTTGGACGAGTTTCACCATTGTGCTACAAACAATTGGCTGGCCACCTGGCAGTGTGTCTGCAGTTGAAGAGATCTGCAACTTTCCTTGCACTCTGTCCACCACAATGTAAGCTAGTGTCAATATGCTCTTTGATCAGTGGCATCTTGGTTCACTGCATAACAAGGAACAAACATTGATGAATAGCATGCATGTAACAATGGCAGTCTTTAATCTTATCATTGAGTAAATTAAAATGATTAAAGGCATTGTAAAATGGATTTCACCATTCTCTTTGTTAGAAAATTTCACACGATTTTGATGCTTCACTTGCCCCCTATTCCCATCTGAAGAAGTTAAGTTAAATTCAAGATGTTGGGTTGGGATGATGCAAGTGGTCTTCAAGTTACTTCATATGGTTCCATTCGTGTACATTGATATGTGAAGAAATTGTATGGGTGGTTGCACACTTTTGAATCACACTGACTTTGTGATCAAGTTTGGGTTTGTTTTAGAGTTACTCTGAGTGAATCAGAATGAATATATTGTTTTATGCATGCTTAAGAATTCTGGAAGTTCTAACATGTAATATATTTTAAAAATTTCCATTCTTGAGAAATCAACATGTAATTTCACTGGTCATGTGAACTGGCAGAACCTTAAAATTATATTTTGTTTTATATTTTTTGCACTCTGTATGTAATATCCTGTCTTTTCGTAATACAACACTATATATGACTGTAATTTATTTTATTGTGTATACTTCAAAAGATAGATGTTGAAACAAAGTTTCAAGTATACATCACAATGAAGAACTTTTTAAATCCCAACATTAAAGTTCCATATATTATGTACAAATTAGGTTTCACATCAAAAAGAGAATACTTTTAATTGTTTAATTTCGAACATAGATTTTACCCATGAAGATATATACGTACATGTGAGACTTCATAGCAAAGGAAATTCAAATGGAAAAATATGTGACCTGCACACAAAAAGAAAAGGCTGCATGATACCAAAATTATCAATTTTATATTCCCATAGCATTCATGTGTAGTTTCTGTATAGATATTTCAACAAAATGAATGAATACTTTACTTGAGCCTCAGATTTATTGAATATAATTAGGACAGAGTTGAGACAAATTCCAATAATCTTATTGTCCCCTTCCCCCTTTGATCATGATGGCACAACACTGTAACAATTATTCACGTTCAGAACATTTATACATACTGAAATATATGTTTTCTGCAGCAACTATACTAAATAAGGGTGGCTAATTATGCATGAATTCTATGTAAAGATTGCAACTTCTGTAAATCCAAATGAATTCATACATTTACAAATGCCCAGAGGTTGTTTTTCACAGTTCAGCTTTTATTTTTATCGAGGAAGAAAAGAAAGGAAAGCTGCATCAAAAATATAACAGAATTCTCTCTCAATACGTCTACTTCGTTAGTGCCCTTTGCAGAACAATCTGACCGGTATTATTGCAAGATATGATGAAGTTGGTTGTGTAAATTTGACTTGGAAATTCTTATACAATCAAGAAATTTTCATAGAATAGTATATTCCATAACATGTATGACTTCTGTTTGTACATGTATTTGAAGCCTGAGTATGTGAAATGGCAAATATAAACTCCACATCTTAAATTGAATATATTGAATAGTATATATACACCATACTGTTTCGTTGAATTAAATTAGAATATTTTGATTCAATGGAATCACACAGACCCATTATTTTGTTAATAGATATGTGTGTTTTTGTGTGTGGAAGGTGAAAGGTAGTAATACATAATTTTGAAATAGAGAAACCATCTGCTTGTTTCCTTGAATTTATGAAAAGTTTGCCTTGAAAACTGGGAATTATACTTGAATTTTATCATGATCCTAGAGTGGTCACTCTGTATATTGATCTACTAGAGTTCCTTTTTTGTAGTTTTGAACCAAATTCTGCACCAGCAGATTTTTTTTTTCCAATACCCAGCTGCACTGTACCTTTTGGAATTTTCTTTTACTTGGATATTGTTCAGAAATAAATGTTCTTATCACTACATGAGCTTTGAAGTATATCATTAGTACGGGAGTTGCTATTTATGTATCCAGAATAACAAACAAAAAAATTGTATAATTGAAAATGGTTTTATTGTTTTTCAAAATATTCTCCATGATCATCGATGCACTTTTGCATACGTTTGAACCAATTCTCATAGCACTTTGTCCATTTCGATTGATGTATCTCGAAAACATGCATTTTGAACGCATCAATCGCTTCTTCTGGCATCGAAAATCGTTGACCATGTAGCTTATTCTTCACGGACGGCAACAAAAAGAAGTCATTGGGTGCTAAATCAGGGCTATACGGCAGATGACTCATGAATTCAATGTTTTCACCAGTAAATACTGAGTTGTTTGGACTGATGTGTGAGAACTCGCATTGTCATGGTGAAGAATGATCCTGCGTCGCTGGTTGTTTTTCTGATTCCCCCAAAGACTTCTGGCAAACAAATGGTTGTGTACCATTTAGAATTGATGGTTCTACGATTCTCTAGTGGCACTGTAGCCACATGTCCACCCCCCCCAAAAAAAATGCGACCATTTGCTTCGAAGTGCTTCTTGCAGTAACAACTTTTGTTGGGTTTGGCTCATCTTGGAACACCCACACCGCCGACTGCTGTTTGCTTACAGGCCCATATGCATAGATCCAAGATTCGTCACCTGTGTAGATGTTATACATGGCTTATGAAGCACCATGATTGTATTTTGTGAGTATTTGTTTGCACCAAACGACACAAACCTTTTTTGAGCGATTGTCAAATTATGTGGGATCCAACGCAAACAAATCTGCTTCACGGCTAAATGTTCATGCAATATCTTATGTATGCTAGTCATACTAATGCCCAGGGATGCCTCAATCTCACGATATGTCACACAACGATCTTGCATTTTCAGTTCTCGCACAGCATCAATGTTTTCAGGCACAGCAACCTCTTTTGGACGGCCTTCTTTAGATTCGTCCGTGAGCAAACGACGGCCACGATTGAATTCACTAAACCAGATGCAGTGCTTTTAAATGGTGCTTCATCGCCAAAAGTCAAAGTGAGTTGATCGATGCACTGTTGTTGAGATAATCCACGTCAAAAGTCGTATAAAATCATTGCTCAAAAATGTTAGAGTTAATTCCACTGTTGGCCTCCGATTAAATTTTCAAGTCCCTGGAACAAACAAAAATAGCATCCGTAAGCACAACGTTCTGGGTACATATACCATAGAAATGTCCAACTTTACAATGGATATATTAGATGTTACCTAGCAACGTTAGTGTTGCCCATTCTGGATACATAAATATCAGCAACCCTCGTATTAATGAATAGTAGTTTTTATCTGCATATATTGTGAAGGGGTGAGTCCCATATGAGAAGATTACTTTTTTCCTTACTGTATAGATGAGCAGGTAAACAGAAGGGGACAAGTGGGTGGTGGAAAAAGTGAATCTCACATGGAAAGAAGTGAAGGAAACTCTGAAGAGAATGAAGAGAGGTAGAGCCCCTGGAGTAGATGAAGTGCCAGTGAAAATGATAGTAGGGAGCAGGAGTGATTGGTGTGCAGTAGCTGTACAAAGTGTTGAAAACAGTGTGACAACAGAGAGAAGTGCCAAGTGATTGGACAAAGGGACTAATAGCTCCCATATTCAAGATGGTTGACACCAAGGAATGTCAAAACTACATAGAAATAACATTAATCAGCCACTCTGCAAAGGTGTATGACAAAAATATTAGAGGAAAGAATAAGGGAAGTAACAGAGTTGAACATGAGAGAGGAACAGTATGGATTTAGAAGAGGCAGATCAACAATTTCTAAGAGAGGGGAGTCAAGAAAGAGAGAGAGAGAGAGTGTAGAGTGCAGAACTCATACAAGGCCAACCAGAGCTATGTGAAGACACCAGTGGGAAGAACGTAGTGGTTCAGTATAACTAATGGACTAAAACAGAGAAGTGCTCTTTTCCCACTGTTCTTTATAATTACAATGGATGCAATTAATGAAGAGGTGGAGATGGGATGAAGGCCCTGTTGTTCGCTGATGACTTAGTAATATGGGTAGACAGGGAAGAAGTAGTAGAGAGACAGCTTGATATTTGGAATGAGGAAATTAGATGAGCAGGAATGAAATTCAGTGCAGAAAAGAGTGAGGTGCTAATAACAAGAAACAGAGCCAGAAATGTACCAAGAATTAAGATGGTCACAGAAGAGTTGAGGGTAGTGGAATCATAATTGAGAGAAGTGGAAGAATAGATGAGGAGGTAAACAGAGGAGGACAAATGGATGGTGGACTGTATCAAAGCGTTGGAAGATTGATATGGAACAGAGATGTACCTATGAAATGCAAGAAGATAATTTATAACACATACTGTGTGCCAATATTTACGTATGGAGCAGAAACTTCGACAATGACAGAGAGAGACAAAAGAAAGATGCAGGTAGTGGAGATGAAATTTTTAAGGACTATAATTTGGAAGACTAGAAGGGATAGAATAAGGAATGAGGAGATCCAACAGAGAGTGGGTGTGGTGAAGCTTCAGGACAGGATAGATCAGGAACATATGAGATGGGTCACACATATGAAGAAGATGGGTGCAGAAATACTACCTGTAAGAGCTTACAATGCACAAGGAGTGGGAATAAGACCAAGGGCAGACCAAGATGATGGTGGATAGAGCAGCTAATGGAGAGTGTTAGGAGAAGAGGATGAAATTGGAACACTGTGGAAAGAAAGGAGTGGTGGAAGACCAGGAAAAAAATGGAAAGGCTTGACTTCTATGCCGACCCAGCCAGAGGCAGGAAACAGCGAAGGATGATGATGACAGGAATTCAGTATCTTCCAAGGAAGATCGACTATGGTGGTGTATTAAATGAAGTCAGAATTTCTTTAACCAAAGAATGTAGTTGAAAAATACTGAAAATATCATGAGGTTTACTTAAGTTATCCTAAGTTTCATTTACTACTGTCAACTTACACCTCATAATTGGTAGCTTGCTACAGCCAGGGACGTAGCTAGGTTGATCAGTTCGGGGGGGCCAAATCTGAAATTTGTTCCTATGTAAATATTTCCAGACAGTAAAGGTAAATAATTCTGTGTGTGTAATGTACACACACACATATATATATATATATATATATATATATATATATATATATATATATATATATATATAATATTATATTACATTATAATATTGCTACATATATAGTGCATTGGTATATTAAACTACTAAGAAGTGTATATAATATACGTATATGTGAATACTGGAGGTCAAATAAAAATTAGAGTTCAACAATTTTCAGGAAGCAAATCAATTTATGTAATTACTATTAAACTATTACTTTACAGTTTTCCTTAATGTATTTTACTTTCTGCTTGTCTCAATGACAACCTCTTCTTCTTTATCGAAACTATATCCCCTGTGGCAGTGCTAAACTGATAAATTATTCTGTGCAGGATCTTTCCTATTCATTCTGGAGGATACCGGGATTTTTTTTCACCTGTTCGAGCGGCTCCGGTGCCCACCCAGCATCGTACGTATAAAGTGGGTAAATGGAGGAAACTCTGGCAGGTAAACGAGGCCAGGGACGTGGTGCTGATTGATCACATCACCTCCACCTTCGGCCGTGATCAAGAAAGTGTGGAGCCCTAACTACACACCCCTATACGCTTTCATGGCATAGCGAAAAGCACAGGGGAGCACATTATTTTACTTTTTTCATTATTTGGTATCCAGTACGTCATCATTAACAAATCATATTACATACACGCACACGCACACATATACACAGTTTTTTGGGGTAACAATTATAACTTGTTACTTATGAGAAACGCTTATATTGAAAGCGAAGCGAACAAGAAAAATATTACTAATTTCATACCTTTCATTCTTTCAAACAGGCAAAAACAAATACTTTCACGAGTCATCATGTAAGTAAACTGCTACATTTTCTTCGTCCTCTTGCATCTGCCCCTTCTCCCTCCCCAAGCCCTCCTACCTCCTCACTAAAGTTATTGCTTGCTCGAAGGCAGAGAGGTCATTGGACTGTTCTGGTACTTGGCACCCTGGATAGAAGCAAAATCTAGCAGAATGAATCGAAAACAAAGGTTTACTGTTAAAGGGAAAATTTAACCGTTTGCGTATTGCCTTACAGAAACGGTGCACTGAAACAGCAGGGGTAGTACAATAACTCAACCCAGGGATAAGCCTTCCCTGCCATTTGAATGCCATTTCCTTCCCTTAATCCCTTAAAGCAAGAAAGACCGCTCCCTGCAATTTGTCAGGTTCGACACAAAGGGGTCTAGTCATACAGTGACGATCACAGATTAGAAATAGGTCTCGCAGGAACATTTTATGACGGGCAGTTCAGAGAGTATTTGGTTGTCCGCAACCATCTCGCCAACATTTGTTGAACAAGCTTGTTGTATTGTCTCCATTCAAGCTTTGTGCTGGTCTTAGGGCCGCCTGTCAAGATGTTGCTTTCCTGAAGAAAGAAGATCGCGTTTTATTCTAATTTCTTGGCCTTCCCGATGGCGCAGTGGTACCGTCGTTCCCTTGTAATTAAGGGGTCCCGGGTTCGATACCCGGTGGAGGCACATAGTGGTTCGGATCCCACTTGAAACTGTAGGTCCAGTCCCGATTAACCTTACTGTGCACAAAGTGGTCTTAAAACAACTCAATCAATCAATCTTATTTCTGGCTGTGAATTTAGGCAGGGACGTAATTATAACAATAATAGGACGTTACAGTGATTGATTGATTTAGTTTATTTTACTTCGCGTTTTGTGCCTCTTGGCTAATTTGCGAAGATGGGGATGAGTGATGAAATGATGAAATTGATGAATGGACATTCACAAACAACCAAGCCCGACCGGGATTCGAACCCGGGACCCTTGGCGTCGCAGCGCGATGTGCTAACCACTCGGCCACAGGGTCGGGCTAATAGGACGTTACAAAAACATTAATAATAATAATAATGACGCTTTTAACATTGAAATTATTGTCAAATTTAAATTCTAGCACATTTAGTAGTATTCCAGCGCAAACAGCACTTTAAATTATGCGATTGATTTGTAACTCTCCTCTAGACACTAACGTGTGCATGGTTTTTTTCAGAGGGGAGGGGGAGAGACAGTATAACATATTTCATAATTAACCACTTTTAAGCTTCCTTTTGAAAGTTGTTCAAAGACAGAAATTTCGGGAGAGTTATAGCCGCATCAGCTCCCCCATGTGTACACCAGTGCCTCAAGATGTAGTAGGAAAAATAGATGCGTGCCACTTTTTTTGCGGCAATTTCGAAAATTGTGCACCTCTTAACTTGCACCCTGCATTCTCGCAAAACGACGTTGATGGTTTGTGCAAGTATCATGCACAAAGACACTGAAGTAGGTGTTTTCACACTTTGTTTATTTCTGTCTTGAGTTCGTGTTATCAGTAGGGAGCGGGTTTATATAGCCACAAAGCATTCTAAATAGACAGGTAAATTGGCGCCAAAAATGACAAAATTTGACAACTTCAAAAAGCACAAAAAATAGGTAGTAAATATCAACTTGTTATTACCTTTCTTTTTCAGTTTCACACCTATTTTTTTTATTCTACGTATATTATATTTTTTTAAATGTTGTGCCGATTTTCTGTTACTTTTAGTTAATCGCAATGTTGACGATCATGAATGGCAATTAATGAAGGAAAACTCACAAATCGCCATCACAAATATGATATGCTATATGCAGAATATTATTGGCGACTCAAATGTTCTGTTTCTTGTTGTTGTTGTTTTCTTAACATTCTCAAGAATAAATTCATGTTTTTGCTTTATATTGCATATTTATTATAACGTCACGTTTACTACGGCGGACCTCCTCGGTGTGGTTTACCACGTTGCCTTGTAGCAAAAGAGTGCCAGGTTCAAGTCCCGATGGAGACGCATTGCACAATGGGTCGGAGTCAAATTTAAATTATAAATCCAGTTCCAATTAATCTATTTGAGCATAAAATGGACTTTAAACTATTTTTGATTACGACGACAATGGGATCAGTTATTGTAATAGTGAAAGAAAATAATATCTCCTTCAGGATTCAAACCTCGGACTCAGTTTTACAGAAATTGTAATCTCTAGACCAGTGGTTCCCAAAGTGTGCGTCGCGGCGCCCTGGGGCGCCCTGGTAGGCGTACGGGGCCGCCGCGAGATGTTCCAATATTTTCACTAAAATTCAGTTATTGATATGATTGTTCCAAATACATGTTCTTATTTAGAACATTTTACATAAAAAATGTTTCTGAATTTGAAATATATGTTTATTTTTTAACTTAAGGAAAGCAACCTATACACTAACAGAGCGTTACAAGTGTTAGATAGGGCCTTCCCGGTGGCGTAGTGTTAGAGTTGCCACCTTGTAATAAAGGGGTCACGGGTTCGTTACCCGGTGCAGGCACATAGTGGTTCGGATCCCACTTTAAACTGTAGGTCCAGTTCCGATTAGCCTTATTGTGCATGAAATGGACTTAAAACATCAATTCAATCAATCAATCAATCAAAGCAAGTATTAGATATGCCTACATTCTGATTTGGACGCCGTGGAAAAATCTTGAAACACTAATGGCGCGGCGAAACGAAAAAGTTTGGAAATTCCTGCTCTAGACCATAGAGATTAGCTTTGTTCCTTCGTTCGTCAGTGCTATCTATATATATTTTTTAAAACAATGCAAATATAAGTAAAGATTATTTCTCCGTTGTGTGAGGTATCGGTAGACCGTTAACATCTGCTGGCAATGCCAACAATGCATTAGTGTACATTGTTATTAGATAGGCTTCCACTCTCCCCGACATCCATTCTAAACAATGGCATTACTTATTTAATTTATTCCAGTGTTCGTGGCGGAGTGGTAAGCGTAAAGGGCTACGGAATCAGAGATCCCATGTTCAAACCTCCACCAGCCATTGGTGACTCATTCTGTTTGTCTATGCTCCCATCACCTTTCCATACGTCCATCATTCATCCATCCACATCGACTTGTAAAAATTAACCTACGAGGTAGGAAAAAAGGTAAAATAGCCAAAATGAAAACCTATTGAATTCTAGCCACCTCAGTGGCTGAGCACGTTAGCTACCGAATTACGATTTTGTCCCAAATTGATCTAAGTTCGAGTCCGTGAGTTTTTGTATTAAGTCCTCTTCATGCACAGATAGGCCAATCGGGACTGGACGTAGAGTTTAAAGTTGGATTCAAACCACTATGTGCGTCCACTAGATATCGAACCCAGGCCATGACCTCTTAATTATATGGTGACGACATTACCGCTACGCGATGTCCTCGCCTGGAGAGGCAGGTGTTTTTTTTGTTACTGTCCATGCATTAATTTCTTGTATCACCGTTGCATATCTTTGACATTAGACAGAAGTGTCAGTAAAGTAATGTAAAATCAGGAAACGAAAATCAAAGTACATCCAGTGTTCAAATTGAAAATTTTAATTTAACTCCTGACCAGGTAAAGAATTTTCCTCTTAAATATTCTCGATCATATTTTGCTATTGCTAAGAATTTGACGTAATCATTTCTTTCAACTTCAAGTAAATATTACATTAATATCAGCATATAAATTGTCAGTTTCTGTACTGAATTTTACATTAAAATTAATACTGTTGTTGGTTTGCAAATTACAATATGTATTTGATGAGAAAATATTTCCTGATTAATTTTCCTTCCTCTAAGAAAAATAATTCTGATATGAATTAAAAGTCCACTGAGACGAGATCAGTGATTACTGAACTCTTGTACATTAATTGGAAAATTTGTGTTATTTACTTTGAACCATCAGTCCGTATGTTTTAGGTACAAATCTCAAAATTTGAAAAGGGAAGCTGATATGACTTTTCTCCTCAGCATTTTTTCAATTTGAACACTCGATATACAGACATATACATATTTCATTATTTAAGTTAAACTACGAACACACACACACACACACACACACACACACATATATATATAATTGTTTTACAAAACTGATTGGTACTCACTTTGTAATTCGCCCAGAGTTCCATGCATTTTAGATGATAGCGTACCATACCCCGTTCGATTAAGAAATATTGACCCTGGCAGGCCTTGTCAGCTCCTGCTCAGAAATGTGTAGAATAAGCTTTTTACAGGAAATGGTAAGAACACTGGCCTTTGGCAAGAGGTGACGAGAGGCCAAGCGAGGGTTTAAATAGGTGCGCATGAGAGCGACACGGGTCTTTTAATCTGGAATCATCGGAGAAGCAGGAGCTACTGGTCTTATTTCTAAACCGAACAGGGTAAGCTAGTCTACACCCATTCTGCCATTTGCATTGCTCACTTCAGTCTAGAAACGAATCATGAGTCTATTTTAATGAATAGTTAGATATTTGTACCTGCCCGTTCAGGGCTGTCTCTACCATCGACTAGTACTAATAGTACATCCCTATTTAAGATCCCCGCGTCCAGAGGAACGCTACGTAGTGGAGTTGCGGAATTTTTTCATTTATTTCACTCTGAAATAAATGAAAATTGAAATTTGTTAAATAGTGACATGTCAGAATTGTTTTTTTTCTTCGCGAATCTTTATTTTTGGGGAAAGCTGCGTAGCACGCAGTTTTAATGTTAATGATGGTTAATGTCGATAATCAGCTTTAATTCAGTCCTTACCCACCACACCCACCCAATAGGCTAATCACCCGCTGCATTAAAGCACATTACAATGCGGAGGAAACGAAAATAGAATGTTTCCTTTGGTAGCCACGGGCAATGAGGCAACAGCTCTGCGCTCTTGCTTCGTCGCGGTTTTCCGCGTCGATGCGATGTGGCATAAGGTACGTCCGTCATTCCGCGCGCCGGAAGGTTCGATGTCGGACATTCGAGTGTCATATTCCGCCCAGAATTTGGCCAGCCCGGGCACGTCTACCGACGAGCCTTTGTCATTCCGCTCCTAGTAACGCCGTGGTTCGCTCGAACCCGGTACCTTCGGTCAGGCCCTGATGGCTATGACAAAACTACCACCTGGGAAATTTTCATCAATTCCCAGGATTTTATCTAAATTTTGAAAGTGGCACTTGATTTTGATGACCCTTGTTTTTGCAGTAGTCTCTTGAACAATTTGGTATTTTTTTTAACGTAAATTTGGTGCGTGACTTATGATATTCGGCTATAAACGATACGACTCAATCACACCATGGTGTGTGTACTTAGTGGGTCACAGCAGAGAGTATTGCTGAAGTTAATTGTGTTTTTAATTAATTAAAGTCCTTTAAAGTTTCAATTTCATATATATTTTTAAAACAGACCGTAACTTGTTAATGATCTGAAAAGTAACGCCGTTTGTGTTTATGTGTTTTAAGTTAAACTGTTAAAGA
This sequence comes from Lepisma saccharinum, assembly GCF_977018435.1. Lineage (NCBI taxonomy): Eukaryota > Metazoa > Arthropoda > Insecta > Zygentoma > Lepismatidae > Lepisma > Lepisma saccharinum. The sequence goes on from NC_139243.1 coordinate 48,808,127, forward strand.
TTATCGCAAGGAGGATATTTAATTTTATCACGTATAGTTTTGAAATGCACAAGGATCAGTGGTCGACTCACTCGTAATTTAAAATGACTGAAATCTCCTCGCCCCGAAGATGGGAGCCTTGGTACTAATAATTGTAGTGCAAATTGATAAGGAGATAGTCGAGAGAATACACGAGTCAGTCGCAGAGCATTTTTATTTTTACCTTGTTTAAGGAATATTTTTTTTTACTAAAGTAAAGTTAATATGTGAAAAAACGAAACGCTAATTATATTTCTAGGAATAGAGGAGCAATTATATGTCCGCTACTATACGCTGGCGTAAGTAGTAAGAGTGACGCTACCATTCGGCTAGAGTATAACCCGCTCGTTGATTCAATGTTCTAGCTAAGGAATAATGATAGGTATTTTTAGTTGTACGCGCAGAAATACCGGTAGTGAAATATAAAAGAGTGCGCAAGTGTTTATATATATGTTTTAAGGAATAGAGGAGCAATGATGTCCGCTACTAAAGGTAGTAAGTGTGACGCTCCCTTCCATTAGTTTTAAGGTTAATTATGTCTTCCCCTACGAATTAATTGTGTACACAGAGGTACCCGTAGCAAGAGGAATGACACTGTCATTGTAGCGCAATGACATAAGAATGACTTAGTCTGCATGACTTTTAGTTTGTTAAAACACCATAGTTAGGCGTAAGCCAACTTGTAATGAAAAGTAGAACGAGACGTAAGCGGTATTCAAGGCGTGGAGTATTTCACATATTAACGAGATTTTTTTGTTATTATCCATATATTTATTGTCTCCTTCAGCTATTTATTAAAGGATAGCTTAATATTCCTCCTTTTGCGTTTTCTAGCTTTGAATTTTAAATACCTTAAATTTCATGTGTATTTATATTATGATATTTATATTTCAAGTTACGGCATTCCTTAATGTTTAAATAAACACTCTTTAGCGTTATTCAACAGATTTCGTGTGGTTATTTAATCGCATCGCAAATCACTAAATAGCGATAAAAGTTAAAAAGGTTGTTTAAATTAAGGCAAAACTGGTTGTCATTTTTTTTTCATTAAATAACGATGAAGTTTTGCGAATAGTATAATCAATCAAGCCCTCCCCTTAGGTATAATCACGTTTACATTCCGTCAGCTTACGGTAGGTTTAAACACGCAAGTTTAATTTCTGCACCGAAAGCACGATTCATTCGTTGTTTTCCTTTCGTTCCTTCGAACTCAGGATATGTGCAGTCGCAAGACTCAAGTTAAGGATTTTCCTTCCATGTAAGTCGTTAGATTTCCGTGCACGAAGCGCTAGAATCTGTCCGTCTAAATTCAGCTGAGCTGTTTCAACGTATCACATTACGCAGTCAAGGGCGTCCTGTATCGAAGCTGGTGATGTGAATTGTAGTGTAACTAGCCTTTGGCTCCTCGCGGAATGTGCTGATTCGGACCCATAACCCCACATCGAGATACTCGGAATGAACGTTTCGTACCGGCGAGATTCTTGCAGCATATTGAACTTTAAACTCACGTGACTTTCCATTCATAGCCAGGCAACTTCGTGTTTTTAGAATGCACAATAATTACTTATGGAATTACAGATTCTTTCAATGGCCACCTTAACTAAATTTTATAATAAAGAATACTTGCATTTATATATTTTAGCTTTCCCGCACGTCATGAAATCTAATTGAATGCTCCCGTAAGCAAGGACACATTTAAAAGCAAGCCACATTTCAGTCAGCCTCACAGATTCGAACAGCAATCTTTTGGATTTAATTCAGAATGTTACAAAAAAAACTCCAATTTTTATTAATAATTTTCATATTTTATCCTCATTTAACTTTCCTTTCCTTTATTTTATTTTATTACAATGCTAAGAAATTGTTTTAACTGTTTATTATGTCACACGTCAGGATTTTGCTGCCGTAACACGTCAGAAAACGAAGAGCAATATAGTTAATGATTTTATCACATTGTTTTGTCGTTTAAGTAACTTTAACCATTAGTTTAAAAGTTTCGTCATTATACGCCATTAAGTCGAAAGGACATTAGTTTGGGGGTTTATTTTCATTTTCCGTTGATATTTTATATCATGTTACACCTTTCTGGCATGTCGTATTTAATGGATTGGGTTGGTTACATGATGTGACACAAAGAGGCTTCATATTTTATGGCATACACATATTTATCCATCAATATTTAATCCCAGTTATTTTAGTTTGTTTTCTGTCCCTCCTTATTATATATTGATCATATGCCAACAAAGGGCATTTAGTGCCATGTCCTAACTTTAGTTTTATATTGCACATTATTTTATATTTTGGGAGAAGCCAGGGGCTATATATATAATTTAGTCAATATATACATATATTACTTTTGATGAAGTCATATTTTCATTTTAATGGTGTTCCAGTGTTAAGGCGTCAAATGACATTTTCCGCCTTTTATTTTATTTAGCCTTCATTCAAACTTTGTTTTATAATTTATATCACTTATTGGGCATTTTAGTTTACTTATTTTTACTCATGATTTTCACTTGCCTATAAAAGACGATTACTTTACACATTTTTTATATATTGTCAATATTGAATGACTGAGAGCAATGTAGTTTTTCCCATGTCCAACCTATTTCCTCCCCTGTTCGGGAATTCCACGAGTTCAAGGAATTTCGAAAGTCGCCCAGCGATTTTTTTTGAGGCCGCAAGAAGAAGGCACTCCTGAAGGCTTTGGAGCTCACCAGCCTCCTTTGGGCTTCAGCGGTGTATGCCACGTAGCAGCACCGAAAACCCTATTCCAAGTGACATCCCAGGATCAGAAGAGCGTCAGAAACATAAGAAGAAATGTCACCTTACAGAGCAAACCCCCCCCCCCCCACGACTCTAACCCCCCTTAAGAAGAAGCATGAACATCTTTCATGTACATCGTCCCCTTTTGCTCTGTAAGGCCAGGCAGTGTATTTCACCACAGATTGGAACTTTCCGGGTACAGTCAACGACCCAAATGTGTTGAGACCCACCCCTGTGGATCAGCAACCTGCCAGCCACCTGTGAACAGTTTCATCCTACCAGTGGCCATATTTACTGTTCCCCTCCTTGGAGTGTTCGCAGCACGGTACACCTTCCGTTTTCACTTGCAACCAGCGTACGAAATGTGTCGCCATTCGATGTGTGCCGGAAATATGCAATGGCGTCTGCTGTGAACTTTCGGGGGCCTATCATAAATACCCCCCAGTGTCCGCCATTGAACAACGCATATTTTGGGGCGTGGAAACGCTACTTGGAGTGGCTTTCCATGGACTACCCTGTGTTCGCCCGCCCCACGGCCAACGTCTTTTCATCTGACCTTTGCTGAACAGTATTCCGGAACTTTCCACACCGGGATTCGAATCCGGTCCCCCAGTGCAATTGTGATCGGTCAAGGACCGTGTATGTCCCGGAACAGTGCTTCGTACCCCAGGACTCCGGGGTTTGAGTGTATTTGGATTGCCCTGCCTTTTGATTTCTCAGGTCATAGTGTGCACACATAGTGTGCTACGAACGTCAGTGAAAACATCATTTTCAAATATTTTTTTAATCTTTGTGTGGTTGTGCGCAGTCCAGTGGAGCTTGGTGTTTACCATGGTCCTTTTGCTCTCGCCTCGAACTGTCATCCTGATGAGGCGGAAGATTGCGAGCATGCGGCCTTAAGGTTTCTCACGGATTAAGTTCGGTGCTTAGATAGCACTTGTTCTGAAGACATTCGCATGTATCGCGTTACGATGCAGTGTGTTGAACTTTCCGCTGACTCCACGGACCTCCGAACAACACTTTATATCGCATGTTGACCAACCGTCAGCATTGTTGATTACGAAAGACTCTTCCAGCGTGTGGCTAATGAAAACAAAGACTCTCTTTCAGCATTCAAGCTTGAGCTTAATTCTGTTCCATTTAATTTTCGGTGAAGGGTCTCCGACATTTTTTTATTATTATTTTATTTTATGTATCCTTTTTGTTCATGTAATAAACAAAACCTTTTAAATTTTGGTGAATGGCAGAAGGTTCAATTTAAACTTTTAATTATTACAATTTCAATTTTAGAAATTGTTTCGCAAGAGGGAGTGTCGTACCATACCCCGTTCGATTAAGAAATATTGACCCTGGCAGGCCTTGTCAGCTCCTGCTCAGAAATGTGTAGAATAAGCTTTTTACAGGAAATGGTAAGAACACTGGCCTTTGGCAAGAGGTGACGAGAGGCCAAGCGAGGGTTTAAATAGGTGCGCATGAGAGCGACACGGGTCTTTTAATCTGGAATCATCGGAGAAGCAGGAGCTACTGGTCTTATTTCTAAACCGAACAGGGTAAGCTAGTCTACACCCATTCTGCCATTTGCATTGCTCACTTCAGTCTAGAAACGAATCATGAGTCTATTTTAATGAATAGTTAGATATTTGTACCTGCCCGTTCAGGGCTGTCTCTACCATCGACTAGTACTAATAGTACATCCCTATTTAAGATCCCCGCGTCCAGAGGAACGCTACGATAGGACGTTCCTCCGTTTTCCTTAATTTTTTCACATGGTTTCTTCCAGTTGCGAAGCCCTATTTTCCTGAAACTTGATTCTGCATATCCTGAATCTGTGCCAAATTTACGGCATGGAAAACAAAAGCATGCGTCAAGTTCCACACTATTTTCTAGCCACGGCGCAGATGCAAACCAGTATTTTTGAAATAATCGCTTTCACTTTCCGAACATAGTATTTGGATAGTTTTGCAAAAGTGGTTGCCTAGGATTATCTACCCCAAGATCAGTAATTATTTTCACATTAGTACATTCACTTGTTTTGTCTAACTTTGAATTGATTTTTTTTTTTGATTTTGATTTGATTTCTTTTACTTCGCGTTTTGTGCCTCTTGGCTAATTTGCGAAGATGGGGATGATTAATGAAATGATGAAATTGATGAATGGACATTCACAAACAACCAAGCCCGACCGGGATTCGAACCCGGGACCCTTGGCGTCGCAGCGCGATGTGCTAACCACTCGGCCACAGGGTCGGGCGCCTAACTTTGGAACGTCAGAACTTGGATCAACATCATCTTCATTGTCGTCATGTTCCACATGTTTTGAGATAGTTTTAAAATATCCAGTTTTGATAAATTTATCCATTCAAAATGGAAATGCACAACAACGCTAGAACTCTTCCCACACACGAACAAATACACAGTGACCGAAGCAACCCGATAGCAGACCTTGCTCGCAAGCAAGAAGACAAAGCTAATCTGTGGCTCTGAAGCTGAAGCAAGGAGCAATTTTAAATCTCAGAACAATGTCAGTACTGGAGAACTCTCTCCATATGTCGCTCGACCCCCTACTGTTGACCGCTCGGCCTCGGCGGAGTCTTTGATTCCATCTGTAACGGAAGGGTCATTGCAACAAAAGGCAAAAGGTTTTCACAAACTTAGGGTAAGGTAAGGGTAATAACCTCAAAGCATTTTATGCCTTTGGTTATAAACTGGTAAGCAACGAAAGGGTGGAATTTTGCTGTCCTACATTTGCTTCTGAAGATTTTCTTCGGAACAGTGTTTCCAACTCTGCTACAAATTTACCAGAAAATAATATGTAGTATTAATTTAGGATAATTTTTAATCGATCAAAATTTTGTTTGCGGGGACCAGAGTTACAACTGCCGGGGCCAAAGCCCCCCCAGGCCCCCCCCTAACGACGTCCCTGACTACAGCTCTGGTAAATCTAGGCAATCAATACACAAACGTTTTAAGGCAGATCTCTTAACTATATAGAATCTAAAAAGCAGCCTACAAAATATTTGTGAGAACATGTTACACTCGATATTATTTCCGTTCCACAATACACATATCATTTTGTGGCAGCAATCGATTCACAAACAACATTTTAGGGGGATTTTAAGGAATTTGAATTTGAAAAAGAGACTACAAACTATTTGTCAGAACAAGTTACACTAAATACGTTTCCATTTCACAATGCACTTACAATGTTGCTGCTGAGATTCCTGTTCAAGGCATTCCATTCACTCCCACTGTAACACACTGGTATGTGCCTGGCTCAAACGATAAGTGATCTTGAAACTCTCACACTCGATTGCTGATAGAATAGGAACTCAAGGTACTGAATACTATTTTTACTTTTGACTTATTGTTGTGAGAAGCAAAAGAAAGGTAAAGAAATGAGAACAATTGAAACTTGTTTACTTCCTGCCTGCAGCACAACAATGACCGAGAACATTTTTCCTCAATAATATTTACACGGGTATCAATTTGGTGCTATAAAAGAAAAGGGGGAGGGGTATTATTATATTCTATTCTATATATTATATTTCTATTTGTCCTCATTTCTATCTCTGCTTTTACTGAACAATTTATCATACGTCACTATTCATGATATTAAGGTGAAGTCATGCCTCTCGTCCAAGCACGGCTGTTTCTCCCCTTCCCCCACCCCCTTTTCCGAAGAGAGAGGAGTTTCCCTCATATACTTACATTGAAGAAAAGAACAATTTTACATTTTCTCCTGAACTATTGAACTTGCGACCTTCAAATTTTTAAGGTACATTATGGAAAGGTGTATTTTATGGTCCGTAAATTCAAATTTCTTGTATCACAAATAGATCGATACTTGGTTTTATTTACATTAAGTTTGGCAAGAGAGAAGAACTGCCTGTGAAATGATCTCAATTGCTGGAACTTAATAGCTCCGTCTTCTTCCTCATTTTCAGCCAGGATAAACAGGTTCTGAGAATCCAGCAGGCAGTCCGTCATCTGTTTCGCAGGAGAAGGGGGTAGGGGTGGACTGTGTTCTCGAAAACAGCCTTGTTGGTCTTTGCCAGCCATGGACTCTGAGATATGAAAGAACTTTGTTCACAATTCATGTCCCTGCAGCTAGGATGACCAGAACCAGATTTTCTGAAACGAAAAAGAACCAGATTTTCTGAAACGAAAAGCAGGACATCCATGGATGCATACGGGGGTGATTTCTGTAACTAAAAGAACACAAGATCAAGTGACCTTCCCCCCCCCCCACACCTTTGGGAATGAAAAAGTCACGCTGCTTATATGTCTCCTGAAATATTACACAATATTATTTGGTATATTTTCTTTTTTCTTTTATTTGTATTACTTAACGTCGCCTTAGTCACTTTTGGCTAACTGCAACAATGAATATGAGTGATATGATTAAAATTCACGAGTGGACACTCACAAAGAACATCCATGTGCAGGGCGAGAGTTCAACCACTCGTTCACGGAGGTCTTCCCTTTCCCTTTTCATTTCTCTTGTTCATTCCTCCTTATTAAACCTTCCTATCTCTCATTTTTTTGTGTTTCCTTCCTTTCTTACCATAAAAAATCCATACATTGTGAAATAATAGCTTTTTAAATATTAATACTAAGAATATATTTGTCTCTTGCCGCAGCTGTAGTAATCATCTCATCAAGGCATCAAAGATGCAAATCCCATAAGTAGGCTATTTTTAATTTTCAAAGCCTCCCTGCATATATTTTGTCATCACTCCACCCGGTACCTTGCATATCACACCATGAAGAGACTGTATGTAATTTCTGCTTCCAAGCAATAAATATAAGCTTTACAGTAAGACCAAGGCCGCAAGCGAAGCGAGCGTGAAAAGTTTTAGATCTACAAGTATTTCTTTGCAAACTAACAATACTATTATTTAAAAGGCTCTAACAGTTTCACAGAGGTATATAATTCGTCTGGATATTTGGCAGGACATTTCGCAGGACGCTGTTGAAAAATAGGACATATTTGGATTTTTGAGTTGCATCGCAGACCGCAGGACATGACCCTCAAATAAAGGACTGTCCTGTGAAAATCATGGCGTTTGGTCACCCTACTGCAAGTCTAGTGAGCCGAGATGCAAAAACGAATTTTCGTACGGGGGTCAAGTACTGGGATAAACATGCCCTTTCAAGTCTTCATTAATCGGATGATATACATATTTACGTCACTGTTAAGCTAACTTCGATGAAATAAATACAAGGTAAAGTACATTGAGAGAAGAAAGCATGTGTGGTTTTCATTGAAGGCATAATCCTATCATTCACATGAACTGACTGTAATTTTATTATTTTACGTCTGTTTTCTACTTCTTTGGTCAGGAGCGACGATGAATGATGACAGATGAAGTGATGGAGTAGATAATGGGACAACACACATCTATGGCTTACCCAAAATCCGAACTAAATAAATTATTGGGATGCATATTTAGATCAGCTCCTTGAAAAAACCAAACCTAGTCCCAGGAATATTGTTTTCGTATTCACCAGTGTTCTGTAATTGATCTCTGCATCAACCTCCATACACGATATGAATCAAAACAACTTATTGATATTCTGTATCGTCTCACTCCATCATAGAGTGAAACAGACTATTACATACTAGATATCTGCTACAATACATTCCTAACCATCGTTAGTTAAAACGTAGTACATTCAGTTAATTTTGGAGAATGTAGACCGCAACATCAATACTATTGATGGAGATTGCACTTTTCATCTTGGAGTTGGTATTCAATACGTAACTCTCAGACTTTCGTGGCACAGTGGTTAGCAAAAATGTGCTGCAGTGCCAAACATCCCAGTTTCTAATCCCTGCCTGTCCACGAGTGTCATTCGTGAGTGTCTCTTCATCAGTTTCATATTTCATAACTCATTCTCATTGTCGTGATTAGCCAAAGTGGCAGTGGTAGAAAAGAAACTCAAAATCAATCATTTTGTGATCCTTTTAACAGCACTCAATGTAATCGACATCGTGCCTAGATCTGCACACCCTCTTTTTTGAGACACTAAAGTACTGACAGGGCCTGGGGTGGGGTTGGATTACATACTGTAATTTGCGTTAATTATTTAACGATTTCAAAATGTCAAAAGAACATAAGCGGTTCCCCAAAAATTATATGTTCACATGAAATAAACATTTATAAATATGATTTTAAAAGAGTAAACTTACCTTACAGTGCAGTAATGTTCTTGTGTCTTCACAGATTTCGGAGTAGTAACAACAACAACAAAATTGTAGTAACAATTTCGAGAATCCTGGAGCTAGGAATTTCTGTCAAGTTTAGTTAATGACTTAAGATAAATAGAACCGAAGAGCTTGAGGATGCAGGTCTACTTGTTTGCCTTTGTGGTTTGGAGGGACATTACAAAGATCCTTCCCAATAGCTCAGTGTCCCCCTTTAATCGAGAGGTCCCAGGTTCGATCCCCGGTAAAGGCACATTGTCCATTGATTCATTTGTTTTTTTTTCTTCTTTTAAGTCCACTTTATGCACAGATAGTCTAATTTGGACTGAATCTACAGCGAGCCCGTAGCAATGAATGAGCAAAGGGGGTTATTACTATCATGTGATCATTTTTATTACCTTTTTGTTACTAGTTATAATGGATGCGTTATAGTGTGTTAGTGTGCGCATTAAAAATATACTGCACCACGCAAGGGCATCCGCATGAGGAGGAAGAGGGAGCACTTGCACTTCCGAGATATCTGGAAAATATTTTATGTAATTCAAATGGTGAATTTATAGCGATATTTTATTACAAAGAATATTATTTTCTGCAATTTACAGGCTGTCTGTTACAGCAGGTAAGTAATTAATTGCCATGTTCAAAAAAGTAATGAGAGAACTTTTTCACAATAAAGATTACAATCATGAGTGTCGTAATTAGGGGTGTGCGGGAAGGGATTTTTAAGAAAATATTAATAATCCTGGCGTTCGCGCCTGAAAAAATTCTTCATGTCAGGAAATTTCCAGATGCAGTGAAAATCTCGAATTGTACACACGATTTCCCCTTCTAGTGATTGTTTTTGCACTTCTACAATAAACACTTATTTCAAGAAATTTCACACAATCATTGTGCAGAACATATCAAGAATTAGCCTATTTTAAATAAGACCCTTTAGAATTTCTCGGCTGTTTATGTATTGTAATTAATATTAATTTTATTTAATATAAGTATTTTAATTTAAACATTATTATTATTATTATTATTATTATTATTATTATTATTATTATTATTATTATTATTATTATTATTATTCCTGAGACACTTGGTTCGGACCCTCCCCCCTCCAAAACATATTTGTGGATACGTGCCAGACTGTGGCGTATTTTAGTACTGCAAAAATATATGTTACACTTTCATATGTTTCTGAGAGTATCCACCATTCAGTTACCTTAAGAACAGGAACCAAAGAAACAACGAAAGAAAACATGTAAAAAAAAAATAAAAAAAAGTAAAAAAATTCTATCAGTAAAAACGCTTCAAATATGGAATACCATAGGAAATGAACAAAGAAGGGCTTATAACACAGAATATTAATCCATAACTTTTTAGATAAATACAAGAAAAGTAATCCCGTTTCTGAAAATCTAAAAGACTATCTACAGGATTTACGGGAAAGGGGGGGGGGGCTTGTTGTACAATTTCTTGAGTTGAGTTGGTGCTTTAAGTCCACTTTATGCACAGTAAGGCTAATCAGGACTGGACCTACAGTTTAAAGTGGGATCCGAACCACTTGTGCCTCCACCGGGTATCGAACCTGGGACCCCTTGATTACAAGGTGGCGACGCTACCACTGCACCATCGGGGAGGCCCTAGGGGGCTTGTTGTAGACCCAACATTTTCGGAACCACCTCAATTATACAATTGGCACTAGAAAAACCAAGCATGGATTTACTTTCATCACCAGATGTACTAGGTGTAGGTGATGTTGAAGCGATATCATTGTGAGCAGAGGTTATACACAAAACATCAGAGGTAGATGGGAGAGGAGTGAGATGTAGCACTCCAAAACGTTTTATATCCATAATGAGATATTACGCAAATTGTTTTTCCAACTCGGGTGAAAAAATTGGTTCCCTTCCCATCTTCTGCAATATCACTTCCTGTGGTAGTACCCGGTTTGATGCAACTAAATTTAATAAACTGAAGACTAAAGTTGGTAAACTCTGTAAGTGCCACAATAATTCAAACACTGTTTTCCACGTCAAACTGTGCAATGTGCCATGCTTTATAATGTGGTAAACGTGAAAAGTGGCTGGTAGTTCTCTAAGTAGTAAATAGGGCGTGTAATGAGGTCACTAGTGTGAACGTTCTTACGGACTGATGTGTGGAAGGATGCAGTTTCCCAACACTCATTTTTGGCACTTACGTTTACTACTTTTAGTCCTCAAATTGTTACAAACCTATTAAATATTCACATACTTTCCTCTACTTTATTTATGTTTTTTGTCACGTAAAAACATAGATCATAGAAACCATGAAGTAAATGAGATTAAGTGGTCTATTTGTTAGGGATGTGCGGGACAGAATTTTTTTTTTGTCAGGATGGGAATTTTTTCTAAGTCGGGAAATGTTTGAAATTACCCGAAGCTGTGAAAATTAATTAATTACCTTTAAAATGACCATTCGATATTTCCCAAATGCTCAGGATCCCGAAAAGTCTGGAAATCATTTCCCAAAGTCGGGATTGGGATGGGAAATTTTTTTCCGATCTCGGTCCCGACGTTTCAGGATCCCGCATACCCCTACTATTTGATATCTGTGCATTGTAAAAAAGTTCCAAAAAAGACTTTTCATCAACAAAGTAATTGGTGTTTATGAAAAGGAAGAAGGAAGGAGAATCAAGTTTCTATTTAAATAGTAGGCTCAAACCTGAACTTTTATACATGCCAAATTTTTAATTCAATTTGAATTTTTTGATTTTTGTAGAGCAATAATAATAATAATGAAGCTAAGACTGAAGGGCAAGACATGAAATCCCCGAGGAAAAAAAACTGTGGATGATCTTGATATCAACCCAAAATCGGCAAGAGTAATTCATTATATGTTCATTACAACTTGGGTGCTCATCAAAATAAATTGTGCACTAATGAATGCCTAAAAGATAGTACATTTCTTCTGCTCAATTTTTTTTGTGGCGATTTTAACTTTATATTAAGTCAGAATCACCATGAGTAATCCATTAATATCTTCATTACTATTATTGTGCTAATTAAACCTAGCTTACCGGTGCCCTAAGAGAACTTACTTACCAGAAGGGGGCTCACAGGTCGACATTTTTTTATCACTAAAATTCCAAAACTGGGTATATAATCAACAATATGTGCAGTTATTTATTAAGTAATTATAAATTAAAAAAATACCATCATTAATAAAAAATAACCAATAGAATTGCATGAGTGTGTCACATATTTTACCATTCGCTAAAACTCACTAAAAACATTTTTATTAATGCTGTTTTTGTTTATAGATGTGAAATTGTTTATTAATGAAAATAATTACAAAAATTACTATCATTGCCAACCTATTCTATTTTCACTGTCATGAGTGCCTCGAATAACATGCATTATATATATATATATATATATATATATATATATATATATATAATACGCTCGATAGGCTCACCTAATGCATTTTGCCTCCTATTTGCATTACATTTATGTTTTTATGAACGAAGGAAATACAGAAACTTTGAGATCGCCGTAGGGAACAATGTAATTTCTTTTCAATTTTCAATTTTTCATAAAAATTTTCACAGTTGAAAAATAGGAAAGATAGTGATGGTGGGCCTTACAGCACTCCATCAAGCCCCTCCGGTAAGCTAAGGTTAAAATAAATCGTGTGCTAACAAATACATAAAAGATAGTACATTTTTGTTGCTCAAAAAGATTTTTTTTTGTGTGTGTGACAATTTTATCTCACTATCACGCCAGACTCGCGATGATTAATTCATTAATATTTGTGTGCTTTCATGAGATAATGATGTCAAACATTTGAGATTAATTTTAATAATTTATTAATATGTGGCAGTAGCGTACGCAGGATTTCATGTAAAACTTTCTCCAAATTCACATTACCATTGTCTTATTATAATTTAATTAAATAATAGTACTTATAATTAATTAATAATACTTATAATTAATTACTACTAGTATGAAGTAGTAGAGGTCGACATAAAATATAGTATTTATGAAAGCAATAGAACGAAATTACTTTCTAGTCATTCGATTTTTAACAAATTCTAGGGAGAATATTTTATTCTTTTGTATGAAATAAGGAGCAAATTTACAATACCGGACCCCTCCCCGATTTTTGTAATATTTCGCATCCTCACTAATTGAGGCCTCCTAGTCACAAATTTGAATTTAAAATTTGGGGGTCACTTGTAGAAATTGCAAAATACGCGAAATTGAGTGGTCCGCGATCGGAACAGAAACCCTGTATTTCTCCACGAAAACAATGGTTATTGCAATATTTTAAGTTTTAGAATGAAATTTATATATTCCTGATATTACTACGACCCCAAATTTTAACTATGCTTCCCTAACCTAACCTTACTGTGAATGGTTTGGGGCTATCCTTGAATGGTTTGCGAGGATACCCGTGCATGGTTCTAAGACCCCAAATTTTCTATGTTGGCATAACCTAGCCTAACCTAACCTGCTACGTCCCTCCTACACACAATTACCACACTCTATACACTTCAATTAGGAGGACGGCAAAAGTCTACCCATAAGTGCTAACTTCTTCCAGTCGTTGAACATAGACTCAAGTATCTCAGGGCTTGCTGGGTAAAACGTGAACAACAGCTTTATATAGATATATATGTTTATTATAAACTTATCATAAGAAAGTCTGTTAGCACACTAGTCTTTAACCTTTATCACTTAAGTGCATTTACATTTACCATACACGTGCATTCACCACTTCTGGATCCAAAAGGGGGGAAGGGACCATTCAATTTATTCCTCGCAGTGAGGCGCCAGGGGGAGTATAGGGACCTAATTTTATTTAGGGCGCTGTTCGCTGCTGACGTCACGGGCTCCCCTGTAAGAGAAAGTAGTATGTGCGCGGTACCCCCAACCACAGTTAGGAACTGGCCGTAGCTAGCCGGCACCTCCGACAAGCGGGCGCTGGGTAAAGGATTAAAGGATGCCGCGACACCCCGGCGTTAGCTAGGAATCGGCAAGCCGACCGGTGTTTCCTGTACAAGGGCGGCAGGTTAGGAAGGAGGTCTAGGTGCTCCTAGACAAGCCAGGCAGGTAGAACCTGGCACCTAGACCGGGTAGTTAGGTTGCTGCAAGGCTCTTCTTCTTCTTTCTTCCTCCTTCCTTCCTTCCTTCTGGGATGGCTGCTAGGCTTCTGGCTGGATGGCCGGTTTTTCCCAGGATGTTTGCCAGTTGACATCCGGGAGCCAACTGAGCTCCGGCCTCGCTGCGCTGGGTTTTATACTCGCGGTGGCGCATGGGTGGTGAAAATTTTAACTACAAGTACGCGTTGCTAACTCATTTTTTTACATATTGCAAACTTCGTACTGAGAAATATCAAGGTTTTGACATTGAGAAATCACTAGTGGGAAAATCACTAGATGCACGTGACAATATAAACTAAAACTGTGTGCATTCAGATAATACAATTAATAATGAGCCTCGCAGGACTCTGTTATTCTAAACAAAACGTTGAACAATGTAAATGACAATAATTGATAACATTAAAAAGAATATAGCGACCACGCAGGGTCTAATAATGAGTGAAGCTAGTAAACGTAGAGGTGGAACCGTTAACGTTTTCAGAATACATTTAAGCGTACGCCTCGCAGGGACATTCCGCTTAACTCTTTCATCCGATTAAAAAGAATATAGCGACCACGCAAGGTCTAATAATAATTAAATGGCGACCAAGCAGGGTCGTTACATATGCCCCTTCCTCGGGCGAAAATTTTGAAGAAATTTAAACCTTACAATTTATGAAAAAAATTTATGAAACATTAATATAAAATTCAATAGAAAATATGACGGTAATAAGAGTCTGTTTCTTCTACACATTAGTCACTAGGTCATCTTTTTCCTCTACCCCTTCTCTTCTTTGCTCCGATGAACACCTGTAGAGGCGAAGGTTGTCGAAGTTGACTCGGTCGACGGGTTGCCTGGTCCTGGGGTGAACTAACATTGCTGTGTTGTTCCGAAGATCAGTGGCTAAATAAGGTCCAATATACACTTCGAAGAGCTTAGCTATTGTTCTATTCTTCCTCGAACTAAGCTTATGATTTCGAACAAGAACCAAGTCGTCTTCGTGCAGCTCGAGCGCATGGCCTTTAGTCTTAAATTTTCGTTTCATATTTCTAGTGCGCTCTTTGGACTTGGCTAGAAATAGCTTTTGGTTCCAGTTGGAGATTTGCGGGTCTACTTCGTTGTTAGGCCAGTTGAAATGATCAAGGACTTCATTAGGCATGAATACACGGATTAATGACCCAAGAACAATACATTGTAATATCTGATACTGAATGTAGAACAAAGTAACTAGCCAGCTGATAACCAATACACTCACAAATAGATATCGTGATGGTCGGATAATGTTCCGAGTTTTCCACAGATATAGTTCATTCTCCAGAACTTCCATCAGGAAAAGTGGCACAGAATACGGCGTGTAAAGAACAGTTTCGGTACACTGCAACATCTCACACTTATCTTCCTTCACTGGCACGAGCTTCTCAGGGATTCTCTTCAGAGTACAGTCCAGCACACTTCTCGACTCCTGTGTTTGGGAACCAGTCAAAATATCTACTGACTCTACTTTCCGTCGTAGGTCCGCGGATTTATACATCTCAACATCCTCTTCCTGGGCCATGTGGATGTACCGCACTGCTTCAATATTCAGAGGATTCCCTACCTCGTGATCAGGAGTTCTCCCGAAAAATAACTTCACTGAGCTTCTTCTGAATCGCATCTCTACATCGTGCTGCTCGATGAATTTCATGACTAAACTAAGATCTGTAACAATATACTTCACAGTTCCGATCTCCAGTCCCACACGTCTACTTCCGATGACACGCTTTCTATGGCTTCCAGAAAAATCTACCAATCGCACCTCTGGAACTCTCTGGATCTGTATGCCAGGTATCTTATCTACTAACTTAGTCCACATTGAATAATTAAGGATCGAGCATTCACTTCCAGTATCAATCACACAGGTTACTGTAAAGTTCATTAATTTAGCTTGCACCACTGGAGATCTGTATCTAATTTTGGATTCCCTTGCAGACTTCAATTCCTTTTGTAAATTGGTCTCTTCAGTTTCTGTTAGCTGAAAATTTACTAGTAACTCTTGGACATCTTTGTCTATTAATTTGGGCCACTCCATCGAAGTCCCTTGCCTAAACAGGAACGAAGCATTTAGACAAGGTCCTAGTTTGTCTGGCTAGACTGGGACCTTTGATTTTGATGAAACTCCCGCGCTGTTTCTACGGCCTCCTCCTGTTCCGATGTAATGTTTTGTCTAGGAGAGGGAGGTCCGCGAATCTCATTCTGCTCACCCGTAAATCGTCGTCTCGGAGGACTAGGGCTACTTCTACCTTCACGGATCCTTCTTGGGTCAGGAGATCTACGTCTTTGGTTTTGGTAAGGTCGGAAAGAGTTTCTTCTAAAATCACGCCTGCCTCCTCTTTCATTAGTGAAACGTTGAGGGCGCTGATAATTACCTTCTGACCTCGTTTCTATGTTCCGGACTTTATAGTTTCTTGAGGGATTCTGTTCTTTTCCTTTCGGTTCATCTTTGATCCTCCATGCATCTGGCTCATCATAGATTTCAAAATCCTTCAGGAAATGAGTTAGGTCATCTACCGTTCTAGGCGCATGTGCTAAACAAAGGTTTCGCATTCTATAAGGAAGTTGTCCGATGATCAAATTAAGTACTTCTCCCTCATTAAGGTTATCACTCAGGTTTCTATAGGCCGCATAAACGCTCCAGGCAAAGCTCTCCATACTTTCGTGGACAAGTCTGGAATATCTCCTGTTTTTCACAGCTGTTAGCTGCCGTTGTCTAGCCTTCTCCGAAGCGAATTCTTCTTTGAACCTGGCGCAAAAGTCAGCATAATTCACGAAACTGTCGATATTTCCTGCAAGCCAGTGTTCAGCTTTATCAGTGAAGACTCTAGGAAGCAACTCTAGCCTATAATGTTCGGGTACCTGCATAAGTTCAAAGCTGACGTTGAGCTCCCGAAGATATTTTTCAGCGGACTGAGCTTCAATGTCGCCTTTAAATTTAGAAATGTGGGCGATATCCGCCATTCTAGGCATCTTAAAATCTGGCCTTCTTCTAGGTGGTGATCCATCTGAAGTATCATCGTATCGAGGCCTCTTTCTTCCGTCAGCCTTCATTCTGTTGGCAGAGAATAAAGGTTTCTCAGCTAACCTGGGCGGCTCATAAGGAGTAGCATCCGGATTCAGATCTCTATCCGGAGTAAAAGGGCTGGAATGAACATCTGGAGTGGGTTCTGGCTGAACATTCAATCTTTGGAACTGAACCTGAAGTTCGCTTACCCTCTGGACAAATGTGCCTGTCTGATCTTGCATTTCTCTTCGTAGAGATACTTCAAGCTTCCTTGTCTCTACCCTAAGAGAATTCACCTTCTCTTCAGCTGCCTGCTCTACGTCCTTCCGCAGAGTTGAGGTTATTGACTCCATCACTTCCTTCTGTTCCTGCACGACTTTCTCGATGGATTCGGTCTTGTCACCCAAGTTTTGGACGGCTTTCTCAATGGACTCCACTGTAATTTCTACTTGTCCGCGCCACTGAGATAATGGTTCTAATTTTTCCTGAAGAGCATCTTTTAATCTTTCCTCAACTTTTACTATATCTTGCTGAGAAGTAATTTGGATACTTTCTACTCCGGCCTTAAGACCTTCTATATCAGTCCTCTGCTGGGCAAAGAGGGCTTGCAGTTCATTCCTACGCTTCTCTTCTTGTTCCTCTTTTTCTCTTCGTCTTTTGGCTTCTTCTTCCTCTTTTTCTCTTTGTCTTTTGGCTTCTTCTTCCTCTTTTTCTCTTTGTCTTTTGGCTTCTTCTTCCTTTTTTCTCTTTGTCTTTTGGCTTCTTCTTCCTCTTTTTCTTTCTTTCTTATTTCCTCTAGGCTCTCAATTAAAGATCGGAGAGTTTCAAAGTCCTTTTCCCTTTTCTCCTCAATTTCTCTTCTTTCTAGCTCTCTCTTCTCTTCAATCTCTCGTTTCTCTAGCTCTCTTTTCTCTTCAATCTCTCGTTTTTCTAGCTCTCTTTTCTCTTCAATCTCTCGTTTTTCTAGCTCCCTTTTCTCTTCATGAAACTCTATTAGGGATCTAAGTTCCATCAGTTCCTTTTTTCTCAGCTTTTCAGCCTGAACTGCCTCTCTTTTGCGAACTTTCTCTTCCTCCTGTTTCTCTTTCTTTCTGCGCTCTTCGTCTTCAAGTCTCTCTTTCTCTCGGCGTATTTCTTCTTCAAGTCTCTCCTTCTCTCGGCGTATTTCTTCTTCAAGTCTCGCCTTCTTTCTGTCTTCCCTATCTTTCGTCAGCCATTCCAATAACCAATGGTCTGATGGAGGATTGGTCAGCGGACTTGGTTCTTGTATTGCGGTCTCCGCTACTTGAGTCTGCGGAGCAGATTCACACGTCTGGCATTTAACTCCTACAGCGGGGAAGGTAGCCACATCTTTTCCATCACAGCTCCAGTGAATTTGGCGCTGGCACTGGCAACACTGGAAATGTGCTGCCTCTTCTCCCAGTTCTTCACAGCAACCATATCCAGACTCTGAATCCATGGTCTTCCTCCCTCTACTTCTCAGGTTCATACCAGTAAATTCTTGGTCCATGTTTAATACAGTCCACACTTTCACTTTCACTGGACAGTCCTTTTAATGCACGGTTCGGTTGGCTTCACTTAATCACACTGTTATGTTCGGGCCAAACGTTCTGGGCGCCAAAAACTTTATGCATTGGTGCTCACACTCCTTTCACAATCGGGCTATCTCGGTTTTGCAGAATCGGGCCCCACGTTAAGGCGCCAAAAACTTTATGCATTGGTGCTCACACTCCTTTCACAATCGGGCTATCTCGGTCTTGCACAATCGGGCCCCACGTTGGGCGCCAAAAACTTTATGCTACGTCCCTCCTACACACAATTACCACACTCTATACACTTCAATTAGGAGGACGGCAAAAGTCTACCCATAAGTGCTAACTTCTTCCAGTCGTTGAACATAGACTCAAGTATCTCAGGGCTTGCTGGGTAAAACGTGAACAACAGCTTTATATAGATATATATGTTTATTATAAACTTATCATAAGAAAGTCTGTTAGCACACTAGTCTTTAACCTTTATCACTTAAGTGCATTTACATTTACCATACACGTGCATTCACCACTTCTGGATTCAAAAGGGGGGAAGGGACCATTCAATTTATTCCTCGCAGTGAGGCGCCAGGGGGAGTATAGGGACCTAGTTTTATTTAGGGCGCTGTTCGCTGCTGACGTCACGGGCTCCCCTGTAAGAGAAAGTAGTATGTGCGCGGTACCCCCAACCACAGTTAGGAACTGGCCGTAGCTAGCCGGCACCTCTGACAAGCGGGCGCTGGGTAAAGGATTAAAGGATGCCGCGACACCCCCGGCGTTAGCTAGGAATCGGCAAGCCGACCGGTGTCTCCTGTACAAGGGCGGCAGGTTAGGAAGGAGATCTAGGTGCTCCTAGACAAGCCAGGCAGGTAGCACCTGGCACCTAGACCGGGTAGTAAGGTTGCTGCTAGGCTCTTCTTCTTCTTTCTTCCTTCCTTCCTTCCTTCCTTCTGGGATGGCTGCTAGGCTTCTGGCTGGATGGCCGGTTTTTCCCAGGATGTTTGCCAGTTGACATCCGGGAGCCAACTGAGCTCCGGCCTCGCTGCGCTGGGTTTTATACTCGCGGTGGCGCATGGGTGGTGAAAATTTTAACTACAAGTACGCGTTGCTAACTCATTTTTTTACATATTGCAAACTTCGTACTGAGAAATATCAAGGTTTTGACATTGAGAAATCACTAGTGGGAAAATCACTAGATGCACGTGACAATATAAACTAAAACTGTGTGCATTCAGATAATACAATTAATAATGAGCCTCGCAGGACTCTGTTATTCTAAACAAAACGTTGAACAATGTAAATGACAATAATTGATAACATTAAAAAGAATATAGCGACCACGCAGGGTCTAATAATGAGTGAAGCTAGTAAACGTAGAGGTGGAACCGTTAACGTTTTCAGAATACATTTAAGCGTACGCCTCGCAGGGACATTCCGCTTAACTCTTTCATCCGATTAAAAAGAATATAGCGACCACGCAAGGTCTAATAATAATTAAATGGCGACCAAGCAGGGTCGTTACAAACCTTACCGAGAATGGTTCGTGGAGCTATCCGTGAATAGTTTGTGGGCCAATTGCGATCACAGACCGATAAAAAATATTAGTTTCGTAGCACTAACGGCAAAATTTCCTCACTCAATTTCTACACGTGACCCCCAAATTTTAACTTGAAATTCGTGATTAGAGGCCTCAATTAGTGAGTATGCATAATATTACATAAATCTGGGAGGGGTTCAGTATTGTAAATTCTTATTTGAAATAATTGTCTAGTAAACAAGAGGTGAAACATTGTAAGTGTGAAGAAAATCCATAAAAACAAGAAAATATTTAAATAATCATAGTGTGGAACTCATCCAAGCTGCTGCAATGGTCTGGTCGGTACGGCATCTGACAACCACGCGGGACATCCGGGTTCGATCCCTGGAAGTGGTTGGAATTTTTCCAGCTCTGTCCCTAATAATTCTCATCTGGATTACCTCACTGTTCTTACCAACAAAGCATTTTTAAATAGTTAAGCTCATTGTTGTTTGAATTCAGAAATTCAAACGTGCCGTGCCGCGGTAAACAATGGGAAGACAGACTGATGACTGTATTCTTGTCCACCTAGCCTTTGCCTATACACTAGCTGCTTACAACGAACCAATGACTTTCTTTAGTTAATGCTCGTTGTTCAAACAAAAAGATACATGTTCATTGAACATTCTTGTAGCTGAGATACGAAATAACTTTTTTCTCTTTTAAATCATAGTTATCCTCATTTTATTTTCAAGGCATTCGTTCTGAAAGACGCACGTGCTTGGAATGATGTGCTTTTCTCCATGCTGCATGGGAATAATAATTCAAATTATAATTATCAGTATTAGTAGTTGGCCGCGGTGGCTCAGTCGGTAACGCGTCTGACTACAATGCTATAGGTCCCGGGTTCGATCCCCGGCCGGTTCAAATCCGGGAACTTTTCTAACGATGGAAGCGGCCCCGGCGTTTAACCCTGGGGGGTAAAGGCGGTCAGGGGCGTGATGCTGATCACATCACCCCCACTCACGACCAGATCAAGAAAGTGTGGGGCGTTACCCCCACACCCCCTATACGCCTTCATGTCGTAGTGCTAAGCACAGGGGAGCACTTTACCTTTTTTATTATTAGTATTAGTAGTAATAGTATTGTCGCAGATCTTTGATGGATAAATTGGCAATTTTATTTTTTCCCACAGCTTATTTCATAACATTTCAAAGCTCAAGGGGGGGGGGTTAAACCCCATAAAACCCTTTGCATGACCCACTGATATGTGGCGATTTCTACTTGACAAACGTGGTGGATGAAGCTTCAAGGATTCTATGGAATACCAAAAGCGATTGGGTCGTTCGCACCCCCTCCCCTCCCCACTCCAACCC
Organism: Lepisma saccharinum; assembly: GCF_977018435.1. Lineage (NCBI taxonomy): Eukaryota > Metazoa > Arthropoda > Insecta > Zygentoma > Lepismatidae > Lepisma > Lepisma saccharinum. The sequence continues at coordinate 48,829,690 of NC_139243.1, forward strand.
TGCCGAAATGGTCAAGAAAGAAAAGTACACGCGCCAACCACATGGGAAGAACCCTCCCATGTAAAGGGAAGAGGTTGACTGCGCTCCTTAATGACATTTTGAAACAATGTTGCCAAACTTAATGTAAATAAAACCAAATCAACCCATTTGTGATACACAAACATTGAATTTACGGACCATGAAGTACGCCTTTCAGTAATGTCCCTTTAAAATTTGAAGGTCATAAGTCCAATAGTTCAGGAGAAAATATAAAACTGTTCTTTTCTTCAATGTAATAAATGGGGGAAACTTCTCTCTTTGGAAAAAAGGGTGGAGAAACTGCCACGCTTGGATGAAAGGCATGACATCGCCTTAAATGTAGATTTTCTACATCATGGTAAGAGAAAAGAACCATGGTGGTCCACTTAGTAGGATGTCTGACTTATGTAAGATACCTGGTTTGTTTATCAGAATATATCTCTGGAGGGAATTTTCGATCTGTTCTAAGCCCCATGACAGGTTACGTTTGGAGCAGATTTGATGTATTAATCCACTCTAGAACGGTGCTCAGCATCTTCCGTGCCAGTCTTGCCTTAACCGCCAAGCTGTTCATATCTCAGACTGAGAAAATTGGCAGTATTACAGCTCAACTACATTCTGTGTGCACCTTAGGGTCTATATATGCGAAAAGTTGCTGCAAACAACCTTCTTCTTCCTCTTTTCTTGACCCGTCTACTTCTGTCAACTTTGGTCACATGTACTGAATCACTAGATACTTTTCACTTTTTATGTCACACTGCACACTGTTTTCTCCAACTGTGGTTTGATTTTTTTTGTTTTTGCTTTAAGTGTTTTTAAAAGCATATATTATTTATGTGAGTATTTTGCATCTCCTGGCATATCCATATAGTATCCACATTATATCTAATGGTGGTTCTGATAATAGCGTGATGATGGAAGTTGAGAACTGGACATGGCACTTAACCCATTGTATAGTAGTGATTGCTGTTGCTTGAATTCAGGACATTGTAAAAATAAATGATTAGTAAAGTAGGGGGCGCAAATAGCTTCCCCTAGTCACTTTTGCTTAACTGGAGACCATATTAAATTATGTAAGAGCTCGAAAATTTTATATTCCCTTCGTCAACTATCTCTTTACCTAAAAACTAAGTCAAAGCGCCTGTATAATCAATTGTTAGTACCAAAAAAACAATTTCGAAAGTACTCGCATATTGGAAAACCCAAAAAAGCATGCCTAATTTCTTCCCCAAAACAAGTTCGGGAAAAGATAGTAATAATGATTTGCCAAGATATTCATGTTACTTACAAAATGTCATTGCACAAGTGAACATAATTAGTTGAACGTGGCAAACTCAAAACAAATTTTGAACTTCTCAGAAACAATATTATGTTTACTTAAAAAAAAAAAACAATAAATGTAAGTTATTTCTTGTTTGCAAGAACTGTTAGCCTTTGAAGCAAGTATCACAAAAAATTGCACAGTTTTTGAGGCCGGAGCAGGTTTTGTGGAACCATATGAAACATTTGTGCAGTGGATCCTGTGGAACATGACTGGGGACAAAATTAGGAACAAGCATCAAACAACACTATTACTGCATAAATAGGAAAGTAAACTTAAGGAGCCCGAATTGTAACACAACCAAAGACCTTAACTACAGGGTGCACACAGGGTTCAATGTTAGTGCCAGAACTTTGGAACAAACCTAGAATCAGCCCTGTGGAAAATGACAATCATCCCAGAAGGTGATCGAGTTGGTGTTTTAAGTCCAGTTTATGCACAGGAAGGCTAATCGGAACTGGAATTAGTTTAAAGTGGGATCCACAACACTATGTGCCTCCATAGGATATCGAACCTGGGATCCCTTGATTACAAAGTGGCATCGGCGAGAAGTGAAAAAAAAAAACAGTTTCATACCATAGTTTATGTAATTATATTGGTTGTAGCAAATTCTAGAATTCAAATTGAAGAAAAAGCAACAACCACTTTTGCATGTGTGTGTTAAGTGTTAAGATGTGTTTTTGATTGTTTTGTTCTATTTTACATAATACTGGTGCTTTTCTGTAACTCTTACGTCATTATGAATATTGCAAGGAAGTTAGAATAAGTTTCCCAGTAGAATTCCCAGATTGTCCTCTTTGGCACAGAGACGGTGCTGGGGTTCTTGTGAACAAATATAGGTAATCAGGGTCTATTCTTGGTTAGAAGCAAAGGGTAAAACTGCATGTGCTTAATGAGGAGAAAGTAGATTACATTTATTCATGTTAGTGAAAATTTTCTATAAATATGCTGTAAATCTGTGGATGCAGGAGGATATCATTTCCAACTCCCCTTGCAACAAGGTACATGCTCATTTTAATTGTAACTGTGCATGTAATTATACAAGATTATTTCATTACATAGCTCCATTTACGCAGATGTTGCATCCAGTTTGCTGGCGGACGTGTTCTCGTTGCCCGGTATAATTGCTGCCGCTCCACGGAAGACTGCTATGAAAGGCACTGTATAAATTACCAATGAGGATCATAAAGAACTAATTATAAACTATCAATAATGCAATAATAATCTTTCTTGTTTAGGAGCATGAAAATAACGAACATAAAGAAAATGAGAACATCCTAAAGGAAATCCATTCTAAGAATTATGGGTGCATTTAGAACCATCTCTACCTTAGCCTTGTTGGCAAATTACAGGGCTTTGGCACAAAGTGATAAAATAAAAATCAGTGCAGTACCAGTTAAAAAGTGAAATGAAGAACAGCTAATCAACACACTAGACAAGTTCACCCACATGGCATTAGATATAAAAACATCTATGGAATCAGAGTAGCAGGAAGTATGAAAAACTGCCACTCAAGAAAGAAGACTTGACAAGTCCTTCCTGGCTAACCCAGGAAGATTTTGAAGGAACAACTTAAATCCAAAGTGTGGGATGATACACTTTCTAACAGGGCATGGCCCATACAGCAGTCATTTGGCAAGATTTAGACAGAGCAAATCCAAATTGCAATAACTGCGGAAATACAGAAGACACCCCAGAACATAAAATGTTGGTTTGTGTTCTACAACCAACATAACAAACGAACTGCACCATAAATTGCCGAACAATGATACCTACCAAATAAAATCTAAACACTGGGAAACACTGAACAAACTAGCAGATGAAGAATCAACAGTTGAGCTGAAAATATATCAGTGAGGAACCTGGCCAACAACTACCAGAAGCACAGAGACCACCACAACCTGAAGCCATGCAAGAACCAAGATGATTGAGAAGATTAAGAGCATTGCTGCCAGAGCAAATAATTACAACCACTCTTAGACCAGAACACTTGGGAGACTCCAAAAAGAGTGAGCAGAAAGAAAAACTACATCGCTTCAGAAGGACGTGAAGAGATCACAGCAAGACTACGGATAATATCAAGGTGACAACAGGAGTGCAGCACAAGAAGTTATTGGAGAGAGTGAGGCAGCACACATAGCAACAGGAAAACCTATCCTTATACCTTCATCATATCTAAGTTCCCTTTTCCTTCCTGATGTTACCAGGGGGTGTTATCAAACCTCCTCACGCATCCCAGGAACTTCTACCAAAGCTCATTCCGGTAGAATACTCTTCATGATGAGTGTTCCCAACAACCACTCCCTACCGTGACTGAACTTCCTTCACAAACTACTCCTACCAAAACGTTTTCAACAGAAAATAAGATGGAAATTAACAAACAAGACTCCATCAATGATTACAATAATATAACTTTTCATTTATTTTTTTTTTCTTTTCTTATACATAAAATATATTCTCATTATACACTATGTGGAAGAAAGTCATTGACACCACGTTTCAACGGATACCATCAGTTTTCTTGCAATCAATAGGAGGTTGGTCCGCCTTTGGCAGTGATAACAGCAGCCACTCGTCGTGGTAAACTGGCCACAAGGTCGTGTAGTACACCAAGTAAGATATTCTGCCATTCCTCCTGCAGTAGAGTCACCAACCCTGGAAGTGTAGAAGGGTGAGGTGATCGCGACTTCAATCGGCAAACCAGTTCATCCCATTGATGTTGTCAGGACTCTGAGCAGGCCAATCCAGTCTGGTGACATTATTTTCTGCATACCACTCCATGGTAGCCCTGGAAACATAAGTCACATTATCGTCCTGGAATGCACATTCTTAGTTTCCATAGAAACGCCACAACATGGGGAGCATGGAGTTGTCGAGAATATCTTGCTAGGATGCAGACATCATTTGGCCATATGCCGGTACCAGTGGACCCACGCCATGCCAGCTGAAACAACCCCAGAACATGATGCCGCCACCACCATATTTCACTGTGGGCACTACACACTCTGGTAACAGACGTTCTCTGGGTAATCGCCATACCCACACTCTCCTCTGATCGAAACAGTGTGAAGCTTGATTCATTGCTCCATAGAACCTTCCGCCATTGCTCCACCGTCCTGTTTCTCCTCTCTCTACACCAGCGTAGTCTGCCGTTTATTGTTTTTTGTTATCAGGGGTTTGTGGGCAGCGGCTTGACCATGATAACCGAGCGCATAGGCCTCCTTGCGAAGTGTCCTGGTCGAAACAGTCAAATTGGTCTCACTGTGAATGCATCAGACGGGTCCTGTTTTTCCGAATCTCCCTCTTCAGCCCTCTCCTGTCCTGGTCGTCCAATCTCTTGGGTCTTCCACTGCATGATGCATTGCTGCAGTGTCACTTTTCCTTCCACTTCTTCATGACAAAGGCTACAGTTGATTTAGGGACCTGTCTGGCATCGGCTATGCTCTGTATACTCATGCCTCTTATGGAGCAGCCTACTATGATCCCTCTTTCAACCATGCTGAGCTCTTTCCTGTGCGTCATTTTATCATCGAATGATCTGAGAAGCCTCCTGCTGCCATATATATACCAGTCTGTATTTTCTTTTGGATGATGAGTTCGTTTCAGAGTTGAAACCAGGGTATCCAATTACTTTCTCCAACATAGTGTACAAGACAAATCAATAATATAATATTTACCATTTAGTACAGTTTGCTTAACATTTACTTATCTCCTAATTATATAAATATTTATATGCTTTTAATATAATGCCTCAAATTTTTTTCTCATTTATTCCTTCACACTACATCAAACATTCCATCTCGAACCTCCGATTCCACAACAATAAGAATAAATGCAGAGTATCCTAATTACTCATCTTATCATGAAATTTGTAGACAAATAGTCACAGCATAATTAAATTAACTAAACAGATTCAGCTTCCAAATTCAAATTCATTTCATTGTAATTAATGCTTCAACAAACAATCTATCTTTACTTTTCCATATTATTCTTGTACCACCAAACTAATAATGAAAATATACAAATTACTAAATTACTATGTAAACCAAACCTGTCCTGCAAACTAGAACAAGCTTGGTCAAAAATTATGTTCTACTATTATTGTATTACTATTGTAATTAAATTGTTTTGAAAAAGTTTACAAAAACAAAATAAACAGGCGAACAGTCTTTCAAGGGAAATTACATCTTGGTTTATTTTTAAAGGCACCATGACATAAGCACCTGCCCCTGAAAGTAGGCAGGCTTTCTTTGGTGGTTCCACCTTTATTTCCTCACCTCTATGTAAATATTAAACCCATAAATCGTTTGTAATGCATAGAATTACTCCGTCCGCTAATGTGCCTTCATGGCATGGTGAACTTTACCTTTTTTTTTTACATAAGAATGCATAAAAATGTGTTGTTCTTTTTCAATTCGATAAATACCTTTTGAGACCATCGACACACATCGAACATTATTGCAAGTGACTCCATATCTGTCTTGTATCCATGTTTTTATTTTTATTGTACAAAATATTTTCTTTTAAACCCTACAAGTTTACTTTATTCCATACTAAATGTTCATGCAGATAATTATATTAGTGTATAATTTTTGAAGAATATCCATTCTGTATATCTTGATCTTGTGTATCTGACTTGATACACAAATTTTGAGACTTTCTGTGAATACCTTACACCAGAATTAGTAAAGAACATGTTATTTCATCTAGGATACAGAAGGAAAGTTTAAATATGTTCCCTAGTGTTTTCAGCATTCAATCCAAGGACTTGTTTGAGATTCATTTGATCATGTACAAATAGCTTTAGACTATTAAAACACTTTGCCCAAATATTTCCTATCTACGTTATGTCTGGGGAAGATAATAAATACTCGATCTTAAGAGTGGCCTGGAGGTTGGCATGAAAGTAGTTTCCTGGCCCGATGCGATACAGAGACACCTAGCGACATATCAGAGGACTAGGAAGAGAACCTTCCTCCCTTCACCACCCCCTCCCCTCCGCGTGACTCCCGCAGTGAGGTTTCCAGGAAAAGGACACCCACCTGTTTCTTTTCATTCTGGTTTCGGAGGCTAAAATTTCTCCACTGGCAAAGCAATTCGCATTTCACTGCTTGCTGGCTGACTCTTGCATGGAGCGAGACGAGTGGCAGGCTCCAGAGACAGAACCTTCATCACTGAAGTTTTGATTGAATAAATTTGGTTGATTACAGTGGCTACTATAATTATGTTGAATTTTCTTGTTGAGGTTAGAATTATCAATTGAGAGTAAAGAAGGAAAGAAGGAGGTAGAGAATATCAGTTGAAAGAAAGTATTTTTTTAAGGGGGTGTTCTTTTATACAAAATCGATATATAATAATAATGATAATAATAAGGCAAGAATTAGTAACAATTAAAGGAGAAAGACGGACAAAAGAATGTAACAAAATGTACAGTAGTAACAAAGATGTCAGGAAACAATAGTATAATATTGAACATACACTTTGATGAAGTAGTTTTCTTTGTTATGATCTGAATTAAGTCCCTTTGCACAGTTCTCATCGTTGGAGTTCACAGCAGCTATAATCGGCCAAGATTGATTGATTTTGTTTATTTTACTTCGCCTTTCTGCCACTCTTGGCTAATGATGATATGATGTAATCGATGAAGAGACGCTCACGAAGGACACGTATGCCCAGACTGGATTCGAAACCGGGACCACTGGCGTCGTAGCGAAATGAGATAAATACTCCGCCACGGGGCCGGATAATCGGCCAAGGGTGGGGACAAACTCTCAATGGTGATGGGAATCCCCTGTGGAAACATATGACCAGTTCCTGCATCACATTAGTTGCTTTCTCCTATTGTGATTTTTCCCAATGTTAATTGATTGCTTCCCAAGTGAAATTTCAGTCCAACTAATTATAGTATGATCTTCAAGGTCAGCACTATACGTGTTATGAAGAATTCGAAGTAATAATTTGTCAAGTTAGAAAGTCAGCAAAAATTATGTTTTTAAATTTTACATTAATTGAAGATTTGCAAAGAAACAGTAAACCTATTTGTTGGTTGATTGATTTAGTGTTTTAAGTCCACTTTATGCACAGTAAGGCTAAGAGGGACTGGACCTACAGTTTAAAGTTGAATCCGAACCACTATGTGCCTCCACCGGGTATCGAACCTTGAACCCCTTGATTACAAGGCGACGACGCTACCACTGCGCCATCGGGGAGGCCAGTGTAAACCTTTTCGTAATCGTTCCACTCCAAAAACAGATGTTTCTGTAAGAGCCACATCATGTTTGTTTGGAGGTAGTGATGTTCTATGACACACACACACACACACACACACACACACACACATACATATCCTCAACAGGTCCTATAGACCAGCAATGTCAAACTCAATTCGTGAGTAGGGCCGCATAACGATAATGTCAAAACTATCCGGGCCACACATCTACCGTAGAACCCCAACACCTTAAAATCCAGAACTAAGTGGTTCGACCCAAGGGAGCCGAAGGGAGGGGGGGATTCCAGTGATTATTATTGCAGCATCGATATGTAAATTATATAGACCTCCCCCCATATTTTTTCATGGTTATAGTATTTTACATGTTACTTTCGAGTATAAATTGGTTACAATTGTAACTGTTTGTTTGCAATTATAGTTTCGTTTCGCACAGATTTCACTTTTTTTTAACAAGCTTCTCAAAAGTGTGCAATAAGTTTTTTGTTAGCATGAAACTTTTAATGCAGACAACAAATGTTTTGTCAGTCATTCTTGATCATTCGGCTGTTTCATTAATGTTCATTATGGAAAACAACTTTTCACCAAGGCAAGTGCAACCAAAATTAATAAAATTTCTACAGCAAAATAGCTTATTCGAGGATACTGCTATGGGAGATATAAGAAAAATCAAGGATAGCCCACCTATACGAGTTGCACTGCAATTAAATAAGTTCCATTCGAAGTCAGGACTTGCACACGCATCATCAAAAGAAAAGGGAGCAGAGCAGAACAAGATTATTGTCCTTCGCACCCTCTGAAGTCTTGAAACCTGTTTCCAACTTCATCACGTAGTATATTTGCTGTGGACAAATATTCCTGTCATTCCTAGTATTCCTGAGAAGTTGGGAAGGACAAATTATAACTTTATTAAAAAGTTTTAATATAACGGAAGACTGTAACTTTGCAAAATGACCTCCACTTCCTTCAAAATAACAACTCTTGTGTCACGGGGAGGAATCATTCAAGTAGTTTTACTGTTATATCGAGATAAGAATCGCATCCACGAATGAAGGGAGCTAACCGAGCTAGCTCACAGACGTGCGTAATTTCGCATATTGTGAGGGAAAAGGCAACAACACGAACAAATTTCGCTTTCAATTGTTCATTGACTAAGTCATAAATCCTCTCCTCAACTGTATTTCTGATGTTTTTATTAGCGTTGCTTTTCTGCCACGTTTGCCTAATGGCGACGATGAGGATGAGTAATGATATGATGAAATTGATGAAGGGACACATACAAAGAAAACCCATGCTCAGGCCAGGATTCGAACCCGCAACCTCTGATGTCGCAACGGGTTGTGATAACCACTCCGCCACAGATTATGGCAAATTTATTTCGTGATAAAGAAATACTTCTGAATGGATTTATTTTATCATGGTACAAAAGTTCTACGCTTTTCAGTATTCACTTCGCAACAAAAGTAAGCATTTCACTTGAAAAATCTACATTCCTCTTCTATAGTCCTTTTCTAACTCCAACGAAGTTTGGGCAGCGATATGGTTCTCTGAAACTTTTACAGAAACTGGCTTTTCTTCCAGGTAAATCCTTGAAAATCAAGAAACAGACTCATAGGCGACAGAAAGTATGCACGCTGCCCTCCCCCAGCTGGCAAGATATTTTCGTACTTCAGAAGTAACCTGTCAATCACCTTGCTTAGTTGACACAACACCTACTCTATAATGGAATGTATACCTGTGTAGGGAAAATTGGTCAATGTGTTGAAGTTTGGATGAGTCTGGTCTTGTATCACGAGAAAAGAGAAAACGGGATAACTACAAATGTATAGATAATTTCAAGTATGAAGTGTTAAGTGGGGCCAAGGCGGGCCGCATTAACGTATGCTGGGGCCTACATGCGGCCCGCGGGCCGCGAGTTTGGCTGGCCGAAATATCATGAGAAAAAGTTGTTACGCTTCATCCACGAGACTCAAACCTGCGCGCGTCCCGTAGCTGGAGTCCCAGGTACCAAACTCGGGACCTTTTGACATTATGAGGTACATCTTTACCATTACGCTATAGGGGAGGCAAAATATATCCGAAACTAAGAAGACATTTTGAATGGACATGTAGAATGAAGGATGCAGGGTTCGCGCTGAAGAGGAAGAAGACAGGGAATTCTCCCTCCCCTTTCCTAACCTGTACATCTCTAATGTAATTCTCAACCAAGCCAAGAATCTTCTCCTTCTACATTTTATGTCGCTTTTGTTATTGTTAATGAAGAATTCAAATTAATAATTTCTTTAAATCTCAAGTTAGCAAGTCAGCCAAAATTATATTTTTATACTAAATTTTACATTAATTGAAGATTTGCAAAGAAACAGTAGACCTTTTCATGATCTTTCCACTCCAAAAACAAATATTTTGTAAGAGTCACATCAAGTTTATGAATAGAAGTAGTGAAGTTCTAGGAACCACACACACACACACATATATGTAAGCAACAACAATAGTAGGTTATTGTAATTTGGAGAGGATGTGATTTGTGAGCGGAACAAGCATGGGAATTTAACGAAGTTCCTTTGCGAATCATCAATTGTGTGTGTGTGTGTACACGTATTTCCTATCTGCACAAAGTACTACATGTGAGGTAAAACTATCGAAATGCAAAAAGAGGAAGCGCTACCACCCTCCCCGCCTTTTCTACATTTTATTCAAATCGAACACGAGGCACGTATCTAGATATATATTTCGGAGGGGCGTCCTAACGTAATGTCTCAAAATAATAATATTAATAATGTTAAATTAAAATAAGTATAATTATATTAAATTAATTAATATATTTTTATTACATGAATAGTTAAGAAGGCGGTATAACAACAGTGCAGTATAACATCACGTATTCATTATCTAGCTTACGTGTAGTTAAGGTCGGCAAAATTTGTAAAAAATAGAAACTGCCCTGGCAAGGATATTAATGTCAAATAGATAAAGAATATAATATTTATTGAGTATGAAAAAATGATGTTAGATCCAGTTGACTAAAGTAAAATTCCTGGTAATATTTTGTTTGCATATTATTGTAAGTAGTAATAATTCTTGCATAAATCTTCTTTGGTACTGTCATTCAAAATCATATTGCTTTCCAATATTCTTGCGGAAATAAACAATTTGCGATTAAACAACAACCTCATTTTCATTACTTAATTGAAGTTATTTTATAATCTCATTATTTTCATTATTTAATTTTTGTACTTGATAAGTCTTTCGGGGGGAGGTTGGGACACCTGGACCCCCTAAATACGTCCTTCCCGGTAGGGGTCGAGATAAAGTTACTGTGTCACTGGTTGCAATTCAAGGTCAATATGCTCTGCTTCTCTACACTCAAACATACACAAACTCATGGCCTTCCTGCTTTCTTGGTTTCTTGCCTGGGAAAGAGGCAATAAATCAAGCTGTGACAGCTAGGGGACCTTCTGACGAGGGGACGGAACCCAGCTGTGGAGAGGATTCAAACACCTGCGCGAACTAGCCCTCCCGTCAGCCTGGGGCAATTTTCGAACAGAGACATCTAGTGGCCAAGTGGCGAACTATCATGAATGAAATTCGGCTGAAGCGGCCGTATCTTTCGCCGTCGATAATACATGACATTTTTAAACAATCATTTTGGGCTGTGCAAGTGACTTTTGAAAGAAAAGCCCTCCCTAGCTTAGTCATAGAAGGATTGAGCATTACGTTAGTATGCATCATAATGGCCATTTTCGTTGGTGCTACCCACAAATCCTATAACCATTCTGTGCTTATTTACGTATTTCCTTATGGGAAATTGAAAAAAAATAATGGAATTTGTGCACATTTATCGAACTGAAATTGCATAAATGTGTCATGTACTCAAAGTTTCATAAAGTAAGTTCACATCTACTGCGTGTTTTCCGGCAAATTTTTGTCCTAAAACGTTATATTCAACAAAATGCAAAAAAGCCCATGTTAAATTTAAGCACTTTCACGGCGACCTTCGCCAAACTCCACCTCCCTCTTAAACACGAAATGGCCTCCTCGATGGTGCAGTGGTAGCATCATCCCCTTGTAATCAAGGGACTCCAGGTTCGATACCCATGACTTCTCAGAAAAATGATGCTTGGGACAAGAAGATGTGAGTGCAGATGACATTTCCATTTCACAGAAAAGCCATAAAAATAATGAACACAGATCACATAGTGGTTCGGATCCCACTTTGAACTGTCCAGGTTCAATTAGCCTTACTGTGCATAAAGTAGATTTAAAGCACAAACTCAATCAATCGATTAAACATGAAATTTCCATCTCAAGCTTATAACTAGCCTTATCAGTAATTAATCGAGGTTCCAAAATTTTAGAATACCGGGTACTGATTTTCATGAATCAGACCACCGTTTAGCAATCATTCATCCTCATAGTCATGATTGGTCCAGTGTGAAAGGGCATGTGCAATAAAAAATTGAGCCCCACGTGATCTTGTATGTGTGTACACACACACACGAATTTTCCAATAATTGCTCCCCCTACAACTCGTACACACAAAGGTAGTGCAATGTGTAACATTATGGCAATAAGGGTCCTTTATTTCCAGATGTGCATCCATCAGTAACTTTCTCACCACCTTAAGTATATGATCATTCAAGATAAAAACAAATTCTTAAATCTCATCTATTTTTAGCATGTAGGAATACTGTAAATTTTCACCACCAATGAGGAAGTAAATAATATTGTGCGTAATATCTAATTTTGATTTATTTAAAATAAAACAGAAAGTGTTTTTTGCCCACAATATACATTTTACAAACATGGTTTACATAACTCATTACAAGCTCATTACGGTGCAAGCAAATCAGATCTGATAAAATTAGTCCAATGCAAGATGATTAATTACTATTACAAGCAATACAAAAACTGAAAAACATTAGAAGAGACTTCAGAAACAAATTTCCCTGTTTCTCATAATTATCCTTGATTGCAAATCCCTGACCATCTACAGTTGGTCAAATTACATAGAACAATTAACCTTTAAGGAAAAATAAGAAATACAGTGTTGTAGAACTGAGTTGATTCAGTTTATCTATTTATGTAGTAATATTTAAAAGTAAAAATAAGAGTGGTACAACATTTGTACTGTCGCCCCCCATGGCAGAATCGTTAGCACATCACGCTACGACACCAGGTGCCCCGGGTTCAAATCCCAGCCTGGGCATGGATATTTTTGGGTGTCCATTAATTTAATCATATCATCACTCATCCCCATCTTCGCAAAGTAGCCAAAAGTGGCACAAAAAGTGAAGTAAAATAAAGAAAATCAATGAACCAACATAATTTGTACTGTATAATGTACATCCGAGTGTTAGTATATTGATTCTAATATCCGGTATTTTTCTTTTCAGATGCTTTCACAAACTGTCCATTGATATGGCAAGATAAATCTGATGTCATGATGTAAAGAAATTCTTTGTTTGTTGAGAACAGAAACATAGTGTAATGGAGATGAGCAAGATGTGTGCTCTGGATAAGAAATAAAGAGGCAGAGAAAGGGTGAGCCCCTTATTGAAAATTGGAGAGGAATTCTGCGAAAATGCCAGACTTCAGAAAGCACCGAGGGTGCTTGTGGAAGTGAAAAAGCATGAGGAAGGTAAAGGATCAAATAAGCATGAGGCAACAAATGAAAATGTTCATGCAAGATCTAAAAATAAAATAATAAACAACATGACATCTCGGAAAGATGATGCTTGGGACAAGAAGATGTATGCTGATGACATTTTCATTTCGCAGAAAAGCCATAAAAAGAATGAAGACAAATCACTAAATGAGCCATTAACCAAGGATAGGCTTCTTGAAGCTCATTTACAAAGAAACACTTAGTGAAGAAAATTAAAAACTCAAATTGGGTCCACCCTATGAGGATGAAATCTCATCCCAGTGAGACTGATAATCCGGTATATGACAAGACATGGCAATGCACAAGAGAAAGAAACAAATTGTATAATCAAAATGACTGCCAAAATTAACTGCCCCACCATTATAACATATCTCGGGCTTCTAGTTAAGGGTAATTTTTTGATTTATAGCTAATTGAAAATTTTAAATCAGAACAAATTCTTGAACATATTTAGTTTTGTTTCTAAGTTGCATAATTAGAGTTTTATTTTTTTTAAGAGATATTTACATAATGTGTCTGCTCCAATACTGCTGGTTTGTTAGAAATGACAATACAATGGATAGCACTTACTTCTTTACAACATCAGCAACAATCAAGTATACCTGAAGCTGGAAAATAAAAAAAAACTAGAGCCCTAACTAAAGCCAAGGAAAAGTGATCAACTGATACTGATTCATGTTATAGACATATGGCATCAAACAAGAAATTCAATTTTTACATTTTGTAAGTTACAAACACAGTTCTCAAAATATGGCTTTTTCCTGAAAGCCCTTGTCTTCATGAGTATGTAGTCTGTCCATGGCACTTACTTCACAAAACTTCCTGCAGTTCCTCATAATCACTTCATCTTTGCCTGAAAAAGCCTCTTCGGATACTCTTGACATGGTTATCCAAAACTGTCTCTCTGCTGTATACTTCCAAGTAATATCAATGGAAACATCTACCTTCTGAAAATATTAAAGAAAGTACTTTAAGAGGGCGGTGGAGTTTGGCGAAGGTCGCCATGGAAAGCGCTTAAATTTAACATGGGCTTTTTTGCATTTTGTTGAATATAACGTTTTAGGACAAAAATTTGCCGGAAAACATGCAGTAGATGTGAACTTACTTTATGAAACTTTGAGTACATGACACATTTATGCAATTTCAGTTCGATAAATGTGCACAAATTCCATTATTTTTTTTTTAAATTTCCCATAAGGAAATACGTAAATAAGCACAGAATGGTTATACGATTTGTGGGTAGCACCAACGAAAATGGCCATTATGATGCATACTAACGTAATGCTCAATCCTTTTATGACTAAGCTAGGGAGGGCTTTTCTTTCAAAAGTCACCTGCACAGCCCAAATTATTGTTTAAAAATGTCATGTATTATCAATGGCGAAAGATACGGCCGCGGCAGCGAGCATAGTTCGCCACTTGGCCACTAGATGCCTCTGTTGGAAAATTGCCTCAGGGGAGGGCTAGTTCGTGCCGGTGTCTGAATCCTCTGCACAGCTGGGTTCTGTCCCCTCGTCAGAAGCTCCCGTAGCTGTCTGTCACTGCTTGAATTATTGCCTCTTTCCCAGGAAAGAGACCGAGAAAGCAGGAAAACCATCCGTTTGTGTGTTTGAGTATAGAGAAGCAGAGCATATTTACTGTAAATTGGAACCAGTGAGACAGTAACTTTTATCTCGACATCTATCGCCAAGGACATACGTCCAGGAGTCCGGACCTCCCCCTGAAAGACTTACCAAGTACAAAAATTAAATAATGAAAATAATGAGAACATAAATTAACTCAAATAAATAATGAAAATATGGTTGTTGTTTAATCGAGGGTTATTTATTTCTGCAAACTTATTGGAAAGCAAGGATTATATTGGGGTCATACGACTTTGAATGACAGTACTTGTACCAAAGAAGATTTATGCAAGCATTTACTTGCATAACATGCATACAATATTACCAGGAATTTTACTTTCGTCAACTGGATCTAACATCCTTTTCTGATACTCATTAAATATTATATTCTTTATCTATTTGACATTAATTTCCTTGCCAGGGCAGTTTCTATTTTTTTTTTTACAAATTTTGTCGACCTTAACTACTCGTAAGCTACCTAATCAATACATGATGTTATATCACTGTCGTTATACCACCTTTTTAACTATTTATGTAATAAAAATATATTAATTTATTTGAGTATTTTAATTAATTTAATATAATAATACTTATTTTAATTTAACATTATGAATATCGTAACGAACCTTAAAGTTCGTGGGATCTTAAGAGTACCTAGAAGGTTAACCAGTTAATTGATGGGGTGATGTAAACTACTCATCATTCATCCTCTTGATGAGACCACTCGTCATTGGCATGACGAGTTATCGCTTGGCAATGCGAAAGGTACAAATTTACTCTAGGGACTAGACTACAGAAAAGAACAATGGTCACTCGTTGGGTCTTGTGAACCGTTGAACCTGTATCATGGCTGGGTGTAGGATCATTACCTGTCTATCTGAAGTCTTTAGCTGAATCGAAATAAGCGAAGTCCTCTGAAGCTTCTTCCTTATGCTGACCAAAGCGTGCTTCCACTACTGACCTCCTGCCTTGCTGGCCACCTCGTCTCTCTCCACTCAATCTCAAAAGTCAGTCACTTCCCAGCTTGTCTCACCTCTATATTCCTTCCTCGATGCCGAATCGCCGAATCGTGTGATTATAATAATTGCTACCATGCAAACCGCTGACTCTAAAACCAGAAGTATTACCTGTTTCCTGAATGCTCAGGAGGTTTGCATGGCACAACACAATGCATTGTAAACATGCCTAAGAGGCTTAAGACAGCTGAGAAAAACAAGTGAATGCCCTGGTCAACATGAAGCGTTCAGAGAGACTTAAGTAAAATAAACATACAATCTTAAGGATAGATACGTTCGCCCCCGCGGAGAAAAATTTTCCCTTTTGAAAATTTAAAAGTCAAATGGCAAAGCTTGACATGACTCAGGTTCGCCAATTCCATGTATTTTGTTAAAAAACCAAATATACAAAATAAAACCACCGAACATAACTATCACTAATTGTCCTAATCGCTAAAAAAAAAATTCCATTCCCTAAACATCATAATGAATAATACCATTAATACTAACAAATTCGTATGTTTATGCGATGTAAAAAACAATAATATGTACTATTATAAGACTAGAAATCACAAAAGTTCGTGTCGTTAAGCGATATATCTCTTAATGTGCCACATTTGTGCGTACGTAATGTTTATTATGTAGAATCGCTTGTTACGCGATCAGTCAGTCAAGAGTCTGTGCAGGGCGTGGCTTGCCTGTAAACAAAACCTGAAATGACCGCTGTTCTTACCAGGAAAGCGAGGTTCCAATGTTTCTATAAATTGGAGCCCGTAAATACGCTACAAACCCTGAAAAGGGTACACACATAAGTCTATAAAATGTGAATAGTCACATAGGCATGTAAAATATTGACACAATACATATATCTCACTGTTTTGTCTGTGTTAAAGCCTGGTAATACCAAAGTGGAATAT
The DNA here is from genome assembly GCF_977018435.1 of Lepisma saccharinum. Taxonomy (NCBI): domain Eukaryota; kingdom Metazoa; phylum Arthropoda; class Insecta; order Zygentoma; family Lepismatidae; genus Lepisma; species Lepisma saccharinum. The sequence goes on from NC_139243.1 coordinate 48,846,454, forward strand.
GCTTTGTTAAGTGCGTAGCCACTTCACTCCTGACGTCGTCGAATATATGAACTTTTCACTGGTTATGTAGCACATTCCGATGTATATAATGAGTTATGCTGAAAACTGTCGCTGGTAAAAAACGTAAATATAGCGTTCAGTTTTCTCACTTATGTTAATATATATACTGTAGTATAGCCTTGCATGTATATAGCCTTGTAACATATTGATATATAGCTGCACAAAAACAAAAAAAATCTTGCAAGTGTCCAAAACTGTTTTCTCGAAATATAAATATCAGAAAATGTTCTGCGAACAAATGTGTCGCTTTCGATATTCCATGTTGGTGAGAAGAAGAAAAAAAATAACAATAATAACTGCATGCGACAAACATATGCATAAAATATTGGCACTAAAGCATGCTTTCTAAAATGTTCGAAAGTGCTTTTATTGCTTGCATGTCTGTTTGTTTATCCAAAATGCAAATTTCTTCTTAAAAAAAATTACACTACTCGTTGTTATCCCTAGTTAATGGACACAGTTGCTCTTGTCGCCTCCTTGTAGTGAAATAAAAACTATAATGCATGTACAAACTGGCTAGCATGCATGGTACTGCACTGAACATGGGAAGAAGGGCTATGAAAACTATTATTTCCCACAATGCATGTGTATATGTTGAAAAACCACTGTAGCACAACTTGAACAACTCTATATTTGTTGTAACAAAACTGCTGCGTGTGGGATATATCTTCTTGCTGCTTCTCTTCTTATTTTAGTGTAGGGCAATGTAAAAAATGTAGAAAATTACCCGTAGAACTTGGGAGATGGAGAAAAGTTGTTGTTCGAACTGCAAACAGAGTGGAGGGAAATTATTATCTGCTTCCTTCACTAGGTGTCGTTGAAAGTCTGGAATCCATTGAACTGGAAAGTTCCTTGTTGCAAATATCCTTCCTTGTAAAATGTAGTACTTGTAGTAAGAGTTAAAATGTCTGCATGCCTCCCTCGTAGAATGGTGATGAATCTTTCTGTGTAGTAATAGACTGCCTGCGGATGTCCGTCATGAAAAAATGCCCATGGATGGTGTAGGCATTGCTTGTCCATGTCATCCCGTATAGACAGGTTAGGTTGAATAAAGGGAAAATTATGACAGAGAAAGGAAATAGTGAAGGATAGGAAATGTATAATTCACTTTCATGCAAGTACACAATACCAACTTATTTCCATTGCCTTTTCTTTAAAATCAAATTAAATTGTCTCATCAAAATAAAAATAAATTAAATAAATTGATTAAATAATTGCCATAACTCTTTGAAAATAAATAAGGAAAATTTAAATAAAATATCCAATCGTAATTAAAATATTAATGTCCATGCTTGATGTGTTGCCTTAATTATGAATTATTACTGTGCTGCTCTAAATGAACCTGTTTAGAAAGCTGATGATGTTTATACAAATAATACGCAAGTGCTGATGTTAATAATAGATTCCAAATAATAAATACTAATATAGACATGGGCAAAGGGTTTAAAACTAATTCCTGAAATGAGATGCCCTTACTAATCGATTGATTAAGTTGCTTTAAAGCAAGTTCAAGCGGAGTCCATTGGGGAATAGTGAAATCAGATAAATTCTTGGGGATATTAAGTAATAATTCAGTTTCCTTCATCTTAACTTGTTCAAACGCTAAAATTCTTGTATGTAAAATTTGTTGATCCACAATAATCTGAGAAAAATCCTGATAATTAAAAAATATAGATTGCCCTTCGTTAATCTGAATTGATCTGTGGGTGTTCAAATTATTATTCAAATTCTGAATGACAATAAAGTGACATGAGCCTGATATTAAAATACCATTACGTGTTCTAATAAACTGAAATAATTTATTGTCAGTAATAAACTTCACTTCAAAATTACAAAATGTAGAATTAATAAACAAAGGTAAGTGTTGCAAGCATGTTTCTGTTTAAATGTAAAAAATTATTATGTTGTGAATCCTTAAAATAAATATATAAAATTTGTGTTGCGCAAAGCAAGCTATTAGTATCAAAAAGGTTGCTTTGGCAAGCCTCTAATGGCCTCCTAATAAATGATAGGCTGGTGCAATTTGCCGAGGTTCATTAATATGCAATGTAAGACAAAATTTCAGTAAATGCTACTTCTTACTTTCATGAAAAACTCCAGGTGGTAACAAATATGGCATCAGGGAATTAAAAGTGAAATTCAAATTTGAAACACAATAAAGATAATAAAAACTTTCTCAATTTCAAATCTTCTTTAAACAAAAGAAATTTAACCACTCAAAACTTCTTGAGTCCGCCGTATACCTCAAATCACTTGGTCGTGTAGACAGACCCGCCGCGGAAAAATATACTTGACTCATATAAGAATGATGTGTCAATCCCTTAGGTTTGTCCAAAAAAAATAGATAGAGAATAGTTATGCAATATATTAGAATATAAATACAAATTACTAATATTACCTACTGTACTAAAATTAACACTAAGTTAATCAGTAAGAAGTAATGAATTTATTGCTGCATTGTCAAATAAGGTGCAAATTGGGTAAATGAACTAATTTTCCTAATAATAAAGAATAATTATTATTTCTCAAATTATAACATTGTGGTAAACCACACTGTTTAAATTTGAAAAGGCTAACGGTGCCGTGGCGACTTTTGCTGCACATGCCTGTGCTAATCAGCGAGGCTTAGCCTGGCTTGTTGCTACCAATTTTGATTACTCTATGTGCATAAAGTGCTAAAATTACCCTTTTGTAAAAATTTCCCTGATTCTATCAACATTTCGTTGATCTCTATCCTGATTCTAATAAAAAATGCGTCAATTTCCCAAAAAATTTACTTACTATAAATATCTCTATGAAAATCGGGAAAATTTTGCGAGAAAACTCAAAAAATTTCGTCTTGTTGTTCCTTTGTTAAAATTACTGGTCGTGATTACTCTGAAGTGCATAAATGCGACGTTTTATGGAAAAATTTATCTATGTAACAAAAATATCCCTAACATTGTTTACATGAAATTCTATCGTGAAAATCTAGATCTGATGGCTATATGCTTAGCTAAACTGGTACCATAAAATTTTAATGAACGAACGCCACTGATTCGAGAAAATATGCAAAGCCTATGGTAAGTGTTTCTGAGCTTCCAACGTGCTCAAAGTACTCGGGAGAGCTTCAACTCGGAAAAAGGAATGCGCTGACACCAGACGTTCTAAGTTGTGCAAAGTTTGCATTATCGTGGTCGCTGGACGCAACTGAACATTTTCCTACCTCGAGAGAAATCGTAGGCTCGCTTGTCGGCGTGTTCGGGCGACATCTTCGGGTACGTTCGGGGTGCCGTCGGAGAGGTGGAGGGGGAAAAAATCGTTGCTTCGGGTAACAAGCACAGGAGCGGAGGAAAAAAAATGCACGCTCTGATTCGCTGATAAATTGAATGACGCGTAAATGTTTACAAAACTTTAACTTACTACGAACAAGGTCTAGTAAGCGCTGCGAAAATTCGGAATGAAGTCAAGGACTTTTAAAATGACGTCATAAATGGGATGGAAAAAGAGAAAACTTCATCGCGCTTGCGACAGCGTGTTTACTTGAATACTTCCGTGCTCGTACAAAAACAAGACTTGGGAAGCTGCTAGCGAATTAAATGACTAATAAACCTTGCATAAAGTATACTCAAACCTAAAAAATTAATTATACTTAAAATTTGAACCGTAAAAATTAATAAAAATTCTAAGCAAACGTATAGTCGTAAAAAATATGATCTGTAAAAAATACAACAGGTTCGGAAACCTGAGAATTTGGCTTACTTTCTGCTTTTAAAGTGACATTTGAATTTTCTCGACTTTTTCTGGTGACTGATTCGCAAATAAATCTAGAACTTTTACAACTGGCTGAACACAGGGTGAAATAGGCAATTCACTTTCCATTTTGCGACTGTTTTGAACAAAATTTGGACCCTCGCTTACGGCAAATTTCTGAACTCTATCTTTAACAGATACACTATTCTTCGGCAAATCTAAAATGTCGTCTTTAATGACTAAAGTATTTCTGGATACATCCTGAACTTCTTGTTGTACCCTAGGTTGAATAATAACAGACTGAGGCAGGGGTGGGGGAATTGGCGGGTGACTCGTTTTTAATGGCACCACTTCAACAATCGGTGCAACATCATCGTAAATCTAGTCAATGGGCGGTGAATCGTTATTAAGTTTGCTTAATGGTAATTCGTTGGTACACTCATGGTCATAAGTAATAGATTTCTTGCGTTGACATTGACAGTAACAAATTATGAAAATTATAAAAATACTAATAATAAATGTTGTTAATAATAAAATTGTAATTATATTATAAGGATAGTCAAAAGACTTGTTCAACACATAAATAAAATTTGAAGATTTTACATGTGGAAGAAATCCGTTTAAAATAACTAAAATCGCAATGATTTTCATGTTGCTTTGGCAATCAAAACAAACAGTTCTTCAAAACTAATACGTACTTTAAGCCTGCCTAGTCTAAAGTAATAAATATTTTAACTCAACTTAATTATTTTCTGACTCTAGGCTCAATTTATCTGCGTGATTTATTTATTTGATATAATTATTTATTCTCTAAATTTATTAGCACTGTTTAACTTATTTTATTTTAAATTTTACTGCAAACTTACCTTATTTAATTTCAGGTGTTAACTTTATGTTCAAACACTTAAAATCAATCGAACCGTACTGAGGTACAAGGTAAAGGAAAAAAATTGAGACTGATTTACTCCTGACTACCTGAAATAAAATAATTATTATTATTTATGCAATTTTTAAATGCATTAAAATACTAACATCACTAAAACTTGAAGAATCTTTAATTCTCTCTACTCATTCTAAAATATGCTTAGCATATTATTGTGGCAAAGTTAGAAACTAAAACCGTTGAGGTTTACTCATTATCATTCTGCGATGGCAGAATGGATTTCCAGGATTATCGGTTGCAATCCAATATCCGAAGGAAAATACTTGTGATTGGAGCGCAAAAAAAAATCTTGACGTCTACGTCTACATATTCATATAATATAAATATTCTCATAATTGGCGCTTAAAATACACTTTGCTAATATAATCATATACCTTCTTCTGAAGAGTAACTATAAAATTCTAGTGATGTATTCGCTGAGCTTAGTATTATTGCATACTAAAAAAAAACTTTTGTGCCTAAAGCACATTATTAAATAATCAGTCTGCTTTTAATCTTTAATATTATTAGTGCCATTTTATGATAAATTATTATTATGTCATGCAAGTGAAATTAAAATGTTAAACGTATTACGTATATGAATTTTCAATTTTAGTGACCATTATCCATGTGTGAGTCCGCGTTGTCTTCTTGATGAACTTCATCTTCATCTTGACCTGCCAAGTTCTCTTCGCCTTCACCGTCATCTGGCGCATAGTATTTTTTGAGTCTCTGGATGGCAATTGAGTCCACTAATGTCTTTCCGCGCTTGTTTTGAAATTCCACCAGGTATGTATTAGGATTCTCTTCTCGGATAACTGTGGCTGGGCCTTTATAAATACCTGAGAAGCACCGTGCGGTTCCAATTTTCTGGGTGCTGTCAAAAATTAATACTTTATCGCCTGGTTGAAATTTTATCTGCTTCCTCTTTCGATCACAATACTTCTTTACTTCAACATGTCGCTTCGCTAAGTTATCCGTAGCATTGATTCTTGCTTTCTCTAGTACTCGGAACCGTACGTCACTCTCCACATTTTCACAGCTTGGTGTGTGTAATGCAAGCTCCCAGGGCAAAGTAGGTTGGAATCCATGTACTAAAAAGAATGGGCTATACCTCAAATTCTGATTCCTTGTAGTGTTATAACTGAATACACTTGGTTGTAGATATTGGACCCAATCAGTGTGTTTTGAATTAACATAACACTTCATTATACTCTGCAAAACGCCGTGGTTACGTTCAGAAAGACCTATAGAATTATGAAGACCTACTGGCGAAAACTTGATGGTTATTCCCAATTTATTGCCAAGTTCCTGGAAAAGCTTAGATTTGAATGCAGATCCGCGATCAGTGTAAATATCCTGTGGGGTTCCGTAGCGTAACACTATTTCCTCATACACAAATTCAGCTGCTGTACTGGCCGTACAATCTGCAACTGGTTTGGCTATTAAATAGCGCGTCCCAAAATCTGTTGCAGCTATTATATATCGGTGACGAAGATTGGATGAAGGAGGATATGGACCTGAAAAATCCAGGCAAATCCACTGAAATGGCTTCTGTGCGGGGAAAGTGCACAATTCTCCTGCTGGTGGACCTGGACGGCGTTTATTCTGCTGGCACGTTATACATTCCCTAATTTTCCGTTGTAAAAATAACTTCATATTTGGAAAATAAATTCTTGATAAGGCCACATTGTAACACTTGGTAAATCCAAGATGAGAACCTCCTATGGGTGAAGCATGGAGTGTCTCAATGACAGAATCACGTAACGTCATTGGAATGCATAATAATTTCTTGGTAGTAGCTCCTAATTTCTGCTGTCTATATAATAATCCATCTTCCAATACATGACGATAAACCTGCCTTTGGATGGATAAAGGTAGTGTTCCATCGTCCCTGTCTGGGTCCTCCAAAACTTTCATAATTGGGCCAAAAAATGAGTCCTGTCGCTGATGTTCCGCAACATCTGTGGTTGCATCAAATAATGTAAGTGTCCTGGGTTCGGGAATGTCCTCTTCAGTTTTGCCATCCTCTACCTTTTCTCCACATTCTCTACTGAGGGGATCGGCGATGTTCTCCGTAGTTTTGACATGGATAGGAGTGAATGAAAAATCCTCCAAAAGGTTACTCCATCGAAGAAGCTTTGAGCTTAAATTACGGGATGTCCTAATATACGTAATTGCTTTGTTGTCCATATGTAAATCAAAATGGCGTCCCACAAGAAAAAATCTAAATGTTTTGAAAGCATATAAAATTGCTGTTAGTTCTTGTTCAATAACACTCAATCTTTTTTCAGTGTCGGTCAACGTTCTACTGCAGTACGCACATGGCAAGTACTCTCCTTCTGCATTGGGCTGCATTAATACGCCACTGACCGCATGAGATGAAGCATCGGTGAAAACCTTGGTGTTCTTCGCTGGATCATAAGGTAACAAAACAAGTGCAGTAATTAGTGCTTCTTTTAATTTCTCAAACGCTGATTGTTGTTCAGGACCCCATGTAAATTTCTTGCCTTTACGAATTAAACCTTGTAATGGTGATGCAATGTCAGAAAACTTTTTGACGTACTTCCTTACGTAACTGCAAAGACCTAAAAACATTTTCACCTTTTTTGTGGTGGTAGGAACTTTATAATTCTTAATGGATGACAGTATTCTATCGCTTATACGGTAACCATATCTGCCCACATTGTGGCCTAAGGCAATTGTCTCGTAATATCCAAATGAACATTTAGGTACAGCCAATTTATTATTTTAATATTCAACATGGCGCCTGCCTCTGATCACTGTGGAATTTGCTCCAAAGGAATTTATGGAAAGCAACAGGTATTCTCATGCTGTCTGTGTAATACAAGGTTTCACGTTAAACCATGTTTGAAACTTTCTAAATATGAAGTTAAATTTTTTATGGTGAACGACACATCTACCTATAAATGTACGAAATGTTTACAACAGCGTAGCGATGAAACTCCTGTGACGCCACGACCCGTTCCGGTGAATCGTGTAGCTGCTCGCGATAGTGCCAATGAAAACATGGACATAAATGGCGAAAATAATGAAGAAATGGCAATACATAGTGAAAATAGTGATGAATATGATATTGATCAAGAACATCAACTTGGAGGACAAAAGCCAGGTAATGTAAACTGTTTCAGTTGCTGCCATGTTAAAGACATTATGTCAACATTGATCTTGACAGTGCAGAATTGAAGTGATCAAATTCAATCTCTTAAAGCCGAAGTGATTGTATTGAAATAACAGAATGAAGTACTAATGAAAACAGAAGAAAAAAGGATTCTACAAAACACTTATGCACACGTAATTCAACTGCATCTTCCGAAGAAAAACAAAACACAATCAGAATGCCCTGCAGTACTCCTTGTTCACCTTTATCTACAGTAGCTCACAAAACTCACACAGATAAGGGATCTGATAAGTTTCTGGGTCAATCAGTGCAGTCGATAGAAAACAACCAGGTTTTAAATACATCTGGTTCCAAAAATACTCTTCAAGCTTCGACCTTGCAAAATGTAAACAAACAGGTGAGCGACGTGAAGAAATCAGTGCAAGGTCAGAATCCATCTACTAGGTTAGCAGTGCAACGCAATGCTTTTCCTCAGAGAGCTCTATTTGTGACTCGACTTCATCCTGAAGTTTCAAATACTGACCTTCAGCAATATATTGCTGACACTTCTTCCGTAAAGAAAATGGTGTGTACAAGGCTGAAAACTAAATATGATTCTTACTCTTCCTTTCATGTAGCTGTTTCCCAGGATGACTATGATGTACTATTCGATGAAAATATCTGGCCTAAAGGGGTATTAGTAACAAGGTTTTATGGCGAATTGAAAAATGACAATATAGTTGCCAACAAAGACAAAAGTGTATCTGATACAAAGAGTAACAGTAAGTCTGGAGAAAACTCAACTTCAAAAAACTAAGTGGTTCTTTCCTTAGTAATAATATGATTAAATGTTTTTATCAGAATGTTAGAGGAATTAACACCAAATTTGAAACATTAGTAAACAATATAAATATTGAAAATTATGATATAATTTTTCTTACAGAAAGTTGGTGTAAACAAGATAGAGATTATTTTATAGATTTAGATCCAATGTACAGGGTGCTAAGAAAACATAGAAATCTGGATTTAAACAAACAGAAATCTGGTGGTGGTGGTGGTGGTTGTCTTTTATTTATTAAAAACAAGGTTCAGTTTATGATCTTGGAATCACCTTTTACAGAATTGGATGTAATTTGGGTAAAATTACTGTCTAATAATTCTGATCCAACCATAATAGGATTGCATTACTTGCCACCTGATTTAAACTGTGACTTGTTTGTAAACTACTTTGATTGGGTAGTTCAAGAGATGTTAATGGAACACAATAAAATAATTTTAGTTGGAGATTTTAATGCTGGTGGAATTGACTGGGCTACTGGAAATTTGTATTGCTCTAATTATTATGTTAAAAGAAAGGCTGAAAAAATTGTTTAAATCACAACACTTTCAAATCTAATTCAGCACAATGTATCGTATGACCCTTCACTGCCTTTTAATGTTTTAGATCTTCTTCCCACTAACATTTCTACTTGTAACATTAGTTTTAATGTAGAAAAAAGTAAAGTGTTCCCCTGTGCATAGCACCACGCCATGAAGGCGTATAGGGGGTGTGGGGGTAACGCCCCACACTTTCTTGATCTGGTCAGCATCATGCTCCTGACCACCTTTACCCCCCAGGGTTTCCCCCAGGTACCCATGTTATTCGACGCTGGGTGGGCGCCGGGGCCGCTTCCATCTTTAGAAAAGTTCCCGGATTTGAACCGGCCGGGGATCGAACCCGGGACCTTTAGCATGGTAGTTAGACACGTTACCGACTGAGCCACAGCGGCCACTTTTAATGAACATCCTTTATCTAAAATTGATAAGTTTCATCCACCGTTCTCATTTTATTTTGAATTGGATAGGTCTAAAAAAGACAATATAGATACAAGGGAAAGTAATATTTATAGATGTCTTAATTTCGCCAGAGGTGATTATGTGAATGTTTATAATGAATTGTTGCATTTACCATATATGCTTGAAATATCTAATGATGTACAACAATCTGTTATGGAACTGACTAGAAAGGTGTATGCAATATTAAAAAACAATATTCCTTCAAAAGTTAAAAGAACAAACAATCAACTGCCTTGGATGACAAGGAAACTAAAGAGAATGATCAATAAAAAGAGACGGTATCATGATAAATTTAAACTTAGAAGTAAGTGTGAATATTACAGAACTTATTCCCAATTAAGGAAAGATGTTAAAAAAGAATATTCTAATGTAAAGGAGCATTACTACTCCTCCTTAGAAAACAATGTTAATGGTGACAAGAATGCTTTTTGGTTTCACTTTAATAGAAAGAAGAGAGAAAATACTATCACTGAAATTATTTATGATAATGATGTACTGTTCAATGAATATGATATTGCTAATGCTTTTTCACAAATCTTTCTCAAAAAGAAGTCATGTAAATTTTAAAAATATTAATCTTCACTCATACACCAACTTAATTGATGTACCTGTTATCTTGGAAAAGGATGTAAGTGATACAATTAACAAACTAAAAGGCAGGTCTTCAATAGGTCCTGATGGCATACCTAATTTTATTTTGAAAGCAAACAAAGATGTTTTTGTACCATTGTTAACTAAAATTTACAACATGTCACTTACTTCTGGAATATTTCCAGATATCTGGAAAAACTTGTTTATTGTACCTGTAACTAAAAACAAAGATGGAAAAGCCAATGATCTTAATAATTATAGACCAATTACTATATTAAATTCCATGGCAAAGGTTTTTGAACACATAATTGCTGACTATTTGTCTTTTTCTTTTAAACAATATATAGATGGAAATCAGCATGAATTTTTTAGAAAAAGGTCTACTATTACAAATTTATTGGTTTTAATGGACTCTCTTAAATCTAACATTAGGAAGCAATACCAGACCGATATTTTATTTATTGACTTGGCTAAAGCCTTTGATAGTGTCAGCCATCAGCTATTAATTTACAAACTCGACCAAATGGGATTATCACCACGATTTCTGAAATGGTTTTCCAACTTTTTAGTAAATAGAAGTATCTCTGTTAAGATTGGTGAAACAACTTCTTCTAAAAAAGAAATACTTTGTGGAGTACCTCAAGGGTCGCCACTTGACCCAATTCTGTTCGCTGCTTTTATCAATGATGTTACATTATGTTTTAAATCTAGCACATGTTTACTATATGCAGATGATATAAACATTTTTAAGAGTATTTTAACAAATAATGGTGTCGCTCAACTTCAGGCTGATCTCGATAGAATGACATATTGGTGCAAGATTAATGAAATGGAAATTAACTTGAAAAAGTGTAAAGTTTTAAGATGTACTAAGAAAGTTAATTATATAGTCTCCAACTATTTTATTTATGAAAATAAAATCCAAGTGTGCGACAGTCATAAAGACTTAGGAATATTAATAGACTCCTCTCTCGTATTTGATGAGCATATTTCAGAAATTTGCAAAAGAGCAAAGAGAATGCTTGGTTATATATTTTTCTCATGGAAAGTTTTTAAAAAGAAAGATACCTTAATATTCCTGTATAAAACGATAGTTCGTCCTATTCTTGAATATGCAAATGAATTATGGTTTCCGACTGCAACCTTCAAAAAGTTGAATCAGTTCAAAAACTTTTTATCAGGTTATTATGCACAAAGTTTAAAAAAAATTACTATGACCAACATTACTCTGAATGGTTATCACAGTTGAATATGATTTCCTTAGAAGAAAAAAGAAAAAAATAAATTTTGTAGAGAAGATATTAAATTTCCAAGTTCACAGTGAATATTTTTGAATAATATAGCTTATAAAATTTTCGGATATTCCCATAGGTATATCTCAATTCTCACATGCCTAAACAAGGCCAGAGGTTTAATAGCTGATCTTCTTGAAACCTACAATTTGAATTTATGTTGATGTATAAGATTGTAGGATCCACTGTTTTATTTTATAATTATGTATTCAATTTTTTAATTTGGATAACAAATTTTGACATAGTGATATACCTGGTTGTTTAATCATTATCACCACTTCAAAAAATATGATTATTATTATTATTAGAACAATACTCAGTTAATTGCACAATATTATATAACAATAAACAATTATTAGTATCAGAGATATAATAGATCTCGTTGAAAACTGTAACTTGAAGTGTAAATATGCTAACTTGTTATGTTATTCTACAGCTTACGTATTTTATTTGTGTAACTTTGTACTTTTGTATTTGACTTAATGCTGTATTAGGTTTCATACTGTGCTCAACACTTAAAATAAACAATTATTATTATTATTATAATTTTGAGATATTAGGTTAAGAGTCCTCCAAAATATATTTCTAGATACGTGCCTGCCTACCGCATTCGATTTGAATAAAATTTAGAAAAGGTGGAGAGGGGGGCAGCGCTTCCTCTTTTTACATTTCAACAGTTTTACCTCACATGTTATACTTTGCGAGTCAACGGCGCAAGTAGGATTCGCAAATAAAGTTCGTTAAATTCCCATGCTTGTACCGCTCACAAATCACATCCTCTTCAAATTACAATACTATTGGTGTTGCTTACGTGTGTGTGGTTCATAAAACATCACAACTTCCAAGCATAGACATAATATGACTTACAGAAACATTTTTTTTTCGAGTGGAACGATCATGAAAAGGTTTACTGTGCCTTTGCAAATCTTCAATTAATATAAAATTTAGTATAAAAACACAATTTTGGCTAACTTACTAACTTGAGATTTAAAGACAAATTATTATTTCGAATTCTTCAATAACAATAACGAAAGTGATATGAAATATAGAAGGACGAAATTCTTGGCTTGGTTGAGAATTAAAGTAGCTACAGGTTATGACAGGGGTGGGCTTTTTCCTCTTCCGCGTGAACCCTGCCTCTTACGTTCTACTTCCATTCAAAATTTCCTCTTAGTTCCAGATATATTTTGCCTCCCCTATAGCGTAATGGTAAAGGTGATCCTTGTAATGTCAAAAGGTCCCATGTTTGGTACCTGGTGGACGCCCAATAGTTCAATCCCACTATAAATGTAGGTCCAGTCATGATTGGCCTATCTGTCATAAAGTAGACTTATAACAAACCCAAACTCAAGATACTCAAACGACCGGCACAGGGTTGGCAGTGCAAAATCAATATTGGGTAACAAAAACTCATCTTCAGGGTTTCTCACTTTTTCGCCTTAGTTGGCAACTGCTGAAGGGATGAGCATCCCCCCCGCCCTCTGAAATAAAATTCTGCCTACGGGCCTGCTGTCCTGCAACGTGACCGTGCAGGCAAAATGCTTTTGTCTCCAGCTACGGGACGCATGCCTGTTGGAGTCTCCTGGGAGAAGTGTAACAATTTGTCTCCTGATATTTCATATTTCGGCCAGTCTATAGGACCGGCCGAGGAAATTGGGGCACTATGAATGACTAGCGTAACCTGGTTACGGAAACCTTCAACAAAGACTGGGAGTTCATCGTGCTGACCACACGCCACCCCATAACTGGTTGGAGAGTGAGAGAGACTGGCAGTCGGTAGGTAGGCCCTGGCCTTCAAGGGCTGATGCGCCACGGGTTTACTTACGTATATTGGCGTAGCCAGGTGTGGGCCCACAGCGGCTCGGTCTCTCCTCGAAATTCTGTCAATTTATTTTCACCAATTCACTGCGGATTTTTTAAGAGTACTTTGTAACGTAGAGTGCTGATCTTGAAGATCATACTATCATTAGTTGGACTGAAATTTCACTTTGTAATCAACCAATCAACATTGAGAAAAATCACAATGGGAAAGAACAAATAATGTGACGGACGAACTTGTTTAGTGCAACAGGTCATATGTTTCAACACGGGATACACGTCACCCCTGAGAGTTTGTCTCCAGCCTTGGTCGATTAGCCGGCCTCCGTGGCCGTGGTTACCTCATTTCGCTATGACACCAGTGGTCACAGGTTCAAATCCCGGTTTGGGCATACGTGTCCTCTGTGAGCGTCTCTTCATCAATTTAATCATATCATCATTAGCCAAGAGTGGCAGAAAGGCAAAGTAAAATAAACAAAATCAATGAACCTTGGCCAATTAAAACTTCTCTGAACTCCATCGATGAGAACTGTGAAAAGGGACTTAATTCAGATCATAACAAAGAAAAACTACTTCATCAGAGTGTAACTTCAATATTAAACTATTGTTTCCTGACATCATTGCTACTACTGTACATTTTGTTACATTGTTTTGTCCGTCTTTCTCCTTTTCAGTTTTTCCATATGTCATTACGCATATCCACATTTCCTTTTTTTAAATTCCAGGTAGTCTCTCTCTCCGGTCAATCTCTAATTATTATCGGGACTCTATTCGTTAATAGTTGAAATAATAATTGTTACTAACTTTTGCCTTATTATTATTATTATATATCGTTTCGTATAAAATAAGGACCCTTCCAAAAAATTAGCGACGCGCATGCTTCTGCCTCGTTACCGCTGGATTTATCAAATTTGGGCACCTAGGCTATGCTTTGTTTTGGGCCCTGCCGACATTTATTATTACAATTATTATAATAATAATAATAATTATTATTATTATTACTATTATTATCAGTTTTGTTATGGTACTTTATTTCTACTAATTTCATGCTCTATATTAATAATACTTGTAAACTTTAAAGTGTAGACACATCTCATTAAAAATTATCCATTAAACTTTGATAAAACAATACATTTTGATATAACAAGAGAACACTCGCCTAAAACTGTTTCCTTCTGGCTTTTATGAAAGCAAACTGATGAACGAGAGACTCAAAGTCAATTTCTTGCAGGACATAAGCATTCGTGGTGAAGGATGACAAACTAGAAAGTCTGCTATTCAACGACCGCTCTCCACTAGCATTTCATTGTAAAATACAAACATTCTGAGAGCAATCTCAAAATTTGGGAAGATCACAATTAAATGTTTATCACGAATACGTTTTCAAATAGTCACCAGCCGAATTCACTTCATACTTTGCTTCTGTCAAGTGTAAATCGTTTAAAAATTCTTGAAATTGCACTACCACACTGGCCGCGAACTGCGAAACAAGGTAGTTGATTTCAACCGTCAGTATCCGTCCACTTGACTTTCAACAGCATTCAAAATGAGAAACAGTTGTTTATAGTCGAGCACCATTACCTGATCTCGCGTGGCTTCCATTGCAGTCTACCGACAGCCGAGAATTCCTAGTTCCCTGATATGTCGCTAGGTGTGTCTGTATCGCATTGGGCCAGGAAACTACTTTCATGCCAAACTCCAGCCCACTCTTAAGTTACTGAAACAGTAGCAATATATTTTTTTAATTTTTGCAAAAAGAACAAAATTAAAGTGTTTACAATGTGCTGTTAAATCTCTGTATTTTATTGACATTGAACTGTTTAACTGCATCCTGGCCAGGTAGATCACTAGCAACTAATTTCAAAATTTCCAGGTTCAAGTACTGTGGATAATTTTATTTGAAAAAATCCAGTTGGAGAAAAAGTTTTGCATAAAATACATTTTCTTATGAGAGGAAAGTTTGATAAAAAGAGTACATTTTTTTTTGATAGCTAATAGGTCATCACCCAGGGGAGGGGCAATGGAGGTCAGGCCCATCGAACTATGGAATATTTAAATGTGAACCTATAAAGAGCTACGAAAATAACATCAACGAATTTTCAAATTTAATAAATGTGTTTGTTGTGTAGAGGTAGGCTCCAGAAATCTGCAGTCTGCCATATTTAGTAGTTTTATTTAATTGAAACTAATCAGGCGCATGCCCAATTAGTGTTAAATATTGGATGTCACCATTACATTACCAATATAATATGAACCTACAAAGAGCTACGAAAATAACATCAACAAATTTAATAAATGTGTTTGTTGTGTAAAGAGGTAGGTTCCAGAAATCTGCAGTCTGCCATATTTAGTAGTTTTATTTATTTATTTAATTGAAACACATCAGGTGCATGCCCAATTACAGTGTTCAATATTGGATGCCACCATTACATTACAAATATCACAATAGAGAGTTCACCATATGAATGATGTAATACACAATTTGCATTAAATAATAATTGTGCAAAGAATTTTATTATAAGATTATAGACAAAAAACACAGGTAATACAATATTAATGAAACTAAATTGTCTGATAAAACCTTACAAGCTAATTGAAAACAAATTCTCTGAATAGAACAAAATATATAAAAATACATTTGGGGGGAAATTTTCGTGAGATAATTTCTAATTATAATTTAATTTAATATAATACATTTTATGTAATAACAAGAACCTCTCTTAATAGCTTGAAGTTATAATTTAGATCTAAAGTTAAAATTACATTTAAATAAGTCTACGCTTGGGTTATTCTTAAAAAATGAGTTAAATAACTTTATCATGGGTTCAGCTTCGGTCATTTTGGTTCTTCCGAGGGGGATTTGGAAGAGGTCAGTTCTGGTCCTTAACATACAGCAGATGAGAAGAATATATTTTACCATTAATAAGTTTGGAAAAGAAAATTGACTTATTTGCCTTCTTTCTACAAGTGTTTTTCGATATCTTTGAATTGTGGGTTCCAAACAAGAGGCATATTCGAGTTTAGATCTGACAAGCTTATAAATACAGAAATATAATGTTTCCTTTCATCTAAATTGATTACCCATTCTCATAAATCCCAAATTTCTGTGACCTTCACTTACAATGCAGGCAAAGTGTGGTTGGAACGTTTGGTCGAAAGTGACCCCTTAGTCACTAACAATATTCTCACTTTGTACTAACACGTTAGAAATAGTATATGGATATTTAGTAGGGTGTTTGTTCTGGATGAATGATACATGTTTATATTTCTTTAAGTTCAGACTGACTTTATTGATTTCACACCACTGAAGCAAGTTATCCAGCTTTTTTTGAAACATCGTACAGTCATGATAATTTACAATATTATTATATATTTTAACATTGTCAGAAAAGATTAATGTTTCAGATTTTGTGAGTAGCTCTGACAAATTATTTATAAAAATTAAATATAGCAAGGGACCAAATTTCGACCCCTGTGCGGCTCGTGAACTGAACATGTATTAAGTTTATCTGCAGCCATGATACATGACATTGCCGACGGTTCTACAGGTACGAAGAGAGAAGGGTTATAAGTGGAGGAGATAGGCTATTGTTGGCTAATTTCTGTATTAATATATGGTGATGAACAGTGTCTAATGCCTTTTAAAAGTCTGTATATAAAACGTCAACTTGCCCTTTATTATCTATACTGGAAGCAATATAGCTTGCCTGACAAGATTTAGTTACGGTTGAGTGCTATTGAACAAATCGATGCTGATTAGGGGATAAAATGGGTTTAATATGGGAATATGTATGGTTGTATATTATCTGCTTGAAGACTTTGCTGGTACTGACAATTTTGCAATAGGCCTGTAGTTACATATGTAGGCCTTATCAGCAACAGCTTTGGGAATCTGACAGATTTCAGCTCAGTTTTCCACATTGCTGGAAATCTCAAAGTTCTAATAGCAAAGTTGAAATAGGAGTGAAGAGGATACTTAAGAATTTCCGAATATCCTTAATTACATAGGGGGATATTGCGTCAGGGTCAGCAGATATTTTAGGTACAAGTTTTTTAATGGCTTGCTTAATTTCATTTAGTGATATTTCAGATATATTTAAGATACTAGGAAGTGAGTTCATGTTTACATTCAGATGTGGATCTTTATAGGAAGATTGTTCTTGGAATATACGGATTCTAAATACTTTGAGATCTTTGATACTTTCATTGTCGTCAATGGTTTTATCATTATACTAACTTGGATGAAAAGGTAGATTTGCTTTCATTTTTAATGAAAGACCACAACTGATTAGAGTCGTGAGCAAGATTAATTTTGGAAATTTCAAGGTAGTTTTCGAAGGTTTACTGATATCCCTTTTTAATTAAGTTCTTGAAGTTTTGTACTTAATTTCATGATGTATTACATTCTCCACTCTTTGCTTCCACTTTTTTGTGGTGTTTTGTGTGTATTCAGGTTTCTAATAATTTCCCGCAAGAACCAACACGAGTAAGATTTTTTTTTACACAAGAGCGTGTGCATGGAATGCATTCATTAAAGACAGTTTTAATTATTTCGTAGAATTTATCAACAGCAATATCTAAATCTTTGCATTCTTTTAGCTGATCTAAGTCAGCTAAATAGAGTTTCTGATACACATTAAGAAAATCTGCTCTTGAATTTATATTAGTTACATGTTTGCATTTAAAGGTTTTAGTTTCTTTATTATAATAACTAATATGCATCATTTAATTTATAAACATATAATATTTCCAAACATAGAATTATTATGAATGTTCAATTGTACCCGTAAAATAAAATTTAAAACCTTGTTAATTTGTGCAATGCAGAACAATTCGAATACCTCATAATTGAATGTAATCAATAAGATTACATCACGTGCAACACATTTGTTTGTAAGTGACTGTGTTGCTCATTACTGTGCCTTGGGTGGAGTGTCATCGTTGAGTTGAATTTTTTTCCTGTTACTTTGCACCATAAATATTGCAACTCTACAATTGTATGTTTATCTGTAGCTGTAATACTGAGCATCCATTTCCTTGCGAGGCCGAGAGATCGGGAGAAGTGTGCCAGGGGGCACTAGCAGCGATGCAGACATTTTCGACCAGTAACGTCAAACTTAAGTTTACTCTCAAAAGCCATTTGCTTCGCTCAGAATCGTTTGAGGTTAATGTGTAACACTGTATCAAGATTAAATTGCAGACTAAACTGTTAAAAGTCTATGGTTTTCGTGAGCATTGCTGGCAATATGAAACCTCAGAGCTTGATTTGTTCTTTCCTTCTCAACTACAGGTGCCCTGGACAGAGCTGCGAATGGAGTGAGGAACAGACCTTGAACCATGAGTGTGTTGATTTCATACTGTGGGAGAGTGTTTTTTGGTTATTTGCTCTTTGTGTAATTGCAGTGTGTGTGTGTGTTGTGTGTAAGTGTGGTGATTGAAATGCCAGCCGCAAAATTCACGTTACAAGAAAATTTTTATGGATGACACTTACGTGAAAACAGAGATGTGTGTAGGCAATTTGACAAATTGCCTGGCATTTCACCTCCAGGTAGAGAGACGTAAGACATCTTGTCTATAAATTACAAGAAACTTAATCATTAAATTTTAGAACCCCTAAGCAAAAGCTGCTGACTTTTGCATGTGAATCAAAATTTCATCAAACGATGCCAGGAAATGTGTGAATGTAGGTGGACATCACATTGAACAGCTCGTTTTGCAATATTAATATGCATATCTGGATGCTAGAGATATGTCCATAAAAATAAGTGGGATGTTACTGGCCGAAAATGTCTGCATCTCCACTTGCGCCGCCAATCACGCTTATCCAGATCTCTCAGCCTCGCAAGGAAATGGGCACACAGTATTATCACATCATTGGTGGTCACATGTAATACTCCAAGAGCATTTCTGACCATTGTGGCACTGCACGCTATGATGCCAAGGCATCTGGGTTTGAATCCATCTAGGCATAGGTGTTTTCTGCGAGTGTGATCCTCCATTAATTACATCATGTCATCGAAGTGATCAGAAAAACGTGGAAAAGAGCAACACAAAATTACATAATTCAATCAACCTCAAAGCATTTCAGATGTCTGTTCTTTGATCTAGCACCTTAAAAAAAGTTAGGTACAGGCCATATTGCAACATACAAAATAAGACACAAATGTAAGACTAATGTATGAAATCTTCTTGTTCATTAGTAATTAATTAGAAAGCTGTGATTGCTCGCGATATTTAAACTGGAAAGCGGCTGCACGGCAATCACAACTTTAACACAATATTGGAACCCTCACACTATATATTACAAGTTACAATTTGTGTCGCCCTTCTCGATCGACAGTGCAAGAGTCTACGAGCAATGCCGACGAGAAACGCGAGACAAAGCCCTGTAATACAATATACACACCAAAATAGATATATGTAAGCGTATGTATAACGTCAAAGGGTCCACCAACGAATTGCACACCGTGCTTTCTCCGATGCGTTAATTTGTCCTCACAATTTTCTATAACACAACCTCTATTTGTCGACAGTGTCTTACCAACAAGACAACTACGTTAATCAATTACTATATATATTTCATGAACACCAAAAAGCTCGTAAAAGAGTCAAACAGAACAATCAGCGTAAGCCAAAAACACTATTCACATGAATGACGTCAGAACACGCCAAATTTAGAAACACGTCCTGCGTGTACAATTAATTTACAACAGTTATCGAGCATTATTCAATCATGCGTAACAAAAATGCATAGGCGTCTATTACTTAAACCCAATTAAACAATCCACATTAGACAATTAACAAATACTTCCCAATTATTTCCCATGTATATTAATTGCGGTGCAAGTCTTAATTTTAGATTATTACCCTGATTTGCCTTACGGCATTGTTTTTACCATTCATTAACATTAACTCAATTCTCCCGATTTAAATGCTACGAGGAAGTTGTAAAAGGAGGGAAGGAACAAGCGTCGCGCATAAGGTGATATACGTTGCAGAGGACACGTAGATTTCTTTTTGTTTGTATGCAAGAAACTTTAACCAAAGTCTTAGTTCGTAAAATCGGAACGTCAAAATGGGTCGAACGATTACATTACCACGTCGACAAAAATGCAATTGTTACGTTCGTCGATTCAAGGAAGTAAATGCGCACTTGTTAAAAGTTCATTTTTCGAACGCAATAAGTCTTTAGCGAAGGGAATATGACGTGAATCTCAATTCGAGTTAAAAATCACCCAATTCACTCTTCGACAATTTTGGTGAACGATCCTTATCCTTATTTCACGTAATTGCTCGTAGCACCCAAAAAGGCGTCACAAAAAGGGAAAGCAAGAGTAATGCAAAGAGATTTAGATTAGAGTTTACTTTTAACAAAAAGGGGGGGGGGGTTGAGAAATGATCTGGAACGTTGGCACAATTATAAAGTTCTTGTAGCACAGCAGAGAGTTTACGTACCTATATAACAGAAAGTTCAGCCTCAAAAAGTCCTACAATGCCGCACTCCAATCACCGTAATTATTCCCTTAGATGCAGTCCATTTTACGGCGGCGAGCAATGAAGGCTTCCGTCTTCCCAGGCCACAGGCTAGGTACGTCTCTCGCTGGCTTCTCGGGACCAAAAGGGGGAGTGGTCGAGTTCCGTTCCAGTCAGTATCAGGTCCTCTGTTGCACTGTGTGTGTTTTACGTCCAGCCCGTATATACCGAGTGCTCCGCGAGAGGCAGCACTGGTCGAGCTATCGAGGACAGCGGCCCCTGATGGCCGAAAATTGAACTATATATTTTACGTCAATTTTCACTTTTTGTAGAGTTTATAATATTGAATATTAAAAACGTTACACTATGGAAACAAATTCACACTGAACTATGGGTGAGTAGCCACTCTGCATCTATACCAAGATCCAAAGACCTACACAGAAGGCAAAGTAGAGCCTTTGAACCGATACTTTTGATCTAAATTCTGAAATCATATAGTAATTATTATTTTGATGTTGGTTCTTGCTCCTCATTGCAACAATAATAATGTATAGTACCTAGCAATGTAAGGCTCTGTGCACTTTTGGTGTTAGAAACTCCTAAGAAACTGAAGTCATATGCCACCGTAAAGCAATAAAAATCACTACCCAAATAAAATATGTAGCATTATTATGTATTGCAATACTGGTTATACAAATCTTTCACTAGAATAGCAATATTCTCATGCACATTACTTTGGATTGCAATATTACTTCCACTCATCAAAGTATATCCACTCACCTGAAGTTCACAGATATGACCATCTAGAAGCTTCATAATGTCTGCTATATGATCTGTAATCTGTTGGAACAACACTAGACTCAGTTCTTTAGATTTTCCTCTTTATCCGAACCAACACAATTTCTTACAGAATGAGGTGATCGATCCTCTTATTGAAATATGTTTACAGAATGTGCAGCATTCACAAAATTAGCTGAAGCACTAATTTCAATACCAGTTTTGTCATCTGCATTCATGAGAGTACAGTTTCTTCTTGTGTTTGCTGTAGCTGTTACAATTTTTTTTTGTACCAACTGGGTGCAAATTATCATCTAGCTTAAACATGTTCCCCTCTTCCTCTTCCCTTTCTTCAGGTGAATGTACGTTTACATAAATTCCTTGGCAGTCATCCTGATTATACAATTTATGTTTCTTTCTCTTATGCATGCTCGCCATGTCTGTGTGATGTACCGGATTATCATAGTCACACTGTGATGAGATTACACCCTCATAGTGTGGACCAAATTTGAGTTTCATTTTTATATCTCTTCACTAAGTGTTTCTTTCTAAATGAGCTTCAAGAAGCATATGCTTGATTAATGGCTCATTTAGTGATTTGTCTTCAATCTTTTTATGGCTTTTCAGTGAAATGGAAATGCCATCAGCACTCACATCTTCTTGTCCCAAGCATCATCTTTCCGAGATGTCATGTTGTTTATTCTTTTACATTTAGAACTTGCATGAACATATTCATTAGTTACCTCATGCTTATTGGATCCTTTACCTTCCTCATGCTTTTTCACTTCCACAAGCACCCTCGGTGCTTTCTGAAGTCTGGCATTTTCGCAGAATTCCTCTCCAATTTTCAATAAGGGACTCACCCTTTCTCTGCCTCTTTATTTCTTATCCAGAGCAAACATCTTGTTCATCTCCATTACACTATGTTTCTGTTCTCAAACAAAGAATTTTTTGTCATGTACCAGATTGCAGGAAAATGTGAAAATGCCAAACTACCGAAAGCAGTGAGGGTGAAGATGTGGAAGTGAGAAAGCCTGAGGAAAGTATCACTTAAGCACAAAGCGACTAATGAAAGTATTCATGCAAGTTCTAAACATTCTAGAGTAAACTAAATGCCTTTTCGGAAAAATGATGCTCAGCAACAAGATGATGTGAGTGCTGATGGGAGGTTTCATTTCACCTTAGCAAATGAAGAATTTCCCTGCACCAGGTTTTTCTTGCCATATCAATAGACAGTTTTTGAAAACATCTGAAAAGAAAAATACAAGATATTAGAATCAACATACTAACTCTCACATGTATATTTTACAGTACAAATTTTCTTCCACTCTTTCAATGAAAAATATATTACTTTTTGAAAATCAAATAATAACTAATTGATACTCAAAAAATATAAAAAGTGAACCAACTCTGTTCTACAACACTGCCTTTCTTATTTTTCCTTAAATGAAAGTTAATTGTTCTCCATAAAGTAGCCAACTGTAGCAGGGTGGCCACTCTAGGACCATTATAAAATTCAAGTTTATTTTCCAGTTTTCAAGGTGAAATTTTATTATTTAATCTAAAGGCCTAGAGTTTACATTTGCCATTTCATATACTCACTCGAAATGCATCTACAAAAAGTCACAAATATTACGGAATATACTAATCTACGAAAAATTGTTATTTATACAAGAATTTCAAACTCTAATTTACCCAATTAAAATTCACAATCTCAATAAATGTCCTTTTGTCCGATTGTTTGTAAAGGGCACCAACAAAGTAAACCGATTGAGAGAATTCAGTTTTTATTTTCCATGCAGCTTTCTTTTCCTTCCTTCCTTCCTTCAATTCTACGAAGAAAAATCGAGCAGAATTCATGCATAATTCCCAGAGCCAAAAATCCACATATAATTCCCAAAATTCACCCAGCGTAGTCTTTATCTGAGAAGTTCATACCAATTCATATCTTAAATTGTAATTATAAAAAAGAAATAATATTGTCGTTTTAAAAATTAACAAAGTGAAGAATTGTCCCCTCTGGAATATATAAACAGGCCCTATACCATTGTTAGTTGCAAATCTGGCCACAGCCACTGAGCATTTAGTTATTGAACATATAGTACAGTTGTATATACCTTCTTTTTACCTATTCACATAATAATAATAATACAGTATTAAGTAATTATGAATTATGAATAGAGCAATAAATTATGTTAACATTTTAATTGAATTTATAACATTCAATCAAAACTCTGGCCATTTTCCCAACAACAGTACATGCATTTATAAGTAATTTTGAACTCTAATCCTTCTTCTAAACTGCTCAGTCAACACTTTGTGCTTTGTTCGTATGCAGTTTACTGCATCTTCGTTTGTGTATTATGTACGGATTATTTGGTTTTGCATTCAGTATGATTGACATTGAGGAGCAGCATCCTATGTGCAGTACAATAGCAGGTGGAAGTGATGGTGGTGTAGGTGACTGGCAAACTGACAATAAAAAACAAAGTACGGTAAATATTGGAAACTTTTAAAAGTTTTTCAGAAATCTTGCATCTGATGAAGAAGCAAGGCAGAACAGCAAATTTGCACAAGTACAAAAACTGACTGCGGAAGCTTGTGGGATTTCTGAAAAGTCTGTACAACATATCAGCAGTAGAGTTGAAAGTGGTCTGAAATAAAAAAAAAACTTTTTTCAGTGCTCTTTTTGCTTGTGCTTTTTTTTAAAAATTTCCAGTACAGCAGAAGATATTTAAAGCAGAAAGAAACAACAGTAAAACAGTACACTAAGCCAAGCGTCAGGTTAACCTTGCAACAGGTTTTCGCATATGTAGATCCAAACGTGCGCGCAGAATATAGTTCCACTGAGTCGGGTTATATTCCGACACAACTTCATACTTGCAAGAAAACAGTTATTTAATTTGTAAAATACAGGCAAAATAATACATCCATTAGCAGGTGTGGACTTGATTGGTTGCAATCACTGTGCAGACGAACTTGGGTCCACAGATTCGACAACTGGAGTTTGTATTGCTGAGGAATGGCTGAAGCCCAAGTGCGAGTCGAGTAAGACTGAATACGTTGCAGAGTGCATGGAATCTGTGATATGAGTGTTGCACATCCCACTATTTTAACCCTATGTTTATTGTGATTAATAATCGTGCTATACAGCTGCGAGAATGGCTGAATGGAGGTACCCTGTTCAGCGAGTGTTATTGTGGGCTTCATCCGAAGGGAAAAGCTCTTCAAATCACGTAAGTTGTTTAAAATGCATAATCCTCCTTATGGAAACAAGAAAACAGTAAAACAGGGCGTGAGGTGATTTGCCGTCAATGTGCGCACGAACTGTATCCCGAGTGTTGAATGATTTGCGGTTTAAGTTTAGGAAGGGGAAACGATTGTTTGCTGTTTGACGACAAAAGAATGTCCGCGGTATTAAAAGATAACCCCGTGACAAGAAACATGTTTATTATTTGGAACAGACGTGCTTTAACTCAGTGAGGGGAAGTGCGGGGGCGTACATGGATTTTTTTTATATACCACTGTGCACAACCACGGCCAGGGCTGAAGAAACCAACGAGAAAGGGAGAGGGGAAGGGGGAGGCTTATTGTTTCACCCACTGGAAGCAATGAAGTCTTTGTTGAACGTGCATATTTACTGTTCCCTGCAAAGAAAGGGAAGGGTGATTAGCAAGAAATGGACAGAACAAGATTTGAATCCTGGTTTTAGTGAAGTGATTCGTAAATTGAAACCAGAGTGATTGCAGCAGATAATGCACATGATTGTATATATCACCAATAACAAATAATGCTTTTTTTTGCTGGTATAACTTGAAGTGCGTGTGTCTTACAGTAACCAAGTTTTTCATAAATGTATTTTTTTATAAACCAAAAACAATAATTTGTCATTAAATTCAAGAGGGCCTATCGTTGTTTACTTATATATATATATATATATATATATATATATATATATATATATATATATATATATATCTTTGTTTATTTTTATCTTTGCGTGCTCGAAATATACACACATGCTCATGGGCGGCAAGGAGCAAGGGGGCCGTGGCCCCCCTGGAAAATGAAAGTCAACCAAAAATTATGTATTTCACACACATAATTTCATTTTAGCCACAATATAATTATTGCATTAACACAATAAATTCAAATTTAAGCAATGTCTTTTTTTAGGGAACTACACTCTTTTGGGGGACAATGTGACTTGTTTGCGCCCCTGGAAAAAAATACCTTTCTTGTCCCT
The DNA here is from genome assembly GCF_977018435.1 of Lepisma saccharinum. Taxonomy (NCBI): domain Eukaryota; kingdom Metazoa; phylum Arthropoda; class Insecta; order Zygentoma; family Lepismatidae; genus Lepisma; species Lepisma saccharinum. Next base: position 48,872,322 of record NC_139243.1, read on the forward strand.
CCCTGAAAAAAATCCATGCACATGCTCTCATGTTTCGAAGATATTTTTTTTGCATTTATATTAAGTAATGACACATTTTTTAAATAATTTATGTGCCGAAAGTATTTCTAAAATGTTATGTTTTAGGAGACAAAAAGAAACAAAAATACATTTCGCTTGACATGCATGCGGGTTTTGATGTGTTCTGCGGTTGGCAATACTGTGGATTTTCTCAGGGTCTGCTATGTAAGCAGCCCGGCGGTTGAGGCAAGACTGGCACGGAAGATTCTGAGCTCAGTTCTCGCGCGGATTGATACATAAAACCTGCTGCAAACTTAGCCTGATGCGCTGCTTAGTGTTACAGTAGAATAGACAAGACAAGAAACTCCTCGCGGCCTCACGCCCAAGCCATACGTAGGGGACGGACGCGCAGAAGCAGGGTTGGCAGTGCATACGGGCCAAACTGTCTACGCAGAACGAGAAGAAAAGTAAGCAAGAAATTGAAGTTCATCAAAAAAAATTGTTTTTTACAGAAAGAAAAATACACAAGACGTGAGATGTTAAGATAGTGAATTAAGATAGAGCATACCTGCACTATAAAGTTTAGTCGCTTTAGTCGGTTGTCTTCCATGCCACTCACTTCATCCTCGTTTGATGAGACGATCTTCCAAGGAGCTATCATCTTCCAAGGTACTATCAACGTCAGAATCACTGTCGTCGGCAATATTGATAATGAGTCTCTCTGTTGCACTATCGATTAACGGTTCTGCCTTGAGATATTCATCCTCAATTTTTTAACGTGATTTGACACTTTTTTTCCATGCTGAAAGTGGTAACGTGGCTACAAATTCTGTGCACAAATTAGTAGCTGATTCCACAGTAAACTTCACGTTCTTTTTAGAAATGTATTGTTTCATGTCTGCCCATATTAGTTCTATCGGGTTAAGATCTGGGTGGTATGGCGGTAAACGTACAACAGAATGACCGTATTCTGCTAAGATGGAATCAATTTTGAACATCTTCAAACGGGGTTTGTTAAGTTTCACCAACGAATACAATTCTGGTTTGAACATGTGTGCGTCAAAGGGGATGTTGTTTTGAACTAGCCACTGAATCATAGTATCTTTTCGGGAGGAGGAAGAAGGCGCAGGATTTATTTGTACGTTATGGTATGAGGCGTTGTCAACAACAACCACACTGTTTGGTGTCAAATTTGGGATCAACTTCTCTCGTAGCCACTTCAAAATTTTGGGCATTCATATCATGGTGGTAATCGCCAGAAGACTTTCCAGATTTGAATGTTAACAGTGCACCTGGAACAAAACCCTCATACCGAGGCGACAAACCACAAGTGTCGCTTGGAAGCGAGCAGTCCGTAATCAATGCAGCCTTTCGAACCGTAGGGACACAAGCTCTGACTGCAAAGTTTCCTCAAGGAGATTTTACACCAAAGCGACACGCGACAAACGATACGAGGATTTCACACCAAAGCGACACAGGTCCTTCGGTCCAAGGCAACTTTCACACTGAAGTGACACATGTTGCTTGGAAACGAGCCAATCAAGAGCAACATTTCACATCGTAGCGGCATGACGGGAAGCACAGGCCAGCGTTCGGTTGGTGAAATCCTCAAGCAACAAGTGTCGCGTGCCCCTTGTCGCTTTGGTACGCAATCTCCATAAAGCAAGACACTCATTGCATCATGCATGCGCGAACAACAAACCACGGCAACATGTTACAAGCTATTGAGGAAATGGCCCAGTTTGAGCGACAAAGTGACACGTGTGACTTATCGTGTCGCCTAGATCTGTTGTTGTAATGTGCGGTTTGTCGTGTCACCTATCTGTTGTTCGCACAATTAGCAGCGAACGCTTGCCAATAGACTGAAGGCTGTCGCTTGTCACTTAGTTGGGAACTCCCCCTGTAGCGTGTCGCTTCGGTCTTAGCACCCTTCCTTTAAGGAGCTTTCCGACTGAAGTAACAAGTAGCACGCAAATACGCCATATGAACGTGTCGTTAGCTGTTTGGACCCTCATGTGCAATGAATGCTATTTTACAGTCCGGAAATGTGTGTCACTAGTGTGACAGTGTGAACATCCCGTGTCGCTTGTCCCATTGGTTTGAAAGTTTCCTTACACTCATGTCGATGGCACTAAGAAAGTTTTGTGGGGTTCCCCTTGTCGTTTCATGGAATCATCATTATCATCATCGCCGCAATTAGTTTAAAGCGGAAGAAAAGAGACAGTAAATATCCAAAATACAAATGCTTCAGTGTGGATATCTTTAAAAGAAATGATGATGATGATAATAATAATGAACCTAATTCATACACAAAAATTTAGTTGCCAAGAGCATTCCACGCGTATTATTTCTCCCGTATTATTAACGAAAGTATGACGATAACAGGACGTGGTCCACTGTCTAGAATGTTTGTTAATATCTTAGCGACCACTGTACCAATATCATAGCAATTATCACATTCATAGAAATGCTTCATGTAAAAGAATCAGACGTTGCAGCGAAAACTCCATTTACTTCCATTATAAGCAGACGGTATGGGTACTATTATCGTATGAGGGAAACACCTACGTATCATATATTTCGGACTTCTTTACATTGCTAACGTGTTATTTTCGAATGTGGAACATTTCCTAAAGTAAAATAATGCATATCAATGTCTATTTCTTAGATTTACGAGTACTTACTGTTACTTGTTGTTTCGAATCTGTAACACATTATGGCCGTGAAAGCGTACTGGTATAGAGTGCGTTCTGAGTGTGTTTTGTCGATTTATGCAGTGTTGCAACCTTGTTCACCGGAAAATATCTACTTTCGTGCCCGGACTTGAAATTATGCTAATACGTCGCAAACCATTGATGTTAGCCCCACAAACACCATTCACGTTAGCCCCAAAAACAATTTTCCGTAAGGCTAGGTTAGGTTAAGTTAGGTTACGCAAGCATAGTTAAAAAAAAATTAAAAATACTCGACGCGTCATGTTCTAGTGAAAACACAGCGAGGCTGAAACACTGGCTACGGGGTTGCATCATCTTAACACACGGAACATTGCACTCTCGTGCAGAAAGCAAATGACGGGAGCAGAAACAGCGTGTCGGAAAGAGATTTACGCAGAAAAGAACACACATTCACATTAAAATGGATCAATTCTACATTCAGGAACTTCCACAACGCTAAAGAAAATGATTTCCGTAAGTACTTTCTCCTGTAAATTTGAAGGAATCCGTTTCCCTCATACGATAATGTTACCAAGCAGACGAACACCAAGCACCGGGTTCAACACCAGCGCCTCTAGCGGATAATTTTCGAGTGGAACCAGCCAGAGCGCGCAGAACTGTGCCGTTTTCCACACTACGTTATTCAAGGCGCTGTACTTTGAGGTACGATGAACGTAAACTTCTTATTTCGTCCTTTTCTATAAGCAGTTGTCTATTATTTTCTGCTTTTTTCCACTTAAACCCTAGGTCACGTATTATCTTGCGCACACACAAGACACTGCCTTGGAAATCTATTCCTTGTTTCAAAACCCTTCGGATACCTTCGAACGTTGGCCTTTCCCCGTCCGTAATGTGAAATTCGTGCACAACACGCCTAACAACACACTTATCGAACTCGTCTATATCACTCTTGACTTTTCGGTGAGGTCGTGTTTTATGGGGAGTACAAAAGTGCTTCTTCAACGTAGTGCATGCTTTACTTTCGATTACAATTCTTCTCACACTGCTGAAAGAAACACCACATGCGCGAGCCACCCTCCTTTGCAACTGTTTTTCGGACATACGAACTCCCACCTTGCTAGGGTGACCAGATATTTGTTGACCAAAAAGAGTATAGTCTATAGGTTGAAGGTGCGCATGCATTTTGCTCTTTCGCGGGGTCCGCAAAAATCCCGCGCGACTTCTTGACAGTCTAATTGTCCTGAAAATTATGCAAAAATTAAAACTTCCTTTTTATTTTACACTAATTTTGCACAAAAAACTATATTTTGAGACTACATAATATCTATTTTAATATTCTGATGCAATTCTTGAATATTCTAAAGCAAATTTCTTGGTATGTTGGAGGAGAATATTTGCACACCAATATTGATCAATATTTTTAACAAATTTTAAATATTGCAATTTTCAAGTATCGGTGTCGGTATCGGTGGGAATCGGTAAGAGTATCGGTTCAAAGTGGTATCGTATCAGCCCTAATCATTATCATTAAATTCCAATGAATTTGAAATATGTTTTGCTTGTTGATGGAATATGAAAATGACACTTGAAATTGTTCATAGGAAATTCTTGAGTCAAGGCGTAAATACTTCAGTTTGTTGACATCTTGACGTTTTCCGTTCTCTGGATTTTACGGCATTTTTACGCGTAAAATAATGAATGAAATTAAATATCAAGGAAAAGAGTATATTTGGAGATTTTTGCAAATTGAAAAGAGTATAGAGTATATGAACCTCTAAAAGAGTATAATACTCTTAAAAAGAGTATGTCTGGTCACCCTACACCTTGCCTTTCATAAATGTATATACATTATATACAATTTCTCGCCCTTGGCTGTGGATTACTTTCCGTCCCCCGAGTATACTTGCTTTCTCTGAACTGCAAGCTTCCACGATAGCAAGTACACTGCACACAAAATCACGCACAAAACAAACACACACTTTAAATTAAGACTTGGAAGTCGATCACGTTGTTTCTTCGTGCTCGCACAGCAGGAGGTGCTATTCCGGCTTCCCGCGCTACGGCGGCACGTGAAGGCTGCTAGAGTGACGTCTAAAAGGGGATCCCTCAGCTGCGGGCCGCTTAATAACATGTAAAATCATACAAGTTTATCGCCTTATAGAGGCGATTATAACTCTTGGGAAACAATGTTTATAACATGTAGTTCTTCTTCACTGCTTTCCCGTACCTTCTCAAGTTAACTGAGGATGGCAAACGAACAAATTCATGCTGAATTCAGCAAAAAGGGAATCAATGTCTTTGGTTCTTTAACACTATTTGTCTACACTTCTACACGCAGCAATAAAGTTTGTTGGTTGGTTGATTTGGTGTTTTAAGTCCACTTTATGCACAGTAAGGCTAATCGGGACTGGACCTACAGGTTAAAGTGGAATCCGAACCACCATGTGCCTTCACAGGGTATCGACCCCGGGACCCCTTGATTACGAGTCACAGCAATGAAGTTAAATGATTATTAGATGAGAGTCTCATCTTGAGACGAGCACAACAGAGAACACCCGAAAAATCATAAAGTGAAACAATTTGAAATGCCTGTGTGTGCTGGAGGGGGGGGGTGTGGGAGTAGAGTCTCGTGCACATATTTTCATGCAAATAGTTTACTAACTTAATTAATTATGGCGTGGACATAACTGCAACAGGATCGAGAGAGTAAGATTGAACGGAAAGGATTAGGTAAGTCCCTCTACATGTATATAACGAGTCTCCATGACAGCATAACGCTTTAGGAAGCCAGAGGCCCCAGTTTGAACCATAGTAAGGCATATAGCAATGTTTGTCTCATTCTCCACTCATTAGTTCATCATTCATCCTTATAGTAGCGATCAACCCAGTAGAAATTCGTATTTAAATGAACGACACATACATACGTATTGATTTATTATTATTTCGTTTTTCTGCTACTTCTGGCTAATCGCGAAGATGAGGATGAATCGTGATAAGATGAGGCGGATGAAGGGACAATCATAAACATGTAAGGACAACACAATACGAGCCCCACCAAGGATTATAATGGCCACGAGTCCAGACGCCAGAGCCTCGCTAGTCACTAGTATGTAAAATGCAGTCCAGGGTGTACTAGGGCAATGAAATGAAAATGAAAGATGAAATAGATAAGACACACAATGATACACACCTATGCCTCATCCAAGGTTCTGAGTCCATAGAGCGTTACGCTAGCGATTCCTCCAGGTAAGGGATATACGATAGACGATTTGACGTACACCGAGGGGGTTCATACCTGCAGTTGGGAACATTCAAATGGAAAGTAATTGCTTCCAGTTTCCGAAAGCGACATGGCTTTCATTGTTCGGTATAAGCCAACTTCGAGGCACAGATTTCTCCCAGATGTCAGAAAAATCTGCAGGTCCAGTAGTAGCGATCAGGTATTCGTTTAGAGAAGTGCTTGTGCTGTTTGTCTTGAATATTAAAGCGAGTAATTTTAGGTTGTATTACGTTTATTCGGTGTCTGTACCATGAATAAGCGTGTCAAAGGTAAACATTCTTGTGCTGTTGCAGAGTGTACCAATTGGGGCTTTAAGGAATCTGGCACCACATCTATTTCTATTTTGAGGGCCTCCCCGATGGCGTAGTGGTGGCGTCATCGCCTTATAATCGAGGGATTCCGGTTCGGTACCCGGTGGAGGCACGTAGTGGTTCGGATATGGAAAAAGTTATTCAATTTGAGATTGTGTTTGCATCCTTCCATGGGTCAACTGTTTCCAAGCAACATAAAGTTATGGACACTCTAAAGACAGTACTTCAGTCAAAATTTCCTGAAGTTAACGAAAAGATTATTTCCCTGTATGTCAGAACAAGAACTTTTATTAGAATTCGACATTTGAATAAACTAATGAAACTCAAGTCCATGGAAGTAAGTGCAGCGAGAAAAAGACGACAGTGGGTAGCATCGTCTTCAAAATAATAAGTCTCCAGGAAGGGTAAGTTGTAATGAATTTTTATTCTTACTGATATTTATTTCCGCCTCGGCCTCCACCGTATAGTGATTAACAAATCACATTGCTAAACCAAGACAGAGGCCAGGCCTATTGTTCATGTATTTGTTATTTGACGTCGCTTTTTTGCCACTTTTGGTTAATCGCGGCGATGAGTGTTGATCACATAAAATTGATGAAAGGGCAGGCACAAAGAACATCAATGCCCACGACGTGACTCCAAGTCGGGAACTTCAGTGATGGGATTCAAAGTCGAACACGCGGTTGACCAGATTCGCCATCGAGCTGGCATGAGTTTCCTTGAATTTATTAAGGGATTACGCTTTCCCACGACATTGCATTTTATCCATTTATTATTTATTTATTGATTTCTAAAAAAAACATATTTTGATGTTACGGTTTTTTAAACAGAAATCAGTTTAGGTAGAATATTTCTGCAATTTTACCATAGTTTAAACTTTAATGTAAGCGAAAACATGTTTGCATCACTAGTTAAAGATTTTCACATTTACAAAAAAAAAAAAATATCCAAAACCCATTTCCACCTCACTCAAGGATTATGTTAATTCAATTCAAATTGTACGCGGGTTCAGTGCCATGAATCTAACCTTTACTGAACAGAATGAGATTGGTTCATAGAATGTATCGCCGAATATCAATTTCGCTGATATCCCGTTGTCGCTGTTCTATTTTCATTAGATACGAGCTCCAATTACCATTTTAATCCTTGTTTTAAAAATTATTCAAACACAAAAATAGTTATTGAGGGTCATTTTAAAGTTTTTTTTACTTCATTACTTTCTTCATTTGATTTTTTTATTTTCTAAGAATTTCGGCGGGCTGCAGCCCCTTAACCCCCCCCCTGCGTACACCAGTGCTTGCCACACTCATCTAGCCCATAAAATTTATCATTTCATCATTCATTGTTATTGTTGCGGTTACCCTAAATACGTAGAAAAGCGACGTCATATAACAACAGCGACAGCGACATCCTATGTATACTAGATATATAAATTATAATGAATAAATTATTAATAACAAACATCTGTGAAAATTTGAAGGTATGAAGGATAATAAGTATTGGTGTGGTAGCGAAATATTTAATATGTAAAATTGTATTTATTTACCCATACGCAACTTCAGATTTCAATGTAGGGGCGATATAAGAGGATAGTCGTGATTACTTTTTGTTTGATTTGTATAACGCCATTTATTGTAATTGCGTGCTGTAAACTTCTTCATATTATTGCCTAGGTCTTATTCCTTGCGTTTTGCTTATTATTCTGCTGCAAATGGTTAATAGAACCAAGATATGGACAATTAAAAATGAAAATATTTCCCGTAAGCTTCCTTTGCTACGCGAGCCTCGCCCCTTGACAGATCCCCTTGGTCACGTTACAGCTCGTTGCGGCTTCTGGCCAATGGGAGAGCTCCGTGTCTCGGAATACTCTTCCTAAAATACTTCTATATTCCTTGCTCGCACAGCATTTATGACGTTCGGCAACCCTGCCTGTGTGCACGATAAGGGGAAGTTCGCGCATGCGCTAGCCGCGTTTCCGACCCAGCACACGGGTGGGAGAGTTTCTTGTCTCACCTCTTGTACTGTAAAAGAACACACACAAAAGACAAGATAAAATAAAATTAACAGAATATGGGGTTATTCCTGAGTAAACAAAAAATAACCGATCAGACAATTCGATTATAGATGGCGGGGAAAGAACTTCCGGTTTGGGCAATTTCCCAATGGGCCCGTTCCGAAAGTCGCACGAGTTTCACGCGTTAAACGAGTTATGGCAACTGGCCGTTCCATAAGTGCTTCCGTGCGTTTCGTGAGGTTCATTATGCTGTCCCAAAAGTCGCATTCCGTGCGTCTCGTGCAAGAACGAGATTCACCAAACGGGAGACCAGGAGGTTGGTTTGTTCGGTTAGAATCGTCTGCTGCCTGCAGACACCGCGGGTGCAAATGGCTTCAAACTGAACTAGTTCGGGAATTGTATTATAATTTTAACAGAGAGCGTTATGAAGCAACATGCACAAGATGAGTGTGCCTCAACTGTTCTTACAATGCGATTAAAATGAGTAACAGTATCCGCAGTAGATTTTATTTCTGTCGGAAGGAAATGCCTTCCGCTGAACGCCATGCGGAAAATTTTTATAATCAAAACGCTGCGCCTGCGCTTTCGTCTAGAGCGTCCCATAAGTCTGTAAAATAACTGGTTTCACCAGGTTCACGGGCCCAGTTACTTTCGTTCGATTCGTTCGTTTCGTTATGACTTTCGGAACGCACCCAATGTAAACAAGTAGAATCAGATCCTCGCCAAGCTTATTTTATTACAAAAGATCGGATACAAAATGGATCACTTGAAATTTTTGAGTGATATAGAGAAACAAAGGTACCTAGAAAAGATTGGCAATTTCCCGGATCCTTTGGATGAAGATTTACAGAAAAATAGTAGTATTTTCCAGGACAATGTTGATCTTCTACAGTTTCGTGGTAAGACTTCTGCAGGTTGAAATAAAGCTTACATAAATTATAAACATTGAAATACTTCAATTTCACCTATGCTATTAGTACTCATTTTTCAAAATTGTTCCAAATATATTTTACAAAAAAATTAAAAAGCAGGGGAAAACACTCGCAAATACACTCAAACACACGCTCAAAAATACACTGAAAGACCCACGCACAAAGAATTAAAATCATACACACGAACAACGCATTTTTCGCCACGGGAGACGGCTTCCGAAATAGTAAGATGCCGACCGAACCGAACCGAACAAATTATGCAGATAGTTAAAGGAAAGAATAACTGGACATTGATAAACCGGCCCTCCGGATTGCATCTGACTTTCGCCCCGACGTCATATCATGGTCATATCCAGAAGGAAGAACGGACTTTTCTAATTTTGATCTGGCAACTCTGCAGCCGTTTTAGCGCTTTGGTTACTGTCAGCGATGCCAACCCTAGCATAATAGTGCTAAATCTAGCATAATTTAACTTTCTTTGGCACCTAGCACCCTGTGTTTGGCATAACAGCCAAATCTAGCATAATCTGCAACCGTCGGTAGATATTGAACTCAAAGGAAAGTGCTCTGAAGAAGTAAAAATAAAAGTAACTGCACATGTTTCCAACAAAAGAGAGTAAACCGGCTCAGGGATCCCGTTCCCCACCAACGCCTTTAATATCTTCCGCATCTTCCTGCCATAAAATCGAAGAGGAGGGTTGGGGCGGCCCACCCTCAAAAGTTTGTCCTTTCTCAGCACCGACACAAGGGGTCAGCCATTTGCGGTGCATGCATTTTCGCGAGGAATGTTTAGTAGAAACTTGGATTGATAAAGAAAGCTCATGTGCCGTCCTCCTTTGTCGGCAAATTATGACCATCTTTGTCTTCAGCTTGTGTTCGGTTCGGTTCGGTGGGCCGGCATATTACAATTTCGGAAGCCGCCCCCCCCCCCCCAGCGAAAAAAGCGTTGTTAGTGTGTATGATTTTAATTCTTCGTGCGTGCGTCTTTCAGTGTACTTTTGAGCGTGTGTTTTAGTGTATCTGCGAGTGTTTCTTTCCTGCTTTTTTAAAAATTTGTTTGTAAAATATATTGGGAACAATTTCGAAAAATGAGTAGGAGCAAAATAAGTAACTGTGAAACTCCCGAAAGGAAAAAAGAAGACCGTGGGGATTTAAACCAGAAATGGGAGTCGTATGCTCAGAAATATAGAAAGGAATATGAAAGAGTAGGTTTTTTCTTTCGTTTGGTGAGTACCTTTTTTCCTTTCTTCTTTTTATTTGGAAATGTTGTTAGTTTACATAGAAATGCATTGTATGAGCATTTCAAAGTTGTAAAAAACTAGCACAAAAGTGTGTGTCTTGCGGGGTGTTGTTGGAGGTGGAAATGGGTTAATACGTTCTTCCATGTAACGCAAATAAATGCAGTAGTATATGAAAGATATTAGTGAATTATACACCGCCCCCCCCCTTCCGGCAGTAATTGTGTCATGTCATCTTCCCTCTCCCCATCTGCTAGGAAAAATATGTGAAGTATTTTTACAAATTTACTGACCCACATGCCCTAGTTCGACCTTTGGTAAGGTATGGACATGTAATTATGTTTTTTCTATCCCATAGTCCATAGACCATTTCGTGAGTTCTTCACTCACCCTCATTGTCGTACTTACTCAGAGACCCTAAAGCAAAAAGAGCGACTTAAAATAAATAGATCTTTGGAATACAATATAACATCTGAAAATAGTAATATAATATATTGTTAATAATAATAATAATACTGCCCTAGCACAATTTGGTGGCATTCTAGCATAATTTCACAGTTCGAACAGCACTTTTCGTAGCTGAGGGGTTGGCAACGCTGGTTACTGTTTTATTTCTTCATCTCTCTTGTTTATGTTTACCTCGAACACAACACATGAAGGTGTATAAGGCTGGTTATTTTGTTCCCGTGTAAGAAAATTAGTACTTTCAGTGGTATATACTTTGGGTGTAATGTAATTCCACTGCCTATCAGTGCCAGGGGTTTATGAAGAATTGTTCATCTATGTGTGTTGTTTAGAGGCATGAAATTAGCATTGAATTCAAGCTGGAAGAGAGCGGAGCCTAAAACCGAAGGAGCCCAAGTTCCTTTTGTTTTATTGCGATTTAATTGCTACGAATGCAATTTGGAGCGAATGAAGAATACAGAGAATGTCTCCAATTTCGTTAATATTTGTTATAGTAACTAAATTTTTCTTTCTAATCACGAATCTGGGTACTTATCCGATATGGCCCGAACACTTCTCACTCGTGTATTTCCTTAATTTTAGCATTGATACTTACCTATTCTGCATTGCGGAAGATTCTTTAAGGTGTAGTTATGACTTTTTCCATAAAATAATGTCAACTTTTCATATTACGAGTCATTATTTGTCTTCCTTGTTATGCTTGGGTTACAGACAATGTGGCGTGCACTCGTCATGGATCATCGCACGTTGTGCTTGTGTTTTTTCGATTTGGAGTTGGTATGCAGTATTTCAATCTTCTTAACCGAAAAATACCTACTTTCGTGTTCATTATGTCATCACAAACCATTGATGGATAGCCCCAAAAACTATCCACGATAGCCCCACGAACCATTGATGGATAGCCCCATGGACCATTTCCGGCAATGTTAGGTTAGGTTAGGTAAGCATAGTTGAAAAAACAATGGTAAATATGCGATAACGCCCGGACACCTTTTACTCATTTATTTCCTTAATTTTACCACTGTTACTTACCTATTTTGCCTTGCGGAACATTCTTTAAGGTAAAGTTATGCCTTTTTCCATAAAATACTGTCAACTTTTCATATTACGATTGATTATTTGTCTTACTTGTTCCCCTTCTGTAATAGACAATATGGCGTGCACTCGTAACGGATCATCGCGCGTCATGACGCGCCAGCTTGTGTTTTGTCGATTTTCAGTGCGCAAGCAGTGTTTCAAACCTTCATGACGGAAAATTACGTACTATTTCGATTTTTTTTTCATGTTTACCTCCACATATCATGCACGTTAGCCCCAAAATCCATCCACGGGTAGCCCCACAAACCATTGACGTTAGCCCCAAAATCCATCCATGGGTAGCCCCACAAACCACTGACATTAGCCCCAAAAACCATTCACACAAGGTTAGGTTAGGTTCCATTAGCACTTATTTCACCCCTAAATTCATCGAAAAAAGAAAGTGCGGTGAACATAGTTAAAAATAGAAATTTTCGTAATAAGAAGGCACTGCAGAGATCACGTGACTTTCAACGCTCTCGCCATCTGCACGCACACAATGGAAACGACGGCATAATGTGGCAGGCAATGCCAATTTCTTACGTAAAAAGTGATTAATTCTTGTTCGGCAGCATTAAACTCCGAAGTTTTTACTTTCCGTGAAAGAAAATACCTCCAAGAATGCCCAGAATGCTAAAGAAACTCATTTCAGTAAGTACTTTCTCCTGTAAATTTGAAGAAATCCGTCCGGGCGATATTGCATATTTACCAAAATAATTTTAAAAAAATCTCGTAAAAAAAGGCACGTTTGAAATCACTGGCAAGACCGCATGACTTTCGACGCTTGTGCCATCTGCATGTACATAATGGAAACAATGGCCTTATGTTACAGAAGATGCAAATTCCTTACGTAACAAGTGATTATTTCTTGTTCTGCAGCATTCTATGGTGAAGTTTTCAGTTTCCGTGAAAGAAATTACTTCCAAGAACTTCAACAATACTGCAGAAACTGATTACAGTAAGTTGTTTCTCCTGTAAATTTGAATAAATCTGTTCGGGTGATATCGGATAGTTACCCAAATCTGTTGTTGAATTCTGCGGTCACTTCTGAAAATCGTGAAAAAGCGGATTTAATTTGATTTTTTTTAAAAATCTGTAACGCATTGTTTTACGAACAAAATTATAAGGTAACACTTGCATGTAGGTGAGACGGATTTCTTACTTTTTACAGGTGAAAGTACTTATGCAAATAATTTTCTGTAGCGTTGTGGAAGTTCGTTAATGTAGTTTTGTTCCATTTTAATTTGAATGCATGTTGTTTTCTGCGAAAATCTCTGCCCGACACGCTGTTGCTGCTGCCACCATTTGCTTTCCGCATGAGAGCACAATGTTCCGTGTGTTAGATGACGTAAACCCCGTAGTCAGTGTTTCAAACCATGCCGTGTTATCGCTACAAGATGACGCGTCAGGATGCGCCGTGAAGTTGTTGCCAGGTGTGGAAGATGCCGTTGAATTTTTAATTCAACACTGAATCGTGAAGAAAGAAGTGGACTGCAGGACGTGGAAAGTTAAAATTCAAAAGAATTCCGTGTATTTTCTTTCATCGAGAAAAAAAACAATGTTGTCCATATATGCTAAATTGAACGATATGAGTGCTAATGAAACCTAACCTAACCTCGTAGGCACACCTCATCCCCGTGATGGTTCGTGGGGCTACCCATGGATGGTTTTTGGGTCTAACGTCAATGGTTTGTGTGGCTAACATCCTTGGTTTTTGGGGCTGATGCCAATGGTTTAATAATTACTCTTTATGTCAAATATTGAACTTTTTTCATGAAAAAATCCAGGCACGAAAGTAGGTATTCTTCAGTGAACATGGTTGCAACACTGCATGCACACTGGAAATTGACAAAACACTGGCATAGCGTGTGATGAATGGGTATGCTATCGCCATATTGTGTGTGGAAATAACGAAGAACAGTAAGTACTCGGTAATGTAAGAAATATTCATTATTTTCGGTAGAAATTCATTACTGCACCTAAATAAATGTTCCGCAATACATAGTAGTATGATATCAATGTAAAAGAGTGGGAAATAAATGTTTTGAAGGTGTCTCACCTATTTGAAAGTAGTACCAATTATAACTGATCAGAAGGCAAATAGTAGTTAATATACCAAATATTAATGAAATTCAAGATAGTTATTTACTCTAAGCTTCAAAAAAGTTTCGTGGCAACATCAGTTAAATCTTTTCCCATTGGGTAAAACACCGAAATCCATCCATTTCGTAATTAGCCCTCGTCCATCCTCCTCCGCACTCCACTTAAGTAAATCTTGCACATTATCAATTTTATCACTCCTCTGCTCCGCCATGCTTTAACGAATAATGTTCTACAAGTGCAATACAACAACTAATGCTCTGCAAGTAAGGAAGGAACAGTGTGGCAATGCTGTAGACAGCACAACGAATGTTGAATGTCACATTTTCATATCATCAAAGATGGCTGTTATGTTTACGTATGGAGAATGAATGTGGTAATGAAGAATGTAATTTTGCAATATATATAGACATAAGTAAACAATTTTTACATGTGACCAAGGCATTTCAACAACAGATTCGTTATTAGAAGGCCAAATGTAGTTAGTATACCAAATATTAACGAAATTGGAGACATTCTCTATATTCTTCATTCATACCAGCAATTTTTACATGGTTCGATTCAATTGAGATTTACGTCTGTTAACATCAGTGAGGTGCGGTGACCTTGACACTTGGTGTAGCAATCCGAGAGGTGCCGAAGGGTGGTTGGTGTGGGTGATAGCCTCCCCCCCCAACCCACACACACTTTAGTGCCCAGTATTTGTAAAGAAAGTACACGTAACTCCCACCGCCTTTCGAAAATATAAAACAATTTCATTTGACTACTAAGCCAGAGATCCCTGCTTGTCATGGGTGTTCTTTGTGTGTGTGTGTCTCTTCATCAATTTATTATCTTCGCGATTAGCCCAAAGTGGCAGGAAAGTGAAGTAAAATAAACCAAATCTATCAATGATTTGATTTTTGTTACTTAGCGTCGATTTTTTGTCACATTAGGTTAATCGCGAAGATGATACGATATAAGAAAGGACTGGATAAACACAAAGAACACCCATCCCCAGGTGGGGGTTTGAACATGGAACTCCTGGTGTCATTGTGCACTGTGATAACCACTCCCCCACGGTTGGTTGATTTGGTGTATTAAGCCCACTTTATGTACAGAAAGGCTAATCGGGACTGGCCGTACAGTTTAAAGTGGTAACTGAACTACTATGTGCCTCCACTGGGTACCGCTGGCCCTCGTAGCACATTGCGCTAAGACATTAGGGGCCCCAGATTCAAATCCCGGCAAGGGCATGGATGTTTGTGAGTGTCCATTCATCAATTTCATCATGTCATCACTCATCCCCATTTTTGCAAATTAGTCAAAAGTGGCACAAGAAGCAAAGTTTAATAAAGCAAATAAAAAATCCACTAGCTTGCATTCCCTAGAGGAAAGGGCTAACCATTCAGATATATGGGTATCAGTAAAGCAAACTGCATTTTGTCCCAGTGATAATTTTCAATTGGTTTTTTGAAACACCATCTTTGTGTATGGTTAACTTTTTTCCAAAAGTTTGCATTGCTTGATTTCCCTTATTTCTCCATCTCACGATCTCATTACTGAAAGATCAGAGCTCAAGCCCTAGTCTGTGCATGAGTGTCTCTTTGTATCCACCCTTCACCCATTAAATTTAATCAACATTCAATTGTCATTACAGAAAATAGGTAAAGTTATGGAAGAGCAATGCTAACAAAAAGAGGTACTATTATAGTATGGGGGTGACACCTATAAATCATTTATTTCACTCTTTTTTTATTTATTTTACTATTTTGCAATGCGGAACATTTCCTAAGGTGAAATAATGCATTTCTAACTAAGATAATGTCTATTTCTTACATTTACGAGTACTTACTGTTACTTGTTATTTTGATTCTGTAACACACATTATGGCGATAGTGTACTGCTTCATCGCCCGTTGTGTGAGTGTTTTGTCGATTTATGCAGTGTTGGAACCTTGTTCACTTGAAAATACCTACTTTCGTGCCTGGATTTGAAATTATGCTAATACCTCGCAAACCATTGACGTTAGCCTCACAAACCATTGACGTTAGCCCCACAAACCATTCATGTTAGCCCCACAAACCATTCACATTAACCCCAAAAACCATTCACGTTATCCCCACAAACCATTTTCCGTAAGATTAGGTTAGGCAAAAAGAATTTTAAAAAATTCAAAATTCTCGTCACGTCATGTTCTAGTTAGAACACGGCGAGTTTGAAACACTGACTAAGGTGTTTATGTCATCTAACACATGGAACATTGTGCTCTCGTGCAGATAGCAAATGGCGGCAGCAGAAACAGCGTGTCGGACAGATTTTTGCAGAAAACAACATGTATTCGCATTAAAATGGATCAAAACTAATTCACAAACTTCCACAACACTACAGAAAATGATTTCCATAAGTACTTTGTCCTGTAAATTTGAAGAAATCCATCATCACCCATAGTAAACTATTACCCCAAAAGAAAATATAAATACAAATAATTTTCTCCAAGTGCATCTGCAAGGCACTGTGAAATCTGGAGTCCAGAGTCCTCTGTTTATGATTGCCCTCATGACTTAAGTTCATTAGCTACTTATTGCGATTAAATCTATACATCTAGAAAAAGTGATGGGATTTGGCAAAAATACAATATATTTAAGGGGATAAACAGGTATCAATACACACCTTTTTGTAGTTTCTTCAATCACATTCATTTGGCTTTTTGAGTTTTGGAATAAATTTTTCACTTCATTATTCACAACAGAGTACAACACACAGGAACAAGAATACACGCTTGTCATGTGTTCGAATCCCGGCCTTCATTATTTCCATCATATATCACTCTCATCCTCATTTTCGCGATAACCAAGTGTGGCAGAAAAGCGAAGTGAAATAAGCCTAATCAACAACAACAATAAGAACACTCGTTCTCTTGCCCAAATAAATACATGCTTACATAATTGTTTTCATCGGAGGCCAAGAGATACTATATTTAAATAAAACACTACTAATACGAGAGTGAGAGAGAGAACGTGAGCAAATATTTTTTATGTAATCATTATATATTCCATATTTGGAAAAAAAATGAAAGCATAACATTTTTGTCTGCACACAATAAGTTCCCATTTCATAAATAATGAAACTACATCCCATATTATACATACACATTGTACAACGTGCAAAAATGTTGGAAAAAATCATTCAGCATTCAAAAGCATTACCCATGTAGGGCTGGTGGCCAAATGTACCCCTCTAAATTTATGTTGATTTTTTTTTTTTCAATTAATATATGTTCATGTTTTACATAAATTTTGTTCACAATCCAGAATCTCGAATATCTGATGTATTTAGTCATGATATGTTTCCCACATAGTTCTATCGTGAAATACTTCCACAATTTTTATGTGTCTGAACCAGTTGCATGCACATTCAAAATGTGTAGAACCATGTGCAAATGCGTTTGAAATACAAACACAGCCACGCAGGGGCCTACAGGGTAAATGGCAACAATATGCTGAATGATATTCCTGAATTATCAGCATCCTCATAACAAGCATGTTTCCAATTTGTATCGAAGGTCAATTTTGCTGACTCTGTGGCCAAGCATATCAATTGGCTGACTTTTAATCCCATCAACAAAATTTTCAGGTTCGAAACTTTGTCTGTACCTTTATCAATTTCATCTGACCATCACTCATCCTCATCATCATGATTAGTAAAGAGTGGCAGAAAATCAAGAGTGATACAACCAAGAAATTGTTGAAATTCTAACAGAATTAAACCAACATGTGTAACTCGACAAAAAAAAAGGTTGAATTATTTTCAGCACCAACAACTGAATTTCAGTCGCAGCAAGATCTTTATCATTATCAGCAACTGCCTGTCCAAGTACCTATTGTTTAATTCCAATTCTTTCATGGCCACTGCATTTTTTATGTAGTAAGGTAAAAGGTAAAGCCCAATGCATAGCACCATGCCATGAAGGCACATTTAGGGGATGTTGGGGAAGAGCCTCACACATTTTCGTTCTGTTCTTTTGGAGGTGATGTGACCAGCACTATGCTCCATCTGCCTTTATCCCCCAATGTTGTGCTCCAGGCAAACCCCAGAACCACTTTTTGCAGGGACAAGGCCAGAAAAATTCCAACCTTAGGTCACCCACCTTGGAAACTGAACCTGGGTCTCCCACGTGACAGTCAAATGCCCTACCAACTAGATTGTGAGTGATGATATGATGAAATTGATGAATGAGCACTCACAAACATTCATGCCTAGACCTCAATTCAAAACCGGTTGCTCCTGGCATTGTAGCACGATGTGCTAATCACTCCGTCACAGGGGCTGGTCCTTACCGACTAGATTGCTGTGGTATATTACATGGTTTGATTTCTAATTATGTCTGTTAACACATACTTCAGAGGTTTCGTGACTACTTACTACACTTTTTCTGGAGAACAATTTTTTCCTCCCATGCACTTCTATCTGATTGTTTGCAAGCAGTCATTCATTAACTGTTGTCTTAGATACAGACTGCTGCTTCCATCTTATTTCACATGCATGGGATGTGAAGGAGTATTATTTCACTCCTAAATGTTTTTGTTATTATGTTAGTCAGGTTAGGATTAGGGCTCGTGGTATTAATAAAAGATTCTGAAATCCTTTGATTGTTAGATTAGGTGGGTTACTTTTAGGTCTCCTAGTAGTAGGAAAATGCCCCTAAACTCTTTAAACACCTGATCACATCTTGATCTGGCCTTGAGCACAAAACTTGCTTCGAGCCTCACACGATATTTTGCAAATAATTGACGAACGTTCAGCAGGTTGAAAGAGAAACTACATTCCATCTTACTATTTCACAAATTTTGTATTACATCAAAAACAGGGGCGTTGCTAGTATGATTCCCAACAATACCATGCCTGTCTACATTTAGTGCAATTTTGCTTGTAATTATATAGTGTACATTTCATACTTCAGATGCAGAAATGTAACCCGTATTAACCATGTAAAGAAAACCAAACTAAACGTTTCACTACTCACATGGTTGCAAATTGACTACACATATATGTACAAAAAAATCCTTTCCAAAATATTATATCAAAGTGGCTTACAGGGGTGTCGCGAAATGTTCCAATATTTTCTCTGAAATGACACTTCCAAATATGTGCTTATTTAGTACTTTTTACATGTAAAATGTTTCTGAATTTGAAATTTGTGTTTATTTTTTCAACTTAAAGCAAGCAACCAAACTACACTAACTGAGCCTTGCAAGTGCTAGATAGGCTTACATTCTGCAGAAGTATCTTGAAACACTAAGGGTGACATGAAATGAAACAGTTTGAGAACCCCTGTTCCATCATACAGTGTTTATTCCATTTACTAGGTCACATATACATTTGGTCACATAAGAAGAATGCTCCTTCATTGCTTGAAAATGCTTCGTCTTTTCTTTTTCAAGAGTATAGGACCCGTTCCGAAAGTCGCACGAGTTTAACACGTTAAACGAGTTATGGTAACTGGCTGTCCCACAAGTGCTATCGTGCATTTCGTGAGATTCATTATGCTCACCCAAAAGTCGCATTCCATATGTTTCATACAAGAACGAGATTCACCAAACACACGGGCCAAGAGGCTGATTTGTTTGGTGAGAATCGTCTGCTGCTTGCAGACAACGCGTGTGTTTGATGGATTCAAACTGAACTAGTTCGAAAATGTATTATAATTTTAATAGATAGCAACATGCACAAGATGAGTATGCCTCAACTGTCCTTAGAATGTGATTAAAATGAGTAACAGTGTCCGCAGTAGTGTTTATTTTTGCCATTAAGAACATTCCTTCCACTGGACACCATGCGGAAATGTTCTCTAAAAAAAAAGCTATGCCTGCTCTTTTGCCTAGATCGTCCCATCAGTCTGCAAAATAACTGGTTTCACCAAATTCACGAGCCCAGTTATTTTCATTGAATGTGTTTGTTTCGTTAAGACTTTCGAAATGCACCCATAATATTGTGCTTATATTAACCAGCAATCGGTCATGGGTGCATGCCACACTCACAATTTAATAAAGTGTCATTTTAATAATATTTAAAATATTGTCCTGCTGCACACACTACCAACTTTTTGAGTACCACTGGAAATACAAGAACTTAATTTCAAAAAATTAAAATTTGAATTTTAAATTCTTATACAATTAACATTTTTTTTATTTGATTAATGTATTCCTTAACATTTGTGACGTGTGTTTGTAGATGTATGTATTCTGAGCATGAACAAGTGAAATGGCAAATGTAAACTACTCCGCACTTGAAATTAAATATTATATATGTATAAATATATATATATATGTGAGTGTGTACATATGCCATTTAATTGAATTGGTATTTTGTGGATATGTTGTATTGGCCGACACGCATATCTCTGGCGTGATCGGTGCAGCGCAATGTGAGAACCAGTGTTGCTAATCTGTTCGATACAGAAATCGCTACAGTGCACCGAGGCACATCTGTTCATAGAACAAGGAAATTAGAGAACTGAGCTCTATCTAAACATTGAGTTTTAGACACCATGCATTATAGCGAGGGCTGGAATTAATATGTGCTAACAAGTGGCTTGATATGTACATATATGGACTAAAACTTTGCTAAATTTGGACTAACACATGCATAAAATTACCTAAAATGATGCAAAGAAGACTTCTTCATAGTGATTGATTATTTGTGTGATTTCAAATAAAGTAAACACTGTATTATTTTTCCATTGCATTAGTTGGCCTGGTGGCATTTTAGCTGTTCACTCCCAATAAGCTCATCCACACTGGTACTGGAACTGCAACAACATGTGATACATGACTGACACTACTACTGGTTTGAGAACTAATAATCTGCGCTGCGAACGTGATAAACCTCGACAATTGGACCACAAACACTTCTCCTTATGCAGTATTATTGCCTCTCTATGATGGGCCACAGTCAGCTGCCTTTGTTGTACATTTACAAACTATACTGGCTTCCGCAACAATAACAAGGATAAGAAGAAAACAAGTACATATATTGCCACCAGACTATAAGCTGTGTGGATTTCTCTTTTGTTATGAACTTGCCATCAAATAATGCCAATTTTAACAAAAAACAATATGCATCACATTAAGCAGTAAAAATACCAGCTTCCTTCCTTTGTACAATTCCTACAAGAACATGTGATGGAGCCAAGAGTTGAAACACAGAAATGCTCATGCATCCACATAATTTGTTTCTTTTGAACAATTCTAAAGAGATGAAGTATGAACAATAGTACTGGAGGCATTATGGAATTCAATGTTTACTAACCAAACACTCAAATACACACACAAGCACACAACATCAAACCGGTCAAGTACTTAAAATAATGTTATGGTGCTTCCAATCCAACAAAACTCACAGTCACTTTGTCTTTGTCCTTACGTGATAGAAAACTACTTCATTAATACAATTGGCCACACTAGTTTCTAACTAGCCAATGAAAATGCACTGCCTAAAAGAAGTAACCATTACGCCATGCTATATTGTCACATTAATGTCCCTGTTGAACGGTGTGAACCTTGAGCTGGAGCGGTATTCAATTGTTTTCAATTATGTTTGCGCGAGTGTGTCCAGGAATAGAATGACAATCAGCAACAATGGCAAAGGTTGGCAAGCAGGGTAGAATATGTGATGCTAAGAGGCAGGGAGATGAAATGAAAATTGAGATCTGCACTGCAGCAGAGATGTGTGTGTTGGCCTTTAATCACACAGACCCTTTAGATTGTTAATTATATTTGTGGGAGAGTGAGAGGTGGTAATATGTAAGGTTGAAATAGAGAAAACATTTACTGAGTGAGAGATGTGAATGTAGCTAGGAAAGTGAGGATATGTAATATATAACTGGAATGACCGAAATATAATAGGAATAGAAATATACAAAGCTATGTATAATTTAAGAATGCAGTTTACAATAAATTTTACAAGTTTGGTAGGGAATCCAGATGTTCAACTGTAACAATTGCAAAGAGGAATGTTTATTTTTGTCTCAAGACAAATATAAAGGGAACATTTACATTGTAATAAATATCTACTATTGAAGTAGGTAACTAAAAAAAAAAAGGCCAAGGTATCCCTGTTTGTTGTGCACACATGATGTGAAGGCACATGGGGTGTGTGGAGGTATAGAGCTCCACATATTCTTGATCATAGCCATAGTTGTGATGTTGATTAGCATCCTGCCTTTACCCTCCAGGTACTGATTTATGAGTCTGGGTGAACCTCAGAGCCATGCAGAAACAGGAAAAATTTTCCCTTGTGCAGATCACCTGCCCCGGGATGAGCTTAGGTCTTCCAAGTGATAGCCAGATGCTCTACGAACTGAGCTATGGTGGTTCTTGGTAGATGACTATAATTTTCATAAATACCCTGCATTTACACAAATTTTATTTAGCTACCCAGTGTTTAAATACCCATGTCCCAACCCTACCCTACTTATGACTTCAGTTTTCTTCATTCTAGGTTTCAGAGGATGACAGTTTTTCCAAAGTTTGTGTGCTATCCATGCATAGACAAGCCAGGCAATCTTGCAGGACTTCCATGACATGTCTTCTGAATCAGAAAACCTTCTGAATGAAAACCCATCATCTGCAGAACAGAAGCAGAGAAGGGAGATGGGCTTTGAGGTAAAGTTACTATTTTTTACTTGAAGGAGTTGTGATGTACTTAAAAAATACCATCAACCCTTATTTGTCTTGGGGTGGTAATAGATGTATTTCTAAGAAATGAAAAGTATTATTTTTACACCTGCTGTTACTAATAATATAATCATGTATACTTCCTTGAATAACCACTGTGAAAGAGATATGTAAGTATCAGGGTTCTTGTGAATAAAATTGTGTTTCATATTACACTATTCTCTCCTGTTTGGCACAGCAAATCAATTTTGTGTGTGGCATGGACCTCATCGTAAAACTATTTTAAAATACATGAGGAATGGAATATATCTACAGAACAAGATATTGCCATGTTTAAAAATATATTTAAAATTCAATTTAGTTATGTAATGTGCAAGAGTTGCATGTATTCATTATATTTTACCATACATTCTTGATAAATGTCTATGTTAATGCACTCATCATAATAAAATACTAGTAATGGAAGATGTACCTAGAGTGGGTAATAATAAACACCACATTGAGCTTTTCAATCTTATAACATGAGTGTTCATCAGCAACTTTTTAAAATGAGGAGGTTGAAATGCTAATTTGTAAGACAAATGTAGTTTTTTTCATATATACAGTGTGTCCGAAAAGTCACGCAACCCGGTGTTTACGACCGTATAACGTAATAGCGAAACGGAATGAGAAGAAACGCTTTCTGCCAAGAGAATGCCCGGTATATTGGGAAAATTTAGAGAGACAAACATATGTAAGAACATGCATGTTTTAATAACAAATAAGCAAAGTGTTGCCAAAGGCGAAAAAAGATATTTGCAAATCGTGTATATTGATGCACAGAACTCACTGAGGTAAATTATTGCAACATTTCACAATACCAAACAACAAATTGGATGGCCATCTATTGAATTTGACAGAAAAAGAACTTTGACGAAGTTTCAAAAACATTGCAGAAGGGAATAAATGGGCTGTTCCAAAAATCGATGTTTTTACAATATTATGAGGGACACTGGCAACACTGTTGGTGTCATGTGTCACTAACAGACGTGTTACACCTCAGGCTATCACACTAAGGCACTTTTAATGATAAAGGAGAAAGTTGGTTATTCTCGAACATATGCAATAAATTACATACACCTTGCAACCCTGAAATGTGGGTATCACTACAAATTAAAGGAAATGTTTGAAATGTCCACCATTTTCTTGGATACATAAGTTGGTTTGCTTGATCATGTTCTCAGATACCTTCCTGAGGGTTGCAGCACCGATATTATTAATTTCCTGTGTAATGTTTCGTTTCAGCTCCTCCAATTTTCTGGGTCCCGTTTGGTATACTTTCCCCTTTAAGTAACCCCACAGAAAAAATCTCCAGATATCAAATCTGACGAGCGACTGGGCCATAAATCCTTGGATATTAGACGATCACCAAAAAATTCTCTCAGCATACGAAGAGATTCATTAGATGTATGGCAAGTTGTTGTAGCCAAACATCACGTTCGTCTTCTTCCAGGAGAGCAACGAATTGCATTATGAGATCCCCATACACAGCAGTATCCGCTGTTGTCTCAAAGAATAATGGTCCCACAATACGACGTCACGATATTCCACACCATACACCGATTTTCGGAGAGTGCAAGGGTAGTTCATGCTACTGATGTGGGTTTTCTGTCGACCAATGCCTGGAATTTTGGCTGTTGACATACTCATCCAATTGAAACCAGGCTTCGTCGCTAAAGAAACTTTATTCAGTACATTGACACCATTTTGTCGAATGATTGAAACCAATGACAGTAACGCAACCATGTCGGGATATCCACCGCTTTCAATTCATGAACAACACAAACTCTATAGAATACCACGACGATATTCGGATTACCCAGATGCATATACAATATGAAATATTGTTTCAAGATTCGGGTAAAATTTCAATTGCCGTATAGCCTTGTGAGCAGTTGACTTGCGTAAGTCCAATTCTGAGGCGAGCTTCCGAACAGACTTTTGTGGCGACGTCACCATTCTTTGTTCAACACACTGCAGAACAACAGCTCCTAACGCAGAAGGGTGCCCTGAACGTTGCTTGTCATGTACTGACCCAGTTTGTCGAAACCTTTGCACAAGACTAAAAATTGACGACATATCTGGAGAGGGAGTAGTCAGAAACTTGGCACGAAATACTTCTCTTACGCAAGAATATGACGATGTTCGGATATATTCTTCAACAATAAACACTCTTTCCTGTGTAGAATACGGCATTTTAAAAACACACACATGACGTCAGCATAAGTAGACACAATCTGGAATGCCGTTCGTGGCAAACAGCAACCACCTAAGGATCAGAAAACATAACAATTGATACACGTTCTTCTGTACCCACATTTCAGGGTTGCAAGGTGTATGTAATTTATTGCATATGTTCGAGAATAACCAACTTTCTTCTTTGTCGTTAAAAGTGCCTTAGTGTGATAGCCTGAGGTGAAACACATCTGTTAGTGACACGTGACAGCAACAGTGTTGCCAGTGTCCTGCATAATATTGTGAAAACATCGATTTTTGGAACAGCCCATTTATTCCCTTCTGCAATGTTTTTGAAACTTCGTCAAAGTTCTTTTTCTGTCAAATTCAATAGATGGTCATCCAAATTGTTCGTTGGTATTGTGAAATGTTGCAATAATTTACCTCAATGAGTTCTGTGCATCAATACACACGATTTGCAAATATTTTTTTTCCGCCTTTGGCAACACTTTGCTTATTTGTTATTAAAACATGCATGTTCTTACATATTTTTGTCTCTCTAAATTTTCCCAATATACAGGGCATTCTGTTGGCAGAAAGCATTTCTTCTCATTCCGTTATATGGTCGTAAACACAGGGTTGCGTGACTTTTTGGACACTGTATAACATCCCTGATGGAAACCTTTGTTCAGAAGATCAAAACACTGCATTTTATCATTTAATAACCAGTCATAGAAGATATTTCTTAGCTATTGTATATTTGACATAACAAAATCGGATCACACATACACTGGAACCCCAAGTTCAAGTTTAGTTTAGTTTACCTCTTTAGCTACTTACCTTCTGAGGAATATTTATTCTAAGTTACACTGTAAATGCATAGCTTGTAATGATTTTCTTAATTGGAGCAGCATTCAGATACAGCATGGACAAAATGGACCAAAGAATTATTTACCACTGTTATATTAGATTGCTCCATTGGAACATGCTGACTGTCTTCTGTATTATTTCAAGTATTCTGTCTGTCTATTCAAGTCTCTGCCCATCTGTCTTTTTACTGAAACCATAGAGCATGTCTCATGCCAAGGTGAGTAATCTGAGGTCAGATCACCCAGACTCAAATATATAGGTACCCGGGGGTAAAGGCAGCTGAAGAATGGTGCTGATCACATCACCTACATTGTGAACCAAGATCGAGAATGTGTGTAGCTCTATCCCCCACATCCCGTTCCCCTAAATGTGTCTTAATGACAGTCTTAATGGCACAATGCAATATGCTTGGGGGACTTTACTATAGTGTACGCCACGATTGACATTCAAAAGAGTTGCTACATCTGGTTATAGCCAATTTTCTTTGTCCCTGTATCCACTAGGGTGTATCAAACCTCACATCCCCTTTGTTTTAGAAAGTCTTAAAACATGCAGAGTGCAGAAGTTTTTTTTTTTTTTTTTTTTTTAACAACCTGTGATTTTTTAGGCTCAGTCAATAAATAATGAGGCAGAGGATATTACACCAAAACTATGGTAGTTAGAAATGGGTCGATGGGTCTGAAATCGAGGTGCAGGTGTGACAAAACTGATTCACACATGTATTCCCGCTGGATGGCGTTACGTGTCTGGCAAGGTATGCGCAAAGGCTGCTAACTGAGCAGCGGCCGTGTCCAGTAATTCCATGTTTGACTGTGACGCGTAATGGAGGCATCCAAAGAGGAGCAATGGGGGTGTTGTGTGCTTCTTGACAGCGGAAGGTGTAGGGGGTTGTGAAATCCATCGACGAATGGAAATAATATGGGTATATGGGTTGCACTGTATGTCCCGTGCAGGAGTGGAACAAACTCTTTGGCGAAGGACACGTGGAGTGTGCCACCAAAGTGTATCACAGACCAGCATGTTATGCAGGTGGATGAACTCATCAAGACAGACCGTCATGTATGAGTGGATGACATTTTGGCATCATGATACTGCCAACACAATCATCAAGGATGTTCTGTAAAGTGTGCGCTCAATGGTCTCGCAATGTCCAATTGCCAGGGTTGGCCCAGGTGAGCCCATCCCAGTTTTCCCCATGCATTTTTTTTTTGTAGAAAAACCCACCAAAAAAGGCAAACAAAATGTGTAGTTTTTTTAAGAAAATGTTGTAAATTATTGCTTTAAATACTTGTGAGGTTCTACAATTGTCAAAATTTTTTGGAAAACTTGTAAAGAAAAGGCTTAGCAGAGCTTTAAATACTAAAAATGATGAATGTAGTACAAGTCACAGTGAGTTTTTTCAGGCTATTTTCCTCAAATCATGCTAGAAATGGACTTTTACATATCTAAGAAACAAAATAGAAAATGTATCAGAAATTTTTAGATAAAACCTTTGCATTTATTGATGTAGCATAGTTTAATAAAGCTTATAATTTTTAAATGTGGGAACATTTTGGTTATCAGTTACTTCCTTATGTGAGTGGAAACGATAGTGGCAGATCATAGTTTCAACTGTGACAATCAATTGATACAATCAATTTTTGCATGTATAAACATTACAAGGGAGAATTGAGTACATTTTATTGAAATGTCGTTAATTGTGGCATAATTAACTTGGAACACACTTTAAATTATTTTTGTCATTTCTCATCCTAATGGGTTGCAGTAAAATGTTATTTATGTCTGGTTAGGAGCTCTATACCTATGTAAGTCATGCATCTTCGTAATTACCACAATATCAGCTTTGTGCACGAAACTTAAAGTGTATTATGTACTTGCACCATAATTTGACAATAAAATTATCAAAATATGGTGCATGTTTTAGGAGGAACATGAGTTAGGGTGGATGGGCGGAGAGGGATAAGTCATGTATTTAATGACCATGATAACTGCTGTAAATTTAGAATAATTTAGGTAAAGTTATTTCTGCAGCTAGAAAACTTGTAAACCAAATTGAACAATTTGTTTCTAGATTGTGGATGAAAAACTTATTTTCTCCATGTTGCAGGATCTACAATGTTTTTGTTATTTTCAAAACTGTCTAGAATACATTTTCAGCGTATAAGGAATTAAACTGAGTAATTTTAGAGATTTCATTGGTCTACAATTTTGCAGTAAAGCTTTAAAAATAATATTTCTTAGCTTATAAGAGGAGTGGTGGTAAAAGGTAAGATCACACACATTCTATTTTTGATAACCGCCATAAATGCAAAGCTTGTGCGTTGCAATTTTTATAGTTGCAATATAACTTAAACGATTGATCTCGCATCGTCTTTGAGAAAAATTGGTCACCATGTTTAAAGATAGTAGACAGACTGATTTAACATGTCTTGTGAGAACTTTAAATTATACTCATATTTGACTAGGTTATATTTTCGTACATTTAGAAACACAAGTCTCAGCAATGTTACGGCATCACTTGAGTTTTAAGTTTTTAGTAAAAATTGTGTAATGTAATGTGTGTTTTAGGAGTCACCAATTTTGAGACCACAATAACTACAGCAATTTAGAGGGTTTTAGTTGAAATTAATCACAACTAGATACACCTAGGGAATGACTCTGTTTTGCATTTGCATTTGTTCAAAATATTTCAAGAGTGTAGAAAAAAATGGATTTTTCTTATGCTGAGATATATTCCAAATTCTGATGACACTTCCAAATCTCTGCTAAACTATATTTTTGGAGATTAAGAAAAGGGTCTTAAGAAATTTAGGGCTTTGCTTAAGCTATAATTTGACATTAAATGTTTTTAAATATAGTGCATGTTTTGGGATTGTTGTGGACCAAATTTCAGGTCACCAATGTTTTGATCATGAGAATTGCCATTCTTATA
Source organism: Lepisma saccharinum (assembly GCF_977018435.1). Classification (NCBI taxonomy): domain Eukaryota; kingdom Metazoa; phylum Arthropoda; class Insecta; order Zygentoma; family Lepismatidae; genus Lepisma; species Lepisma saccharinum. Next base: position 48,901,087 of record NC_139243.1, read on the forward strand.
GCATTTGAAAGCTTATTGTGGAGTAGTTGGAATAAAGCCAACTTAGGGAAGGTGTTCACATTTTGGTATGATTGCATTTGCAAGTTCTCTCGATCAAGCAGGAGTAATTACTCGTTCCCTTTCTTATTCAGCATTAATGCTAGCCAGATATTTGGAAGATGTATAAATTATTCCATTTGGATGAAATCAGCCAGACAATTAGAAATGACTAACTTATAATTTGGCATGGTTAATACATGGAGGAGGTGTTTATGCTTGAAAAGTCCAAAAAATAATGGGAAAACACAACTGTGATAAACTGTTTTGAAGCAGATTTAAAACATTGTGTTACATAGTATTTTTGGATTATTTTATGGTCTATGGCATATGAAATAAATTAGAAAAAACTGTGTTTGTTGCATAATTCATTCCAACATATGTACAACACTGCATTCGCAAAATAATTTGTTTCATAAACTGAAGTTCAGAATGGATTTGATTGATTGATTTGCTTTATTTTACTTTGCTTTTTGTGTGACTTTTGGCTAATTTGCAAAGGTAGGGATGAGTGATGATGTGACGAAATTGATGAATGGAAACTCACCAACAACAGTGCCCAGACTGAGATTTGAACCCAGGACCCTTGGCATCGTAACGTGATGTTCTAACTACTCCATCACATGGACCGGTGAAGTTCAGAATGAAATATTCACTAATAGTATCAACTGAAAATGTGCATAACCTTGAAAAATATGTAATTTAACATCTAAATTTGAGTATCATTATAGAGGAAGAAGGTAGCAAACCTAATTAAGAAAATGAAAAGTCTGTAAAAGTTAGTTAGTCCTTTTTTTTTAAAAAAAATGTTCCTGCATTATTCAAGTTGTTATGTTATGTTACCGTGTTGTTTGTTAATGTGTTCATGGAAACAACTACTCAATTTTGTGTCATGTTCATAAACGAAAATGCATCCAAGTACACACATACACACACATATGCATACATATGGATTTCTCTTGTTTGTTGTTTCACTGGGTGATCGATTGATTTGCTTTATTTTACTCCTCTTTTCTGCCACATTTGGCTAATCGCAAAGATGAAAACGAGTGATACGATGAAATTGATGAAGGAACATACAAATATTACCCATGCCCAGTCTGGGATTCGAACCCAGGACCTCTGGCATCATAGGTATTTCTCTTGTTAGAATAAAATGTTATTAGTCCTCCCCTATAATCAGGTGGCAGTGTAGAGTACCGTTGTTGACTACCAGAAAGAAAGAAAATACTGGTAATGACATATTCTGTATTGTCCCCCCCCCCCTCCCGTTAATTTGATTCTTGGATACACCAAAGTATGTGCCTCCTCAGGGAATGCAACCCTGAAAACTGATCACAAAGCAACAGCATTAACTATTACACCATCCAGGAAGAGTTGAATCAAGTTGTTGCACAAATATGTTAGAACAGAAATATTAAATAACTATTCCCTCTAACAATTATCTCTGGAGCAAGGGTGTGCATAGCATCAGGAAAGGGAAGGAAATAGAGTGGGCAGAGCAAAGCAGTACATGCTGCTGTGAAGGTTGGTAACTGCAGTCGCTTACTCCTCTCCAGGCAATCCATTTCTCTCTCTCCCATGTTCATTGGTGGAGCCATCTCATGTTACTACTTGCGCAGAGACTTGTTTTTGTTCGCTTGCTCCAGAGAGAGTTGGGACAGGGTATAAAGCAGTACAAATAAAATGTTATGATACATTACTACTAGGGGAATATTGTATTTCATTCTTATGATGTATATTTTTAAATATAACCTTAAAAACCCAATAAAATCCAGGTTTTATCTGAAAAAAAAAGAAAAAAACCCACCTGGGTTGAGGTTTTTTTTTAAGAAATCTAGGCAAAATGCCAACCCTGCCTATTGCACGACAATGCTAAACCACACACAGCCAACACAACAAAGGAATGTCTGAAAACATTCAAGTGGGAAGTCCTCTCTCTATAGTCCAGATCTGTCCCCGTGTGACTTCCACATCTTCGGTGAGCTGAAAAAAGCTCTGCGGAGACAACAGTTTCAATCAGACGATGACGTCAAGGAGTACATGTCCAGTTGTTTCCAACAGCAGCCAAAGGAGTTCTACGACCATGCCATTTTGCGACTGGTGTCACAATGGGATAAATGCCTAACAGTGGCAGACAATACTTCTGAGGGACATTACATAAGTAGTACTGTGAAATATCCTCTGCCTCGTTATTTATTGACTGAGCCTCATAAATAAAAAAAATCTGATTATTTTTTTTTATAAGAAGTAAAAAAGACATTTAAATTAAAGATCATAATTTTTAATCCACACTGCTTGTGATTGTCTTTCAGAAGGCTTCTTCATCCTGGTCTGATGATTGTGAAGAAAATGTGGCTCTTCAAGTGTCTGGCACAGGTTTCTCTCCTGTGGAAGTGCTCATAAAGTCTGAATCAGAAAATGCCGATCCATTAGTTTGTGAACAAACATCTCTGGAGAATATGTGGCTTCCGGATGAGTCATGTGTCAAGACTGAAACTGAATCATTCAAGGAGCCTCCTGATGTTGATATCTCTCTTGACATCAAACCATCTAATCAGTGCATACAGGATGCTTCTGTCGATATGAAACAATCTAAGCAGTGCATACAGGATGCTTCTGTCGATATCAAAGAATCTAAGGAGAGCATACAGGGTGCTTCTGTTGACATCAAACCATCTGATCAGTGCATACAGGATGCTTCTGTCGATATCAAAGAATCTAAGCAGAGCATACAGGATGCTTCTGTTGACATCAAACCATCTGATCAGTGCATACAGGATGCTTCTGTCGATATCAAAGAATCTAAGCAGAGCATACAGGATGCTTCTGTTGACATCAAACCATCTGATCAGTGCATACAGGATGTTTCTGTCAATATCAAAGAATCTAAGCAATGCATACAGGATGCTTCTGTTGACATCAAACCATCTAATCAGTGCATACAGGATGTTTCTGTTGACATCAAACCATCTAATCAGTGCATACAGGATGCTTCTGTTGACATCAAACTATCAAGTAAGTACATGAAAGAAACTTCAGATTGTAAAGTGGAAAATGTGAGTGTTGATAGTTGGATTCAATTTGAAGGCAGAAATCCGGAAGTTCCTAGTGGGCAAAATGTTCATAAAAGTGAAGGATTTTATCCATGTTATCATGGACAACTTGTTACAAAAATGCCATCTGAGGACAGTGACAATGGTGAATTAATTTTAAGTGAAGATCAAGACATGAAGTATTCTGTAGAGAATCCTGATGAGGTGGAAGGCAAAATGGCAGAAAGGTAGGTGAAGAAAATTTTAGTACAAGGATTGAAAATGAGCATGGCAGTACTAAGGTTCAAAATTGGACCTTTTTGCTTGTAGATTATGATTCATGTAATTTCTCTATTTTGCCAGCAGTGCTGCAGGGTTACTGGTCATTCAATACAAGATTCTCCAGAAGTGTCCACCCCACCATGTCAGATTGGGATAAAATTTGTTACATTATATCCTTAGACATATATAAGAACCCATAGGATTTATTTCTGCTTTTGGAATATCAGTTCTAGTTTGTAATTTATAATCCTCTGAAATTTCCTGTCATTTGATGCCTTTTTTCTTATGGGATCAAGCCATGTGTAGAGTGGTGTATCCAGAATTTTTGGATATACTTTTTTGATAGTCAGCCCTCATTTTGTCATCCTTTCCTGCCTTTATTTTCTTTTTAGGAATAAAGGGCCAAACGGGAGTAATGTCCCCTGTCTTTCCCCATCCCCTTGAGGTTACACAGCATGTGCATATTTTGGGCCCAAGTTCCTTTTCTTTTATTGTGATTTCATCATGTGGTACGAATGCAATATTTACATGGTTTGTTTTAAATTTATGTTTGTTAACACATACTGGGAAGTTTTAGCATTAAAATAAAGTCCCCAAATGCATTCTACTAAGGTTCTGATTTGCTTCTACATTCATTCCCACTAGTCTGCCATAGTAACTGTCGCTTGTCAACGAAGAATACCTTCTCCATGGGAAGCACGCATGCTTCCGTAAGGTAATTTTTATGTTTTTATTTTTCAACATTAATAAAGCACCTCCCCTATGGCGTAGTGGTAAAATCATCGACTTGTAATCAAGGTGTCCTGTGTTCAATACCTGGTGGAGGCACATAGTGGTTCAGATCCCATTTTAAACTGTAGGTTCAGTCCCGATTAGCTTACTGTGCCTTAAGTGGATTTAAAACAACGGTAACACTTTACTATACCAGAGACGGATTTCTTCAAATTTACAGGAGAAAGTACTTACGCAAATCATTTTCTGTATTGTTGTTGATGTTCGGGAATGTAGTTTTGATCCATTTTAATGTGAATGCATGTGGTTTTCTACGAAAATCTATTTCCGACGCGCTATTGCTGCTGCCACCCTAAATTGAACGAAAGGAGTGCTAATGGAACCTAACCTAACAGGCCTAACCTAACCTAGTAGGCATACCTCGTCCCCGTGATGGTTCGTGTGGCTATCGTGAACTTTTGGGCTAACATCAATGGTTTTTGGTGCTACCCGTGGATGGTTTGTGGGAAATAAGGAACAACAGTAAGTACTCGTTAATGTAAGAAATAGACATTATTTTCGTTAGAAATTCATTATTTCACCTAAAGAAATCTTCCGCAATGCAGAATAGTACGTTAGCAATGTAAAAAATTGCAAAATAAATCATTGATAGTTGTCTCCGGTATAGTAAAGTAGTACCAAAACAACAATTCAATCAATCAGCATAAATAACTTTTTTTTAGAATCAAAGCATGCTTCTTTAAGAAAATTTCAAATTTCGTGTGACAATGATTTCCAAAATTCTATGATAATTAGTCTTTCTGCTGGGAGAATTTAAAAAAAATCAAAACAGTTGGAACCGTTACCATATTTTGGTTGCCTGACAGTGGAATTATACACTTGCAAGATGAGATGTGATGGGGCGTTCCCCCTTATACTATTTAAATTTGTTAAAAAATTAAGTTTGACACAGCATGCATAACACCATGCCAAACAACATAAATGTTGTTATCAACGTTTTAAGCAAAACTGTGCACACTCGAGATGAGATACCACATTGTGACATTACATGCTTAGTTTTGAATGCAGAAAGGGCGTTGCTGGTGTAGTCTTGTGCATTCTAGCAAGTTTCATTTTGTGGACATTGTGCCTATATGTACAGAAGAATCCATGAGTATTACCATGCAAATTGTTCATCACCATGTTCGTGCACTCTATTTGACCCAATAAGAGCTTCAAGAATGAAATGAAAACTCAAAACAAGCTGCTGACAACTTCTGCACCAACATACATAAAAATCCATCGCTTAAAATCACACAGGCTGAAAGAGAAATATTAGTGAAAATAAGTCATGGACAATTTGCTCGGTAATACTCATGGATCCCACTGTACTGTCTAGATTATAATTTTACCTCATGAAACTAACCTGTTTTCTTCTCTCTTCATGTGATGGTTATAACCAAAATCTCATCCGATAATTCAAACCACCTTAACTATAGAATTCCCAATTTGTGCACTTCATTTTGATTTATTTATATAAACTGAAATTTTGCATTTGTGCAAATGAAATATGAAACTTGTTTTTAGTAATAACTTCTGCAACCAGACAGAAGCATATAACTTGATTTTACAATTTTGACCAGTATTTCCCCCTCCATCAAAAAATTACTGAAGCAAGTATTAATCCAGTCATTTACATATGTGTGTGTGTGTGTGTGTTAAACAAGGGAAGTACGGCATGAATGACAGAGCACACTGACCAATATCATCCACAATTTTCGTTTTCACACTTCAGTGGCTATTTTTAATAATATTGATATTTAATCTTCCAGTACATTTTATTGCCATGTTCTTATAGCACTGATTGTTGTAACCACTGAATTTTAGCAGTAACACAATAAAGAAACATACGGTCCAGACTCAAAATTGTAAATTGAGTAACTGTTACAAGCAAAGAATGTGTAATTACATTGATAATGAACACAAACAAAGCATAAGACCACAGTATTTAGATGACAGTGAAATAATTTACAATACACTCAGTTGGCAGGGAGGAAAAATGTTTCTTTGACCAATTGGGGAATCAAGACTTAGTATTAGAGCTTATAGACAACACTACTTAGCCGAAGTTTTTTCAACATACACAAACGTCATGTGCCTAATATTGACCATATATTTATATAAAACATGGCGCAACAGCCCATTGAGGGCCCAGGTCTACCACCAACTGTTGACCTCACTCCCACCTGATCCTACTCATTACCTTCTCCCTAGGTGGCAGATCATCCAACCAGTTACAGGGTGTCGTGTGGTCAGCACGACAAACCCCCAGTCCTACTCATTTGTAACTCCCCAATTTCCTCACAATGGTGCGTGGCCACTGGTCCCACACATAGGCCGAAATCTCTTGTTGCGTTTTCCCTAGGAGACTCAAACCAGTCTGTCAACCTTGAGCAATTTGAGTAATTCAAGATGGCGTCCAATATGGCAGACTATACAGTTAATGACCTATATCTCAGTAACCAATGGTTGTAAAGAGAATTTTTTTTTATTCTTGATCCTCATTAGATGGACTACGAAAGAGATTCTGTGTAGTTTTATCGTAATTTAAGAAATAATCCTTAAAATATATAATTTTTCTCGCACCTTTTGAGGTTTTTGCCTTGTAACTTTTGAACAAATCAAATGACAGGAAATTGTTTTCAATAAAATTGGTAGGCCAATTCATAACCTTTACAACAATATAAGACTTAATGCATTTAATTGAAAAATACACTATAAAATATGTTCCAAAATGGAGGATAGTGCCAAAAAAGTGCATCCTTATCACAGGTGGACTTGAATATAACAGTGAAGCACATTTTTGGCACTATCCTCCATTTTGGGACATATTTTATAGCACATTTTTCATTCAAATGCATTAAGTCTTGTATTGTTGTAAATGTTATGAATTCGGCTAACACATTTATTCAAAACAATTTCCTGTCATTTAATTTGTTCAAAAGTTACAAGGCAAAAACTTCAAAAGGTGCTAGAAAAATTACATATTTTAAGGATTAGTTTTTAAATTACGGTAGAAGTACTAACATTAGTGAGAAACTACACACAATCTTTTTTTTAGTGCATCTAATGAGGATCAAAACTACAAATAGATTTTCTGTTTACGACCATTGGTTACTGAGATATTGGACGCCATCTTGAATTATTCAAATCGCTCAATGTTGACAGTGTGGCATCAATCGGATCTGAGATGTACATAACATAAGGTTTCAAAATAAGTCAAAACATTTTATTCATACCTCAAGTCAAGCTTTTCCATTTGGCACCCGGGTTGTGTAGGTCCAATCTCAATTAGCCCAAATATGCATAAAGTGGATTTAAAACAAAAAAACTCAAACGAACTCTTGCATACAAGTTTAAGGACAAGTAAGACAGAAAATGCTCTAAGTGCTTTTCCAATGAACCTTTTGAGAACTGGGCATTCCAGGCATGTACTTTTTAAATATGATGGTGACATGTTCAAAAGTGGTATTTTGTCATGATTACCTGCAAATTTCAAACTATTTGCATTCACAAAGCCGATGCTGGGTCAACACACGGGTTTGAATTTGAAATGACCATCCCGGACAGGCTCGCTCGCTCGGTACATCTAGAAATGTACACTTCGTGCTTCCAACAGGTATTGAACCCGACACACGTTCATTACATTACATCACCACTACGCCATCAGGGAGGTGCATCATTCCAATCATTGATATTTGCTTATGGGACATAATGTAAAACTTACATTACGTAGCACTTGACATGGATATTTATTATATAATGGATTTACCATCCAGTGCTTAGCTCATTTTCTGTGGGGAAAGATTGCAACACTGGGCCAACACACGGGTTTGAATTTGAAATGACCATCCCAGACAGGCTCGCTCGGTCAGTTCGACAAGGATGGTGACGTGTGTTGCACTGAGTCTGCTTTGTTTTGGTACCCATAAACAATTGCAACGAGTGTGTGCTGTTTAGTGTTTAGTCCACACTTGTTATCGTAATCTACACCTGCAAAGAAGTTTATTCTTATGTTTGCAATGAAGTGAAGATCATAGTCACAGTAGGTTATTTAAAAGCTGTATAGCAGAAGAACACAAACATTTGAATTTCAAATAAAACAAAGTTTCTTTCTAGCCTACCCCTCCACGTCACCCCCCTTTGTCAGACCTGAGGCCTGCCATCTAGCGTGAGCATTAAGAAACAAGTAGTTCCTTAAAATCTTTTCTAGATGTCACTAGCGTCACCAGTGACGTCATGGAGTGACGAAAGCCACAGAATTTAACATTGAGTTAACATTTCTCCTTTAGTGGTTTGTCTATGGGGGTGAGATTGATGTTTATGCTAGTTGCAATTTTTAACAACGGCAACCATTTTTACCTTCAGTTGCTCATGAATGCAATCCAATGTTCGCAAGGACAATCTAACTTCAACGTGATAAAAACACAATTGTCGATGGGGGGACAAGCATCCAAAACTGTTCATTCCCTTTGTTGAATATGTAAGTATCAACTTGTACTTGCAGAAATTAAACAAGTGGCTCAGCCACTCGTGCTTTTCGACCCTCATAAACAAATGTAAGTCTATGCACAAAAGCAGTTCATACTCCCCTTTGTTATGTCAATAAATCACTGTAAATTCACTATGTAAGAAATGTACATACCTCATTCGTAGAGGCATGCATATTTGGTTTTTGACGAAAACATGAAATGTGAAATAACACGTTCTAATGTTAATTTTTCATGTTTCTGAAAGGTGTGAGGTGCATTTTCCTACCCTATTTTGTCACGAAATTATAAGAAATGAACTGCAAAATGCGAAATAGACTCTTAAAAATGAAATTTACTGTCTATATACCAACGCAACACTTTCTGAAGTTTGAAGTATCCTGTGAGTTATGCAATTCATGGAAAATTGATTAATTCTGCTGTAAATATTTGAGAAGCAAAAATTGACTCCTTTATGCAGGAATAAACTTAATATTCTGGTAATGATTTAATGTGCTATTAGAAGGGATATGTTTATTTTATGTAATAGTGCAGTTTTTAATCAAATTTGGGATGATATTAACATTTTTTAAACCCAAAATGTATTTTTATATACCACTTTTTCACCGCTATAACAGCGAAATTTAATTTTATTTACTGCTTTTGAACCCAAAATTGACTGTTTTTGTACCGAAATTTTGCTTTTTTATTTACCAAAAATCTGTGCCTCTACTCATTCGTCATTGACTACACATGGTGAGAGTTCTTGAAGAGTGAAGAATCATTCTAATGGTTTTTTTGTGTTGCAAAAGCATGTTCCTCAAATTCCACTCCTTGCCGTTCCACGTTTGAGTCTTCCTGCACCTTAGGAAACAGCTGCGTTGAATGGGACGTCCAAAGAACCAATACTTCGGTCGATCTTCTTCTCCTTCGTAACATCAATGCATTCCCACAACGTAAGAATCCGTAACATCAATGCATTTCCACGACATAAGAATCTGTAACATCAATGCATTCCCACGACGTAAGAATCCAAACTCTGCGACCGTTCTTTTTGGATACGAATCAAAATTCTTCTTAATACCTTGTTCCAAAAGATGCAACTTCCATTCAACTCGAGACATCAAGGTGTTTAAACAGTTCCTGCGTTGCCAAATACCTCTTCATTAAGAATCCACATGCATGCCGCTTCCAAGAAATACGACAAACCCAAAAGTCCAAAAACGTCCATAATCGTTTGCCACGAAATCGTAGTATTGGACCACGGTAAAAGCATCGTGCTGTCTTATGCTTCCTTCCTTCCTTCATTGCTCCAGAATGACATTTCAGTAAATACAATACTTCCCTGAGGCATCATGTAAGAAAGGCACTCACTTCAATAATGAATTTTCCTTGCCCATGCTCTTCTGTTCCAAAACCGACGATAAAACTTAAGTCTGAACGACTGATGATGCTGTGAGTCGAAGTACAGTACGTGTGTGTTCTCAAAGGCATGTCCTGTACGAGTTCTCAGCCGAAGTGGGGAAAGGGCGATCGTGCAATACATCCTTCTAGTGGCCGTTTTTACAATCAACACTCTTAAACAAAACCATGATGCACTGCATACCGAAATGGGAATGAGGGAAATTGTGGAATATTTTCCGCCATATTAAAACTGATTCCTGTTCAATCATCACTCCACAACTCATCAATATGCACACGTGATGTCTTCAACACGCCAGCCAAATACAAAAGTCCTAGAAGGGATTTCATCTCAACCAAATTGGTACATTTTACATCTGTTTCACGAGAGTAATTAGCTTTTGAAACTTCAATATACTTATTTGTGTAATCCACTATCTTCTGCAGTATTAGATCAGTAAACAAACACTGCCACGCGTTCACTGGTGTGTTGGCCTCCTTTGCTTTGCCTCTACATCCTGGAAGGTGAGTGACTATGTTGTGGCGTCTTGTGGGCAATGATTGAGAAGGCTCAGTCCTCTTCCACTTGGTCCTATTCTTCCCAATGAAGTAACCTCTCTCGAGTAAAGGAATGTCATCTTCTGACGTAGCATCATCACCACTTCCATCTTCATCGTTAGTGTCAATTTGTTCTGTGTCAGTGTCATGCTTTTCATTATCTCTGTTTTCTTCTTCCCCGTCAACTTCACTTTCAATTTCGCTCTCGTCACTTCCTAACTCTTGGCCTTCTTCGTCTTCTGACACCACTTCGTTCAGCATACGACGAATTCGATCTATATCTTTTGGATCCATCACACCGAAATTAAAACAATGCATGATGCAACAATGCCACGCTACTGCAACAAACTGAGCGTTGACTATTTGCACAAATGTTAATGGTCGCTGCGGGTCACTGTGACCCACACACACCCTTTCCTGCCGACACCTGAAGGGTAAAGGACAACAGAAGGTAGGAAGCTACTACAAGTACCAATCGCTTATTGCAGACCCTAACGGAATTGTAAAGAAAGAAAACTTAGATGCGGGTCATGGTGACCCGTGCAACCTCTCCTGGGTTAAGTGCACTGCGGGCTATGCCCGTCGTGAGACCCCAATGTGGACTGTCAAAGGAAAGTAGTTTTCTATACAAATTTTGAGAGGAGTAAGTTCTTCATGAATGACAGTTATTTACTAGATTCTAGGATGGCACTTATTTTACTCCACCACTTATCATTTAGTTTCCAAGCCAACACTACCCACCTTTCACTGTGCCCTTAGACTAAGGAACAATAAACAATAGTGAAAGGATGCAAGCACCCTTGTGGGCTGTGTATCAGTCAATAAGTAAGGGGGTTTGATAAACTTGCTTCATTGCATTTGAGGTAAGTCATGTGACGAAAGGGACAAATTTGATTTCCATGTTAGTTGATAATTTCATGACAATATCACATTTATTTTTGTATGCACTTGACTATGAAAATGTATCTGTAATGCTGTGTTAACTGTAGCAACGGAATTGGGTAAGAGTTACAGCAGCATGGGATTTAACCTCACAGCCTTTGACTTGACATTGGAGTACTTCACGGGACATGGAAATCTGCTTCCATAGTTTTTACTTTTGATCAGGTATATTATATTCCTTTGTAGGTTTGCAATTTTGATTTTTATCCTCCTCCTAGGGATTTTTGCACATGATTTTACAGTCACATATGTGCATTTTATAATATAACATTTGAAATATTCACCCTGTAAATTGTAACAATTATGGACTTATGTCATAATTAATTTTAATAAATTTAGAAATTCTATCCGTCTTACATTTATTTGTCATTGCTTAAAATGCAAGACATACTCATTCACATTATGTATTTGTTTGCGTTACGCACATAGATGGCAGACTGATAGCTCTACCTTCTGCACTATACTAGTGCGATCTGGAATAGGGATAGCCAAATCTGGATATTGGATGTTTTTTATCTGGATATCAAATATTCAGATATCGGATATTCTGATATTGAGATATATGAATTATCTGGATTATCCAAATATCCAAAATGTCCAAATATCTTCTTGTGTGCATTATCCAGGCAGTTTTACCATTTATCCATTTTAAGGGCTATGCAATACCTTTATTAATCATATTCATATGTTACTGTACAGATTTCCTACAAATTGCTCATCAGATCTCTACTATCTAAATTATCTGAATATTTGGATATCCAAATTATCTGTTGCAACCAAAATGGATATTAGATTATTTGAAATATGGATCTCCATTATCTGGTTTGTGTGTCCATCCCTAATCTGGAGGTAGGGCAAAATCTTTAAAAAAATGTAGAACGATCAGTTAGATATGTTCTTGTCCTCACTCTGAATTAAATACAAGGGTCGTTCAAGGTTGGCCGGGATTTTCGTACGTAAAAATCTATGAATAGCCGAATCATAATGAAACGTGCGGGTGACGTAATGTATTCCTTCGCGAGTAACTAGCGCCCGGCATGACGTATTTCGTGCATGCGCAGCAGTTGCAGCGAACATGGCGGCAAGCAGTGTGTCTGTGGCTGTGGAGCAGCGGTGTGTAATCAAATTTCTCGTGAAGGAGAAAGTGAAACCAGCTGAGATTTTCAGACGATTGCAAGCACAGTATGGTGAACAAATGATGTCGCGGACAAGAGTGTACGAATGGTGTGAGCAGTTTCGCGAAGGACGGGAGCTGGTGACAAATGAAGCGCATGGACACATTCGCCTGCTTGCAGTCACACCAGTGAATATTTCACGTGTTGAGCAAATGATTCTTGAGAACCGGCGAGTAACAGTGCGGGATATTGCTGCCGAGGTGAATATCAGTGTCGGGAGTGTTGAGACAATCATTCACGACCACTTACGCTTCCGCAAAATCTGTGCAAGGTGGGTTCCCCTCCAGCTGACATTCGATCAGAAGTGGACACGCAGGACGGTCTGTGAACAGCTTCTGAATCGGTTTCGAGCAGAAGGTGATGCATTGTTGCAATCCATCATCACGTGTGATGAAACATGGTTGCACAATTCAACCCCAGAGACCAAAAGATGCAGCATGGAGTGGATGCATAAAGGTTCCCCGCTCCCCAAGAAAAGCAAAACGCAGCCATCCGCTGGAAAGATCATGGCAAGTGTCTTCTGGGACATGAAGGGCGTTATCCATGTGGATTTTCTGGACAAAGGGAGCACGATTAATGCCCAGTATTACTCCACATTGTTGAGTGGTGCTGTACAAAAGTCCATTCACAAGAAAAGACCTGGGATGTTGTCTGGAAATGTCATTCTTCTCCATGACAATGCCCGCCCTCACACGGCCAATGTGACAACAACAACTCTGCCCAACATGCGCTGGGAAGTTCTGCCCCATCCCCCCTACAGTCCGGATTTAGCCCCCAGTGATTATCATTTGTTTGCACCCCTTAAAGACCATCTGGGAGGGAAGAAATTCACGACAGACGAAGCACTGTGGAGCGATGTCCTCCAGTGGCTACGACAACAACCAAGTTCTTTCTATGCCAAAGGAATTCGGGAGCTGCCAGAACGATGGCAACGGTGCCTCTGCGCGCACGGAGAATACTTTGAAAAACTAACATAGTTTGGTGTTTCTTCTGCTACCTATTTCCTCTGCTGAAATAAAAGTCCTGGTCAACCTTGAACGACCCTTGTACATACAACCACGTCTGTGGTTAGTTGCCTAAAGCCACACTGACTATCAACAACATTATGCTTTTTCCGAAACCAATTTTGATGGTGTCTACAACTCGATGGTCTTGTATTGTTGAGCTTTGCATTTCCATGCCAAGTATTCCATCACTCTTTGTCCACCCCATGCGCGAGTGTACCTTGACACTTTCATCTGCAAAGCGAAGAACAGAAGCAGGGAGAAGCAACTTGCCAGCTGCCAGCACTACATTTGTTCTCGAATCATTGAATTGGAAAGAGATGAATGCTAACTTGTTTACTATTTCTCTATCTGAAGACTTTTTCCATGAGAGGCTCAACTTTGTCTAAATATTTCAGGTAACTTAGCTTCATTATTTATATTTTTTTAGGTGTTTTAGGTATTGCGTGAAATTTTATTACTTTGATTGTCTTTAAAAATCGAAAGTTTTGACAAAGAGCAACTTCTCAGTTTCTTCGATTCATAGTGTATCTGAAGTGACACAAGTTAAAGGAAGTAAATGTCTGTCTTGTAATCTTTCTTCTTGGTCCCCTGCTTGTGTTCAGGTCATACTTACTATGGTCTAGCATTGACTGAAGGGTAACTTCAATATGTGATTTAGTTTTCATGAACTCCTTCAGGATAGCACCTCTTAATGGCTTCCAGAACATGGTTATATGAAGAGTGCATGTTTTGCTGAAAGATTGAAATATAAACAAGCATTTTTCTTGGAAAAATGTCACGTACTCAATAACATTTTACACTTTATTAAAAAGGGAAAGAATTAATGAATCTTGAAACTTGAAACATTATGCAACAACTTCTGGTTGTTTGTTGTTTTGTCACTCTATTCCCAAACTTGAGTAATGGCATATTAAAAATGCAACACTTCATAAAAACCGATTCTGAAAACATCACTTTAAAATTAGAGCTTAGAAGTACAAAAAATAAGTTTCAAACCAGAATTGGCATCTAATAGGTTTATAAAGACTAGTGATATGATTAAGCTGAAAGTTTTCTGATGCCGATGTACTCACGGATAACGTTTGGAAAGATTCCAATACATAAGACTATTTAATGGAAATGGAATGTTATTTTGAGCATGACAAAAATTAATTTGCTTTAAACACTTATATTTGCATATTACACACATACATATATAATTTCAAAGATTGAACATTAAACCTGCCTCAAAATTAGTTTGGTATTGAGAGCTGAAGGAACACGTGTCATGGTGTTGCCATATCATGCGGTACGGTACGGTACGCAGTGCGGCCATCTGATGCTGTGTCGAGGAAAACGTATTATGAAAAGGGAACAACAATGATGAAATGTGTTATTGTTTTTTGAGGAAAACGGTATAACAACAACAATGATGAAATGTGTTATTGTTTTCTCTCTTCATTTCCATTTTCCTTACAACATGAACGAATTAACGAAACGAGCATTGTTTACAGGTTACCTTTTCAATCCATTCTGAAAATACAGAATATATACACTTGCAATAACCATTTCTTTCCGAAGTCGCCGTTAGAGTCTGCCCATCTTTCAATTAGATGAAACTGAATTGCGCAAAGTCTAGTTGGTGGGGCATCTGACTTTCACGTGGGAGAACCACGGTGGTTTGTGCAACTTTTTCAAACATCCCGAGTGGCTCCAAGGTCGACTCAGCCCAAGTGAGTACCTGGGGCAAACCTGGGGTAAAGGTGGTTGGTGCACCTCACCACCTCCATAATATGGCCTAGGTTAAGGTCGAGAATGTGTGGATCTCTACCTCTACATCCCCGTATGCCTCCATACTTTAATTTATTTTGCGTCCATTAAGTTTTTTGTATGAGAATCCCATAGATTTTATGACTGTCCTTAAAGATGTTTCCCCACCTTGAAAAAGTCCTGAATCTTTCAATGAAACATGCAGTTTCCCAACAGTGGGATAATCTTTTCTTGTATAATAAAAGTAAATATGGCGACGAATAGCGTCTTGCTAAAAGGTATCTAAATTTTTCTACTTGAGAGAACAAAATTATCTACTAGTTTTATGTTTGCACCAGGGGGAAATGCCTCATTATTTTCATTTTTTTACTATTTCAAATGTAATATACAAGTCAGCCCTGTGAGGATATACAAAACTCTCACCCACGTACACATCAAATTCAATTTCACGATTGGGTTCATTGAGATTATCAAATGTACGACGATCGGGAGGAAAAGATTGTAATTCAGAACTTTCTATATGCTCCGTGTTAATGGTTATTTTATATAATAATTTCTATGATTGTTGTTTTAGAAGCACCAGCAAAATTTACTACTTCTCCTTTTTCATTGGTTACCACCAACTCTACGTGGTCTATACGATTTTGAGATACTGGAAAATAGATGGGCGAGGAGGGTGTGTAGATGATAGGTTCCATGAATTTGATTTGAAAGTTGCTATGATTCCATTTTTTTTGTGACTACTTATGTTGCCATCAGAATTGGTAATCATTCCTTCTGCCACATTACAATGAATATTCAAAGTCTCTATGCCCAAGAATTTAGGAATATTACCACCTATGTGTTTGATGGCAGGCTCAAGTTTTGTGTTATTCTCAAAACCTAGTAGGTTGCCAAGTGTACCTAGATCAACTGTTTCAGTTGCAGAAACTAATTCTACTCTTGTGTGTAACAAAATGTTGTGATAGTAACACACCTCTAGGCAGATGAGCTTGTAATGTTGATAGATTATACTGACTAGAAATAATAATATTTTTTTTTTCATTTCCTACTGCAACCCTATTATTGTGTTCTGTGATATTAGGAATAAGATACATACTGTAGAATGCATGTAGAGCTATAGATTTAGGATAGATAATATCATTGTGTAAGCTAAGTTTCAATACTGAGGTCTCATTAATGAGATGGAATACTCCCATGATGCTTTCTTTGATGTCACAATGCTTTCTGCTAATCTTCAATTGTTGGGTTATTTGTATGAGATAGGATGGCCAGCATAGAAACATATAGGTGGCCACAATTTACATCCTCAAAGCCCTGGATACACTCATCACTATAATAAAGATTAGAAGTATTAAGATAACTAACTAAGCCTGATAGTGTTATTCCACCAAAGGAATCAAAAGCAAAAGCTATGTTAGGTTGTTTGTAATAACAAATCCAGTAAGTGCCTTGATTTTTGAAACTATCCAAATTGACTACTACACACACTATTTTATATGGCCCCCTTGATAGGTAGAGAATCTGACATGTAAACACCTCTGAAGTATTTCATTTTCATTAACTTAATCATATTTTCAATATCATAGTTGGATAATGGTTCTATTTTTGTATATTTTCTCAAACCATTAATACCCTTGCCTTTCTTCTCCATTGCCAGATTATGACGTTTTTGTTCTTCTAGTTCAGCTTTGTTCTTCTTTGCATCAATTACTGTTTTTGCTATAGCTGCACTACCTCCTGCTAGACTCCCCACAGCACCCAGAGCTGCTAAAATAGCTGGAATACTGAATATGACACCACCAGTGTGTTTCTTTTTTCTGGAACTCTGCAATCTTTTCAACCAGGGACGTCGTTAGCGGGTGGTGGCACGCGGGGCCACTGGCCCCAGCAAACGTCCACGTGGCCCCGGGAAACTGTTCTGTATTTGCTGGAAATTTTATTTTGTTTGATAACGAATATTGCAAAATAAAAATAATTCTTCAGTAAATTTTGCTTGCAGTTTGAAACACTTCTTCAATTTTCAGTAGCACGAACCCCAAGCAAGGCATTTGTTTCTTATTTCCCTGTTTCTTGCTTGTTGAACACAAACAGATGTATTGGGAGGGGATGCAGTTAATGGTTTTGTGGTCTGCTCCGGTCAGGGAAGTCCGAGACCTATTGAAAATGCACTTTTCCTCCCTGCTGCACACCAGATCCAGGATCCCCCCAAAACCCGCACTTTCTCTTCATCTGGCTCCATTTTTCGGCACGGGAGTGAATTACATAACGGTTCTTCTCACATGCACTCAACCCTCCTGCTAATGACCTGCCCTGAAAGGAGGGAAAGGCCACTTTATGAAAATTTGGAGAAACATCGAAACATCTATTGATTTGGTGGACCGTTTATATCTGTTAGTTTGAAGTAGGATTTGTTGTCCGAACGGTGGTAAACTTCTGTAAACGCGAGAAGATAGCATCACTAAGTGTTTGGGATCTCGTTTTCCTACATCGCGAGTAAAATGTCGAATGAGAAGCTGCCAGATTGTCCTCCTCTGGAAACAATGGATCAAGATCGACAGATCGACCAAATATCCAACATTTTTGCATTCGAAAAGAGTCTGACTACCATACAAGATCCTGTGTTCGACTCCCAGGGTGTTTGATCTCATGTATAATGAAGAATAAACCACGTTTGAATTAAGGAAGGAAACTAGGTATGTAGCAATTGTTTTTACACCAGTCTGCATGCTCTATAAGTGTCATGTTACAAAATTTGTATATCATTCTCACTTTTTGTAATTCTTCTTCATTTAGCCTCCACCTGCAAATGTGGAAGCTGCTGCTGCTTAGGTGGCTAGGTTGGCTAGACATACAAATATAATTAATCCCTAGTCATACAGCGAATAATACTTATAATATAATCATGCGTTATGGACAAACAAATAACTTATCAAGCATTTTCTGTTTCTATTTGTTGTGCAGTGGTTAACAAGGTGCATTACGATGCCAGGGGTCCTGGGTTCGAATCAGACTGGGCATGTGTGTTCATTATGATGATCCAGAAAAGCGAAGTAAAGTAAACCAAATCAATCATTTATATATTTCTACATTATGCCTCTTTTCTACCTCTTGGGTTAAAGGCGACAATGAGGATGAATGATGAGCCGAAGGAATGGCGATGGGACAGACATGATACAACCATACCAATCAAATGTCCGAACCTTGGACCTCTGGTTTCGTAGCGTGTTATACTCTTAGGAAGAAAAACTGTAAAAGTGGGGTGAAAAGATGCAGAGTTGTACGATGCATAAAAAGCCATGTTTAGTTCTTCTAAGACCTTCCAATTATCGAGTTTGTGTTTTAAGTCCACCTTATGCACAGTAAGGCTAATCGGGGATCCGAACCACTATCTGCCTCCACCGGGTATCGAACCCGGGACCCCTTGATTGCAAGACAGTGACGCTAGCACTGTGCCATCGAGGAGACCGATAAAAACTTACAATTAGTCAAGGCTTGCCAAGAGTTATTTCATTCGGTTGCACGTGGTCATCACATCGAGTCCAATAGTTTCAAGAGCAGAATTTGCTTCCATATCGCTTTCAAGTACTTCCCAAATTGTCCTCACGATGTTGGAACAGCACAGAAATTTTGGAACTAATACAAGCAGGCACATACACAGGGAAGGGGCCCGGGGGCTGCAGTCCTTTCCCGAAATCCTACAAATATTTGATTTTAATAATGTGTAGTAGTAATTAAATTTACTTCATTAACAGGATTAAACATCTTGTATATGGTAAGTTGCAATATACCAAGAAATTCATCTTCAGTGCATTTACTCCTCCCCCCAACCTTTTCGTCTTTAGATGGCGGCTGCTGATAAGGAATAATCCCCTTCCGAAATCATATTCTGGCTACCGGCCTGACCACCAGCGATCGAACCTTGAACCTTTCGATTGATTGATTAATTGAACTGGTGTTTTAGGTCCACTTTATGCACAGTAAGGCTAATCGGGAGTGGACATACAGTTTAAAGTGAGATCCGAACAACTTTCTGCCTCCATCGGGAATCAAACCTGGGCAGGTTGTTGAACCTGCCGAACCAAAGACAAGAGCGTAATGATTTGAGCGTGTGGGAACTTTGTTTTATCCAGTGCCATCATATATTCAGTTTTCCACACACAAATAAGATTAATTTTAAGAAATTAGACGTGTGCATATAATTTCGTATCATCATCATTTTGCAAGTGAACAATCAGATGCCATAGAAGACTCGGGCCCTCGCTTGAACTAAGAGATATCGGATTTGATTCCAGTATAAACTGTATACATGAGATGTCTAGCTTGAACTCATTACGCACACATTTCATATTTGCACTGTTGCCAATACTTGTAAACCTGGTTCCAGCACAACAGAAAAGAGTTTTATCTGCTTATCAATTTTTTTCCAGTAAATTTACAAATCTAAAGACTAATAACATTGTTCTTGGTGTATAAGCCATTAAGCTTATGAGTTCATTCTGCATTTATTTTCCCGAATAATGGCTGTGTATTTTACGAGAGTATATCCGTAGACTGTTGGGGGCTACAGAAGAAAATGATGTTCCTTTCCAATTTATTGATTGATTGAGTTGGTGTTTTAAGTCCACTTTATACACAGTAAGGCTAATCGGGACTGGTATCAAACCCGGAACCCCTTGATTACAAGGCGACGATGCTTCCATGCACCACCGAGGAGGCCCTTGATCCTTTTCTTTCCAAGACTATATATATATATATATATATATATATATATATATATATACACACACACACACACACACACACATGCATATATAATGTATGTATACAGCATAGACCTATATGGTGTATAAATAGTTTGTTAATTCATAATAGTTTGATAGAAAAAATCTTACGTTTGGGCCCCCCCCAAACTGATCAACCTAGCTACATTCCTGTTTTCAACTGAGGTGTACTAAGTGTTAATTTCATTCCATGACCTCTACTCAATCAAGATTTTTTTCTTCTGTTATTTTTTAGTGAGGAGATTGTCTAAGGATCCTAGAGATTTTAGATCTGAATAAGGTACTTGGTATACAATACCTTTAGGTTTCATCATATATATATTTAGGATTATAATCCCCACCCCATTTTTTGTTTTTTATTCATGACAATGGTTGTACCTAATGCTGCTATATTTTCACCTAATGAAGCATCTTTGCTGATCAGTCTTCCAAATGCTGCTTGCTCCAATTTTTGATCAGCCTCATGACGAGCACCAAGATCAGTGTGCGTATTGTAGGCAGTGGCATGGTCTTTACAAGTAGAGTATTAATAATTTTAATTAAGTATCCTATGCCTTTACTGTCATTTACAATAAAATTGGCTAGTTTAGTACTAATCATATCTACAATGCCTATTTTTTGATTACAGAAATTATTATTGCCAGCATTTTCTTTGCCTGCTATGACCAACAATCTATCTATGAGTTTTCTCACATCATCCACCCACACAAACTCTTTGGGTAGAGTATTGTAGTGTTTAATGCCACTACCAGTTTTAAGTTGGTTCCATATAGGTTTAATCATATTTTGGTATTTGTCCCCGCTGCTAGCTTTAACTCTATTCTGACTAGCATAATTGTTTTGGTATAGTGCATCAGACAGTATTATAATTTCTGTGTAACTCTGGTAATCTTCATCTGTATAATCTCTAGGATGTTTCTTGGTGATGAGTTCCCACAGAGCTAGGATATCTAGACCAGTTATTTGCTCCACCCAAATTGACTTTTACATCATCCCCTTGAAATGTAACTCTAGATTTTCCAATTTTCCAAACTATCATTGGGCTCCATGTTTTGATATAATCCAAATACTTCATCTTTGTCAAATTTCACAGTACTCAGGTAATCTCTTGCCAAGGGACCTAACTCAATTTTTTCTGAATCTCCTATGGCCTTAGTATGTGGTTGTTGGAGTACTAGAGAAGTATGAATACTAGATAATGGTGTAGAAGTAGGTGGTTGTTGGTGTACTAGAGAAGTATGAATACTAGATAATGGTGTAGCAGGAAAATCTGCATAATTTCTAGCAGCAAGAGGCACTAGCTCATTTATGAGGTTCTTATTTTGTTCTGTGACACCCTTAATTTATCTATCAAGACCACTGATAGCATCAATAATTGGTTGATCTTGATGTTTGTGTTGTTCATAGTATCCTCTATTCTCAGATTTCCAGCCTTTAAATCTTTTAGCCAGATAGTCACGTAAATTCAAATTGTCTTCAATTTTATGTTTTTTCATTTTTGTTTATAGGTTATATATAACGTCACAACGTATTTTATAATGACTCAACATTTATAAAATTGTAAATTTTGTTTCTATATTTTTTATTGTTTGGTTTTTGAGTCATATCAATTGTAGCAAATACAAAATCATCTTTGTTCCAGCAGGAAGAGCAGAATTTTAAAAATTGACTGTAGTTTAAATCTCCCCCTACATAGTCATTATATACATGTTTAAGATTAGTGTGGCCCTGACGAAACAGACAAACTACATTTGTATTATCACGAAGTAACTGTTTGGGAATCTTAGAATAAGTCTGAACCAGATAAAAACAGTCTATTCCCCTGTGACGACCCTGAGTAAAAAATTACGTACTTCATTTTGATTTTCTAAAATTACATCATCAAAGATTACAACTGAGCTTTCATAACAATTGTCAAGTGGTTTTATTTCTGATTTATAGGTAGCTATGCCCAGTCCTTCATACAGTTTCATAAGCTGCTGGTATATGGGTTGTTTCAAACTTTTTGAGAAAACATACAAGTGTCTGTTCTTCCAGTCTAACCAATTGGGGGCAAGCAAAAAATTATCTACAAGTAGTGTAGTTTTTCCACAACCAGATGGACCTACAGTGAGGCATCTAAGATGGTCAGGGAGCAGCTCACCATTTTCCTTTCTAGTTTCTAGTAAATCAGGCATACGTCTTACCACATTCCATGTAGTTGTCATAGAATTATTTGGTCTGTGGTAATCAACATTTTTCTGGAAGTCTCAGCCATTTTACTAATAACTTTTTTCTATGTAATACTTTCTCAATAAGATATGTATTTGGGTATTCAGTTTTGCTAAGTTCTTCTTCATAAAATCTTCCTTTTAATATTTCATTGCAATTGTCTTTTATTATATATGTATGCCTGTTCCCTGGTAAGACTTCAACCAGAGTGAACAACTCTGTACTTCAATGTTTAGTAAAACCTTTTTCAAAATGGTGTTTCAATTTGCTAACTCTTACTCGATCTCCTACTTTGTACTTGGGTTTCTTGATGGTGTGTTGATATTTAGGACAGTAAACAGACGAAATCAATTGTCATTCATCAGATTTAGTTACTTTAGCAGGCTTCATATGTATGGTTCTATGTATAGAGTTATTGTAATTATGAACAAGATCAGATAAAATTTAAAATTGTTATCCACCTGTAGTTACCCTGCAAACTAAACTGTTTCCACATATGATTTTTTAGTGTCCTGTTGAATCTCTCAACTATGCTAGCTTTCAAATTACTGTATGTAAAATAATGTCTAATATAATGTCGGACCATTAATTTGGTGAATGTGGAATTGTAAAATCCTTTTCTTCTGTCTGTCTGTAAGTGATGAGGTATTCTGACTTGTTCAAAAATAGACTTAAAAGCCTCAGCGACACAAGCTCCTGTTTTAGATTTCAGAGGAACAGTCCAAGCATATTTACTAAAAGTGTCTATTACAGTTAACAAATACTTAAAACCATGATTTATCTTATTCAGAATATTCAAATTTCCTGTGTTTATTTGAATCAAATCAGCCTGCCATAGATCATCAATTCCTTTTGTTACCAATAGTCATTTGTAGTTGCGATGAGCTGGTCTGTGTAGTTCATTAACTATATCTTGTCTAGACAGTTAGTTAGATAAGAGAAGATTACATAAAAGGATTATCGTCAGGATACAATTGTTTGACTTCAAATAATAATTGGTCACCAGTTTCAACATCAAAAACAGACAATTGTTTATCTTCATGTATTTTATGTTTATTGGTAGTATTATCCCAAGATGCTATTGGTATTTGAAGTGCTCTGAACTCACCATCTTTTCTTTGTATAGTGAAAAGTGGCACCTCAAATTGTTTTGCCTTTTTCAAATATGCAAACATCAGAAATTGAATAGTACCATTGACGAAAAATTCATGAGCCTGTGAGTAAGGTTATATTTTGTAAATATTGCCAGCCTTAACATATGTCCAGTGCCCTCTAGTATTTGGAATACTGTGAAGTCTGACAATCTCAGCAGAGAAAAACTGACTAGATTCTACTTCATCCAATCTGCTCAACAATGGTTCCAAGTGTTCTCCTATAATACGAACAATCTCACAATAGCTGGGTTTGATTTTCACATCAACATACAGTTGTGTAAATTGTTCTCTTAAATCATGAAGCTGTGTGGTGAAACTTGATAAGGCTGATTCTTGATTTGTGTCTATGGTCCCAATTTGAAGCTTAATATTTGAAATAATTTGCTGTAAACTCTCCACAAGCCTCAATTTGGAACTCTGGCTAGAAAGATCATGTATTTGGTTTCTGATTTCCATAAACAGTGAGTGAAGTTCACTGACGATCTGGTTTGTTCGGCAAAGTGGTAATAGTTTCTTGAATTTGTGCAATTTCCACCTGGATGTTTTTGATATCCTCAGATTTGAGTATTCGATTTACTGCTCTTTTCACAGCTCTGAGTTCCTGAGATGTAGGTAAGGTAGCTACAGTATTCTGGAGTGTTGTGAGGGCTTTTTTTTTACAGCATCTAATTCATAGGCATCAGCTACAGTACTCAGGGCATCTTGGAATTATGTCATTTTGTGTAGGTGTTGATTGCTGTAGTGTTTATAATTTGTTTTGTATGTCATCTATCAAATGATGAGAATGAGATAATTCAGATTCAGTGTTCAGATTTTCGAGCTTAGTAATTTGCTGTTGGAATATACTCAGAGTTTCAGTAATGCCAGGTAAATTTGATTCCAGTATTTCCTGAACACTCATTAGTTCATTTTTCATTTTTGCCAAAGTATCCTAAATGTGGGTTATGGTACTTTGAATTTTCCCAAAATCCTCGTAAGTCTCAAGCTGGAGTTTGATGTTAGTAACATTATGAGCAATGGCATTAAGTTCCAACAAACTCTATAATAATATCATTATTTTTCTCATCTTTTAGCTTGCCCGGTACCTTTTTGTTGTGGGAAGGAATACCAAAATTAGGATTATATGAAGATGTATCAAAATAATCAAGCAACTCAGGGTGTTCTATATCTTCGTACAGATTAGGTATTTTGATGTAATATACAAAACTATCCGTATCCATATACAGGAGAGAAATGTTATCCTTATAATAGGGCTTCATTGTATTATAGTGAAGCTCCAGCATGTGTAGCTTGGACATATCCAGGACTGCAGCTCCCATATAGATTGGTTTGTCAAATTTGATCCATGGCTTCTCCATTTGGAAAAGTGACAAATCTTCATGATATATTGTACGCAATTTGAATTTTGGATTTGCCACCAATTTATTACACTTTTTTGGATTAGAGACCAGCCTCACATCTACGTGCTTCCTAATATTCTCCATGATCTTACCATAGACTGCGTTATTCATTTATAGAAATCTCTATCCAAATCTGACTTGGCAGCTGTTCTGTGTCTTGTGTCGGTTTCAATATAAGGCTTCAACCACTCCGAATTCCTAAATCTGAGGACTTCGAATTTGTACTATATCGACCCCCTTGTCCATGAAAAATCAAAATTTTGGATATCTATTGATATGGAGTCCATCCAATCGAAATCACCATAGGGGAGTTTCTGCATCATCAAATAACCATACAAATTATTTACATCTACATAGAATATCTGGGTTATATTCTGTCATATGTGTATTGTTGCCCCTCGCATATCTTTGTGTGCATTGCACCATGCCCCCGTGTATAGCTCTCTCTATGAAGAGAAGCATGTCCACATCTGTAATTAGCTCCAGTTCGATTTTTGTTTTGAGCAACATAGCTGACCATGCTAACCCAGGGAGGGTATACAAATGTGCTGGATCCAATTTATAGATATTCATAGACAATTGTCTAAAAGCCTGGAATTCGTCGGCAAGGATTGTCATATCCAATTTTAGATAAGCATCATGGTAGTCACAGTGTCCTACACCCTAATTTCTCCCATATCAGTTGTGCATTGTGGTAATCTTGATCTGTGATATTTTGTTCTCTAAGTTGGCTGTAAAACTTATCTTGAGGAGGGATCTGTGATATTTTCTACTCTAAGTTGGCTTTAAAACGTATATTGAGGAGGGAGAGACTCATCATCAAATTTAGTATGGTCAGTCACATATTCATATGGGTACACCATTTTTTGTCTAATATGTTCTATGCCCAAGCCGGAAAAACTATTGTTTGTGATTTGGAACTGGTCATTAGATAGTTTGCTAGCAAGGGCATGCAGGCCAGCAGAGAGAAATCACATTGAGTCCAGGAATATCATCCTTATAATGCCACCACCAGGAATCTTTACTGTTTTGCTGATACTGATATATCTCTCCTGATTCTCTGCTAGGACTTCTATGTTCTCCATATCATAACTGAGATGTCTAACCAAATGGTGAAAATCATATTCGCTGCCATTATGAAACAAAAAATATGGGGACAAATTGTTCTCTCTGTATTTTGAGATTACAGCTATTACACAAAACTCCCAAATTTATTCCTGTGAAATGACAATAATGATAAACTTTTTTATTATCATCTGTAAAATATCAATTGCACTGTGTGTAAATCTTAGTAGCATCATGTAATTGCTTTTCAGCAGCAGATAATGGTGCTCTTAGTTTTGACACAGATAATACCATACCAATTTCCCTCACTTCATTTTTTATTTTTTGGAAAAATGTTTGACAGCATCAGGTTCTCGGTATACTTATTAAGTTTTGATGAATTGCACCACACAACTACATAACCATAACTACAAACCTCATGGAGCTGATAAGGTGTAGTCGAAAAGATTTGAGATCAGGGTCTGAATAGTTGAATGGTTTGAGAAATGCCTCAAAATCTGCTATTATTATAGCTGGATGCTCCAACAGGGCCTTGTGTTGTTTAAATTTCTGAACCTCTCCTGGTTTGGGCATAATCATATGCACAGTTTTGTTCTCACCACAATAGTTTTTTGCTCTTCACGTTTCTGGATAGCATCACCGTTCTGATTATCAAATGTGGACAAACACCTATGACAAATTTTGATTTCCCCTTTATGCTTGCTTGCTTGGCTTCTAACTAGACGGGAGATTGCAAATAAGGCAATAATGGGAATTTTTGTCATCTAAAATAAGTAACAAATTGATGACAGTAGCATTATCATTATTGACAGTGCTTATTTTGTGGGGATATACAAAATTATTTTCTGTATAGGCATACACATTAATTGCCAAGGGATCTCGTACACAATTTTGCTATATCGGATCTGGCAACAGGATACTCGATACCCGACATAGCATTCTCAAACTCTGCCTCATACTGCATATAATGATGAATCTGCTCTGGATTGTTTTTCCTATCCACTGGGTGAAGTTTTGCCAAGACACGCCACAGAAAATACTTGTTATCATTATTTTGTATATTGAGCACTGCTTTCTTATTCACTGGAAGGTGGGCATAGGTAGAAGCAGAGAAGGGGGAGAATTGACTTATTTTCAGTTCCAGTTTATGTGAACTACCACACAATTTCCAACCAGATCCTTTGGCCACAAATTCCTCGTGTTTTGTGAGCAGTGTGTCCATATCTGAGCATAGATTTGTTCCAAATTATCTATATCACACAAATATAGAGTCTGGGTTTTGGAACAATGGCAAAATATTTCATGTGTTTCATCTGGTTTCTCATATTCAGAGGATAGTATAGTATAGAACTTAATAGAGTTATTTTTTAAGTTTATTTTTCAGGTGGTCTATTATTAAGGATTTTATGCTTTTTAAGAAATTGTTGATATCACAGGGTGTGTCTGATTCAAAGGATCAATCATTGAGTCGCCCACCAAGAGCTGTTACACCAGGTATGGTCGAAGATCTAACTTGTTTCGGTTAAGGGCCATCGGTTTGTGCTATATCTGCTTGTCTTTTTGTAGGATTGGTCTGACTGGTTGATGGTTGATAGTCACAACTCTTCTTATGTCTGTTCAGATTGGGAATGCTAATAGAATTTCCACAATAGGGACAGGGTTGGGTTGGTAATAGAGAATTTTTCGATTGACCGGTGAATATTGCCCAGTGTTTTGACATATTTGTTTTGGATATGAATTTACCACAATTGGGGCATTCAGTTTTAGCTATTGTTTTTTATTTGGTATTTATATAAATTTTATGAAAAATAGTAAATTATTTTGGGTATTGGTATTTATATATAGATTTTGCTGGAGACACAAAGTCTATGCCTAAGTATATATAAAAAAAAAATTTGGGTACTAGTAGTTTATTTATATTACTAGAGAGACAGGTCTATCTATACCTTGGTATATTTAGTAACTATACATATGTATCACAATTGCTCTCACGGAAATTTGCTTACAACCACTCTCAATGACAACTGCTTTTTAACAACTGATGGCAATGCCCAAACAAAACATATATATATATATATATATATATATATATATATATACTCTCTCAACCCTGACGGGACATTCCCGAGCTCCCAGAATTCACACCAGAGTCACTGACGGGACATTCCCAATGGGTCGATGCCTCGAGGTCAACACACGCGTGCCCAGTATTAATGGAATGGATCAATGTCCACACACATTCCCGGTGTTGATGGAATGGGTCGATATCCACATGTGCCTAGTATTGATGGAATGGGTCGATGATATTGTCGCAGTGCGATCAAACGTGGTTTGCTAGTATGAACTGTCACAGTTAAGCAGGTCGAGGACACTGGTGGCATGTGACAGTCAACCAATTAACAGGGGTCAGGGCATTCCAGGCCAGCTTAATTTATCGAAATTCCCACCAGAGTCACTGACGAGACATTCCCGATTCATCTTAATTTCTCAGAATTCCCACCAGAGTCACTGATGAGACATACCCAATCGAGCTATATTTCTCAGAATTTTCGAGCCAGCTTAATTTCTCACAATTCTCACCAGAGTCACTGATGGGAAATTCCCGAGGCAGCCAAATTTCTCAGAATTCCAAAGCTAGCATAATTCTCAGAATTCTCACCAGAGTCACTGACGTGAAATTCCTGATCCAGCTTAGTTCTCGGGACATTCACTTACAAGTATAAAATCCTATTCTAAGAATCTGAGAGAGGGGGTAATGGGGCTATTTTAATATTATATACACACTCAAACAATTAACATGGGGTCACAGCATTCCAGGCCAGCTGGCACTTGGGTAAATCATCTGAGTATAAATTTCGTACAATGATCCGTCAATTTGTTACACTTATAGATTAGCTAAAATCCACCAGAAGATATAAAATATAGCATAATTTTAGTCCATTTAAGACAAAATAGGCCCTAATATTAGTCAACGCTCGTACCATGAGTCCGCAGAATTATCTATACTCCCCTACTAACGTGGTATTTGCATTTCACTGATGACTGGTAGCTGCGAATGAAGATGAACACATTCAACTCGCAGGTTCTCTGGAAGTGGATCATCGCAGTTTATGTTGTGAAGCCACAACTGTTGTAAAAAATACTTATACTTTATTGTTTATTTATTTATTTAGCACAAGATCCTTAACAGAACCAATATTTCCAATTAGAAAGGATCATGTTAAAAACATTTATAATAAAGATTAAGTACCTTTTAAAAATTACAAAAATACAAAACTACAGAATTACAATATTACAAAATAGAAATAAAAAGTATGTATGTTACACAAATTAACAGAACAAAATACAAAAACACTATAGTACGAGTACAATCACAACAGAGTACTGCTATATACTTTCAGATACAAACATATTATGCATCGCACAATAGTCGATGAACACTAAGATTAATTACACAATTTGTACAAATATCAAATCCATAATAGAGTAAATAAGGCATGACTTTAAGTACATAGTAGTGATAAAAATAACATAATACAAACAAAGCTTCAATCAAATTTACTGTGAATTTAATTGATTAGGCAATGGCAATATATGTCTTTTTATTATTGAGCTATATGTTATAAAAGGAATCACGAAGTCTACTTTAATTCTCTTTTGAACAATGTTCTTATAATTTGTGCATAGTCTGATAACAATTGAAGATTTAAGTATATTGTTTCTTGATTTTTCAATAAAAAAAGGGAAGCAAACACCTAAAATTTATTGGCTTAACATTAAGTTTAAAATATTACAACACTTCAGGCGAATCTATTAACGGGATGGACTAGGGCCGGCATCTTGAAAATTCGTCCCATTCATTTACATGGTAAATTGTTACCATAATTGCGTTTCTCTGAAATGGAACTTCAACCATCTGGTTATAGGGCTTTCTTCTACGTAACCGTCCCCTGTGTTCTAATACTTCGAAGCATAAATGTTATAATTATATTGAGAGCAAAATAATAATAACTGACAAAATGCAGCTGACATGCCTTTCCACTTAATTTTCTTATTTCACAAGAAGCATATTATAAATCCAACATAATAGTTCACTAGAGGAAACATTTATGCTGCGATTGATGTATACTTGTCACTGGGAACTTTGCGTATTATTATGCAATTACTATAATATCCGAAGTCTGCAGCGTATTTTTATCGCAGCATATTGTGCTGCCACCTACCATTACTCCTGGAACTTCCAGGAATCGGAGGGATATTTGAGTTGGGCAGCTTCTGCTAGCTAAACGTTCGTCGGGTGCTGTCAACCAACACAATCGCCAAAAAATAGAGAAGATTGTCTCTATCAGGTCAGGGAAAAGAAAGACGAGGCGAGCAATTAACTTGAAAATTTGGCGAGAATAACAAAAACATAGATAAATGTAAATATGTATTTATATTACTTCCTGTAACGTAGATAATTTAAAACTGAGCAGTCGTCACGCGAACAATTTTGTCCGCAAATTCATGAGTCGACGAAAACCTTGCTGATCTGAAGCCTAGAAATTGCCTGAGGGAAGGATACCGCTATGGTTCTTCCATCCCTTGGTAGGAGCGAGCTCCAAATGTTTGTCACTTCACTTGCGAGTGGTCAAGGTCAACTTTTTGGAATGACACAACGGTGTGTTTATTTACGATACAACAGATCCCAGTGATTAGGTGATACAACCAGAAACATTTCCTCTTTTTGGAAACCGTTACGTCTTTCCATTGGGAAAGGGTTCCTACAAAATGTGTGAATCCTTATTGTTTTGAATGAAGCTGCATATTCTATTCGTGTAAAAGTATTTTCTTTCACCTAGTTGTTTCCCTTGAATAATTTCACAAATGATAGTTTATGTATTCTCACGAAATGCGTACTGCTTATGTACGGTACCCTACAAAAATAATTGTAGACAAATCTTTGTTTCCTTGTTTATGCCTTATGTTTATATTTAACTTTTCTTGTTTTTACCTTAAACCACCTTGACTTGTTCTTGTTATTTGTTAGAGTTTTCAGTGTAAAATGGCCTTAAAAGTGCTGTATCTGAAACTTTGAATAAATAAATAAATAAATAAATAGATACGAAACAGACTGACTACAAGCATAGGTGGATGCATAAAAATTGTCCTGGGAGGGTCACAAAATATGCTGTAAAGATACGACAGGATGTAATATTGATAAGATTATGGGCAGACACAAGATTCCAAAACAAATGTAAGGATGAAACAACTGTTTTTCTTTTACATCCACTTTTACATCTCACCAAATCCGAACCCGGGACCCGTTGATTATACCGGAAAGGAAAGGTGCCAGCATTAGAAGAATTTGATGAAGTAGAAGTTGTTCCACAATTACTTGTATTGACAGTGATTAAAAAAGAAATACTTTTGAGAATTTTCCTATTCAGACGAAACTTTATTTTTTCTTATTTAACGTCGCTTTTACGCCACTTTTGACTAATCGCGACAACGAGGATGAATGATAACACTGGTCAACAGTGAAATTTTTTTTCGAGCTGCTGAAGACGAATCTGAACTTGGTTTTTGTCCTGCACCCTCAGATTTAGAATTAATTCCAGTTATAGTATCAACCTTTAGACCCCGGCCAAAATTTGAAGGAAATTGCAGAGCTTCATGTTGGCAGCCTTTGTACCCCTCTACTAATTAGGCCCGTCTACTTGGCTGCACTTTTTAACACTCGGTGCAGTGCAGGTGTATCCAGTGTCAGGGTGGTGCAATAGTGACCAGTGGTATGCCCAAGGGGGGTTGGTGTGGGTTATAACCTCCCCTTTGGCCCGGTATTCAAATGAGGGCTGACTACCAGAAAAAGTGTACATAACCCCTCCCTTTCGAAAACACTTGGCACTCCACTGAGAGTGACGCAAGGAAATGACGTTCAACCAACTAGACGGATTGCGGTGTTCAAGTTCAAAAGATTCAACAAATGCCTGTCTGCTGCTTGAAAAGGTCATTTGATTAGTTGGCACGCACCATGTCACCATACACCACACTTGTACCGGTCCGGAAGGTAGTGCAGACACCAAATACACTACTTGACTCCAAATCAATGAACTAGACGCTTCGGTGCAAAGAGAGTCAAAGCGAGTCAAAAAGTGCAGCCAACTAGACGGGGCTATCATCCCAGAATCACAAATGATACCTCGTTGGAAAGCTTATGGTACTCAGATTCCAACAAAGTACATTTAGGTTCCATCACACACAATTTGCAGAAGAAGAAGAAGAAAATAAGAAAATTTGGGGAAAAGTTGATTTTTGGAGAACTTGAGGTAACTTTTGCAACACTTACAATTGCGCTACGCAAACATAAACTCAGTAAGACACACCCTATACGTTAAGTTGGCTAACTGAAGTTGTCCTGTAGGACAATGAAGAAACATATGTAAAGTATACATATTGCAATATACAGGGTGAGTCAAAAGTCCGCGACCACCCCTTATAAAATGGAAGGCAGTGTAGGTTGCAACAATTCAACACTTTTTCCAGTTCTCAAAACTGGTTAAAACTGAGGTTAATTGCGAAGATTACAGGACATAAATTAATGAGATATCACCTATGCACAGGTCGGCGCTGGAATCTTGAACGAAACGCACACACACACACACACATATATATATATACTAAAACAAAATTACTTTTTGTTATAGTCGTGTTGGTATTATAAGCAGGAAAAGTGATAGCATACAGAATACACCACTTAGAAAACTGAAAATTGTCATACTCTTAGAAATGAGCTCTCTTATTATTTGATATTTCATTAACTTCAGTTGAGAGTTAGGGGGCGAGGTATCTGACCAGAGGACACCTGCCACCCCCCCACCCCCCCGGCATCGTCACTGAACCCCTGTCACCGTAGCGAGCTGTGCTAACCACTCCGTCATGGAGGTTGACTCTCGGGCGAAACTATCAGAAACATTGGAAAGATCAGAGTTCCTATTCGCGAACCGTCTTGTAAACAAAAAGTAGGAAAGTAGCTACTCGTTACATAAATGACAGAATGAGTGAAACAGTGACGTCAGATATATTCCACTTTCTGAGGTTGTATTATTTAATATTATTAGTACTATTTTACTCTTCTTGGTTCTTGAAATACTGCAATTTGTTCTGTTGTTCGCAAAAAGAACAGTATTTCCTGGTGAGACATTTTGCTTTTCCCTTGACATTGTATTTATGTGGGCCTTTAATATATTTTTATGTCAATTTTTTTCAGATTGAAACATAATTTTAATTACGATTTTTAATAGTGATCTTTTATGTGTGAGCGAATTTATAATATTCATACCAATATTATGAAATGAATTATTAATTCATATGCAGTCCCAGGTAGCCAAATGTTGCTTTTGGTGTGAACTGTCTGGCCTTCGATATGTCGGTGTTGGCCAAGCATCGTGAGGATAATGGCGAGTTCATTGAATAGGAAAGCCAAATAAGCTTCGCCTGGAAAGCCAAATAACAGCAACAATTGGTTTGATTGATTTATTTGGTTTATATTTCTTTGTTTTTCTGCCACTTTCGGCTAATCTCGAAGATAAGAACAAGTGATATGATATTATGAAATTGATGAAACGACGCTCACATGGAACACCCATACCCAAGCCTGGATTCGAACCCGGGAACCCTGTCGTCGTAGTGTGCTGTGCCAACCATTATTCGACGAAGGTCGGCACGATAAAAACAATTGCACTTGTTGCGCTGAGCAGGTGTACCCCACAGATAAGCCATTCGGTAGGTATTGAACCTCAGGCGACATTTTCACCATGGAGTTTATTATTCCAAAGCTACTACCTCGGTGGCGCAGAACTAACTGACTTCTGTTGTAAAGGCTCTAGGTTCGAATTATGGCCATGGTTTGCATATTTTAGTGCATTTATTCTATTCCCTGTTTCATCGGATCACCATGTAACCGATCTTGATGCACCCCTTATAAAAGTTGACCCGCCCTTGCTGGGGAAAAAAGGGCGGCAAGAGACGTTAACATCTTTTCTGGGGAACGGTTGATGTGCGTTGCAGAGAAGACAGTCCGAGTCAAGCATTGATATGGTTAGGATACGTTTGTTATTGGTTTCGCGGGCTGTGAAAAACTGTAATTGAACTATCGGCCATAATCTCAGCCGGAAAGAGAGATAGTGTCTAATGAACGAACTGTAAGTGAACTAACGGTCATGATCTCAGCCGGAAAGACAGATAGTGTCTATAGAATAAACTGTGAGTGAACTATCGGTCTGTGCAGTATCTCTACCTGAACCTGAGAAAAGGTTACTAAAGAAGAGAGGCTACATGTTTATTATAAACCAACGACAGGAGGATTAGAAGATTGAAGACGTCGAACTCGGTGTCAGCAAGATTTGTGTTTTCCCCCCAATTCCCCCTAAGTGTTCAACGTTAGTGTTTTTCAGCGTGTTTATCGCCAACTGAAGTAAATACCTAAGTAGCATCGAAGACGTAAGTTCTCTGTGAAATAACCTCTAAGAGCTAAGTTTGGTCTAATATCTCAACAAATTCACACCGGAAGCTGACTAATCTGTGTATTCTGGAATCGTTTGTAAACCACAGACGTCAGGTGCCTGGGCCTTTAATAAATATTAATACTGTATTTTGTGGTGTATAAATACTTAGATTCTTAAATATAAAAATTCACTGCTGGTCTTCTTTTGTGTGATTGACGTTGTTTGACGGCAGAATAAAAATTGGTCTAAGTAAAATCAAAAAGAAAGAAAAAACGATATAACCATTTATCCTTGCCGTGGAAAGTGACGAAGTTTTTGGTTCACTAGTTGCTCATATAAAACAAATTGGAACTGGAGTACAGTGGAGTTCCCGAGCCACTGTGTAAGGTGTTCCCACCGGGAATCGAACCCGGTCCTCTTGATCACAATCCCACAACGTTATCCCCTATGCTATCGAGGCAACCTGAAAAGTGGCGTAGACGAGTGGAGGAAATAAGAACTATAAAGAGTGTATGCAATCCTGAATATTAACTATAATACCAAAATTAAATTTTCAATCCTTTAGATTCTAAGAAAGCTTATTCATATAAAGGTGGATCCCATACAATTTGTAACGAAACTGGTTCGTTACAATAAATAAGTCAGTAAGTGGCCAGTAATTTGTCAGTATTTGGTCAGTTTTTTTTGTTACTTTGTTCAGTTAAATCAGTAATTTTGACCACTTGAATAGTTTCCACCCCTGCTATCACCAAAACCAAAACAATCGCACATAGGAAATTCCAACCCAACCTGAGTCGCTGGCTAAGGGCTAGCACTACAGACATTCAGTTCAGTGGTCAACCTTGCCTTGGGGACAGACAAAATCAAAACAAAAGCAGTGGGTGGGTGTTGGTTGAATGTTCTGCGAGGAAGGAATTTACAGTACCCGAAGTTTGGGGAGGGGAGCTTGAACGAGGGATGGCACGTGTTTCGTATTTTGTGGGTGAAAGTTTTATTTTAGCGTATACTATTTTTCGCTGTTTGTAAGTAAAATACAGAGTGATTAACTTATATTTTAGGAAAGGAATCAAATTGTAACATTGTACACAGAGAATACCATAACACTTCCTTGCAGTAGTTTGCAAACATTCAACTACACCTTTTATTTTTTTAGCTAAATTAAATCGAAATATAAAACAACCTTTCTCATCTTGTCTATTCTAATGCATAACATACAGCCAAAGTACATCTACGTTTTGTGTGTTGCACTAAGTACAGGTAAATTGTAGAGCAAGAACTGCAGCGACGGAGGAAAATTCAAATCAAACAGGGAACTATATTCAGTCGCAGAATAAGCCACACTCTTGCGTTGGACCCGCTCGCAAAACTATCTTCGGTGATTGCTAGTAATTCGGAAGTTTCACCACCAGATGTCTCAGACTTAAGGGTGGCAAAGTCGTTTCTTTAATCCATGGCGTTAAGTAATTCATAATCTTATAAAGTATAAAATATTGAGCTATTAATCTTCTAGATTTCAAAGGTGGCACCTGAAAATCTAGAAGTAAAAAATTATAAGAAATTCTATTTAATACTGCTGAACGATTATACTTTTTAAAATACAAATATCATAAAAATTTAAACTGAATTCGTTCAATATTATCTGAATGTACTTGATAAAATGGATCCCAAATTTCACTCAAGTATTCAAGCCTTGAATGAACGATTGCATTATATAGGTTCATTAAAACCTGCATATTCTTAAAATCTTTAGTTGACCTAATTATACATCCAAGATGTTTATATGAATCCGAGCAGATGTAAGAATAATGATGTTTATAGTTTAAATTCTTATCCAATATTAATCCTAAATCATTGATTACATCTACGCGTGTACGTACACTTCCATTAAGAATATAATTAGTAAGTATGGCTTTTGTTTTATTCGCTAACATTATTGTTGGGCATTTACTAATTTTAAAATATAATTTATTCTGAACGCTCCATTGATAACAAGCATCTATATCTTTTTGTAATAAGATAGCATCTTCTGGAAGTATAATGCCTTTAAAAATCTTTAAATCATCTGCATACAATAAGCAGTGTGAAAACAATTTATAACAGATGGAAGATCATTTATATATAATGCAAAAAGAAGGGGACTGAGATTTGATCCCTGAGGGACACCTGAATATTCTGTATATACTGTTGGTGTAGCATAGTTATAAACCACTTTTTATTTCCTGTTTTTCAAATAAGAGATAATTATTTTTAATAAAACATCAGATAAACCAAATGAAGAAAGTTTATTTAATAATAATGTATGATCAATCTTATCAAACGCTTTAATAAAATCAGTGAATGTAACGTCTACCTAAATGTTTTCATTAAAAGAATCCGAAATATATTGAGTAAAATACATTAAATTCGTGAAAGTGGATCTTTTTGGATAAAAAACATGTTGAGCATCAGAGATATAAGGCTGAACATGAAATAAAAGTTTACTATACAGGATCTATTCAAATATCTTCACTGGGGTTGAGATTAACACAATAGGTCTATAATTTTCAATGTTGTTAATATTTCCGTTTTTAAAAATAGGCGTAATTTTACTAATTTTTCATTGATCAGGAAAGATTTGTGTTGATAAAATTAAATTATAGATAAAACATAGTGGGAGTCGAAGAGGGTAGGCACAACCTTTATAAATATATGAGGGTATTTCATCTGGACCACTTGATTTCTTAGATTTTAGTTTTTTCAATGCTTTCATATAATCCCTTGCAGTTATAGTATTTATATTTAAACAGTGAGATATACCCAAAGTTTCGCCTGTATAAATGGGGTTACCTTAGCATAAACACTGCTAAAGAACCTTGCAAATCCATCTGCAATATCCTGATTAGATGTTAGTGTAGCCTGTTGATATGTCATAGTAGACGGTTTTAATTGAGGTTGCTTCTTATTTTTGATATATTTCCAAACTTGTTTTGAATCATTTTGAATTTCATTTTGCACATTATTTACATAGTTTTGTAGGCTAAGTTTATTAACTTAGATTCTCTTCGTAACTGAATAAACCATTCATTATGATAATTAGAAATATGTCTTTTACGCCTATGTAATTCCTTGCATTTCAATATTTTTATTATTTCAACATTAAACCAACATGGATACAAGTTCGTTTTATGAATTATTTTCTTTGGCACATGTTTATTAAGTATATAGTAAATGGTTGATAAAACTTATCAACTGCTTTATTTGGGTGTTACATTGAAGCAATTCTTCCTAAGATCCTGATACAACTTCAAAAAATTAGCTTGCTTAAAGTTAAAACCCATAGCTGAATACAATTTATTTCGAGAGCACTTAAAATTAAAAGATAAATTAAATATAAGAGGAGGGTGGTGTACGTCAACTGGTAGGAGCGGAAATTTTAGTTTTTAAAACATTAATATGGTCTTTAACATTGGTTAACACTAGATCCAAAGTTTTATTGCTATTTTTTATGTCCAATCCAATATGTTAAATCCAATAAATTCATAAAATCATTAAGTGCATTTGCGATATTTCCACACCGCATAAGATCAGTATGTGAATCCAATATTGTTGTGATATTAAAATGTCCAATATTAAATGTATTACCATTATAAGAGATATACACCTCTTCTAACAAGAAATATAGGATTAAATATTTATCCAATTTAGCATCAGGAGGAATATACAATGATATAAATAAATAACTTTTGACGTCACAACTTATACGCAAAAATACAATTTCTATACAATCAACTGACATCTCAATACATTTTACACAAATAGTTTCCCAGACGATGACCAACACACCTCCCCCTCCTTTTTGTTTGATCTTGTCTATATATCTGATACATATTGTCTAATAGTTCTGAATTTTGAACATCACTTGTCAGCCAAGATTCCGTAAGATCAATGATATCATAATCAGTTGCTAAGACAGCCAAGTGCAACTAAGTTAATTTGGTATTCAAGCCCCTTACATTTTGATAATAGCATAGTAAGTTATTGTTCTCCGTTGTCGGCATTGCTATAGCTTGACAAGTTTAATAACAAGATGATGCAAATAGCTGTTGTGCAGCTCACAGCACATTTCCCCACTTCATTCTCCGCAGCGATGTTGGTTCGCAGTGTTGCAACCTGGAGGGTGCGGAATGGTCTGAGGATTTTCATCGAAATTTGTATTTGCTTTTTCATGGGCTGTTTTCTACCTGTCGGAGTACAGAACTTCAGCTCACCTTTCGCCAACGACTCTTTTCCTTCCTTTAAAACTAGAACTCCCCGATGGCGCATGTGGTAGCGTCGTCGCCTTGTAATCAAGGGATCATGGGTTCGATTCCCGGTGGAGGCACATAGTGGTTCGAATCCCACTTTAAACTGTACGTCCAGTCCCGATTAGCCTTACTGTGCATAAAGTGGAGTTACAACAAGAAATCAACCCCATCCAATTCTTTTAAAACTTCAGAAACCATCCATTTAGACACTCTCATGGCGGTGCTTGTGGACTCGACAACATTATACTTAAGTTTATATAACTCCTTCTGATTTCGCAAATATGTTCCAACATTGTAAACAATTTCCCTGGCCTGTCCTCTACGGGGCTTTCCAGAGCAGATTGTGGATTTCATTGAACCTGGCATGATTTAATTTTTGCATTTCAAAAATATGCAGCCAAGAGTAAAGATCAAGAACATTTCAGTGCTTTAAAAAAAAAAAAACACAGGCAAGCGTGTTATCAGACTGTCTTCTCGTAGTGATTGCTGTATGATAAACAAAGTAACCCACACCCCACTTGGCTTTTTTAAAAAAAACAGGCCACTGCTCGATGTCGCATTCAGAAAATGAAGTCATTCGCCCAGTAGTATCTCTTCGTTATAAACGTTAACGTGGGTGCGTAATACTACAGTTTACGATCCGCGCACTGCATGCATTTTCAAAGACCAGTTTAAATCAAATGAACCACTGATAACCTGATATGAGCCAGCACCGACAATCTACACAGTAAAAACAATTTGTCATATTTGTTTGAGCTTAATTTTGCTGAGTTGGCACCACTCGTAGTCTCAAGGCCAGACCAGCATGTAGAAGAGTGGTGGGGAGGATGAAGTAATAGGAAGTGCTTCACAGCGATCTGTGCATATCGGGACTTAACTTGTCAGGCTATAATTAGGGCATGCACATCATCCACACTGTTTAAAATGTACACCTGGGGGTCATTAGGGGTCTTTCTAAGCTTAATAGTCCCCGGCATGTCAATCCAAACATAAGCAAAGTTCTTATCTCTCTACTTTCCTGGCTTCATTAAATATTTGTTTACGACGTTTTGTTAAATTTTGGTTAATATAAATCAAACTACCAGTACTATAACCCAAATCACAATTCCGTAATGTCTTTTTAGTTTTCTTTTTTTGCAACAAATTATCCCTATCTACGCGTTTAACAAAGTTCATGATGTCTATTTGATAATCCAATGCTCGACCAACATCCTTCACTATTTGCATTGTATCCTCATTAGCCTGACAAGGAATGCCATGAAGTTCCAATTGAGTCCCTTCATTCATACTGATCTAATTCATCAATCTGCAATTCCAAAGATTGTACTTGTTTTGCAATCTTAAGTTCTCAGACTTTATATTGTCAATTGTATCATATTAAGGGCATTCGGAAATGAATTGGACAAGCATTATATAATCCACATTTGTTACATTTTACCTGCAATACAAAGGTACCAGTAATCTCCCCCTGACTGAATGCGCCACTCCCATTTATCGAGAAGTTTCCTGATGGCTGCAGAGAACCACTCACTTGGAGTAGAATTGCACCACTCATGGACAGCGGTTTGGAGTTCTTCATTAGATTGAAAGTGTCGACCACGCAATGCGTCCTTCATTTTGTCGAACAGTGCATAATCTGAGGGGGCTAAATCCAGTGAATATGCATGATGTGGGAGCACCGTAAATTCCATTGTTGCCAATGCCTCCTGTGTATGCCGGCTCATATGTGGCTTCGCATTGTCATGCTGAAGAATCATCCCGAGAGCCCATTTTCCTTGCCCCCTCTGCTGAATTCTGTTTCGTAACTTTAGTAGAGTTTCACAGTAGCTGTCGCTGTTTACAATTTGGGTAGTGGGAAGCCAGTCCACCAGAAAATTCCATCTTCATCCCAGAAAACTGTACCCATTTGCTTTTTGGGAGTGAGAGTCGGTCGAGGTTTTTTGGAGCGTGGACTTCCAGTGTGTTTCCATTCCATGGATTGTCTATTTTTCTCTGGAGTTTTGAAGGAACCAAGATTCATCGCCAGTAACCAGTCTTTTGAAAAAATGTTCTCTGTCTGGGTTGTAACGGCGCAACAATTCTCTGCACATGTCCACTCGCTGTTGTTTCTGCTGATCCATCAGATCGCGAGGCACCCACAGAGCACAAATTTTCCTCATTTGCAGATCCTCATGAATGAATGCATGCAGAGTTGCTCACCCAAAACCAGTTTCATGTTGCAGTTGTTCAATTGTTATACGTCTACCTCCCATAACATTTTGGATTGCTGCTGGGCTACGCGTTTACCTTGGGCGACCACTGCTGACACCTTTGTCCACACTTTCATTTCCCCTTTTCAAATTTTGAACCTGCTGAAACACTGTACTCCGTGAAGGTGCTGACCCACCACAAACGGCCACAAGTCGGCGATAAATTTCGGATGCCAAAACACCCTCTCTAAACAGGAACCACGTAGTCTACCTCTGATCACGAGAATCACCTTCCATTTCGTAGCTTGTCCACGTATTCACTCACACCCGTTCACATTATGAGTCAGCAATTCTCTGGTAGTGGCGCTAGCAGACCCATCTTGTGGTGGAATGTAGAAGTATGTCTGACCGTTAAGCAAAACTAAGTTCGCTTGACATATCTTATTTGCAACAATGCAGTGTTGCCAGTCTGATTCATTTCCGAACGACCCAAGTAACACTTTTGTTAAGATTCTCCATGACTCTTCAAAAGCTTAGTATTCTCATCTAGTTTTTCATTAGCAAGATTCAACGATTTTCCCAGATCTTCTTCAATCGTTTTTTGAGATAGCTTTAATGTTTCTATTTCTTTCTGAATTACTAACTATAAATGATAACACTTCCTGTATTGCTGGACAATCATTTGACAACAAAACCGGGGGTTCAGTTGTTAAACTTGATCTTTGAGCTTTATCACACTGCTTGCAGTGCCATATTATAAAATTTGATACAGGAAAGTTTGCTGATGAAAGAATTAAGAAAGATTACCAAATTAAACTGTCAAATAGATTTGATGTTTTGCAGGATTTAAATGATGATGAAAATATAAATGAAACAGACGTAAATAAGAATTGGGAGCACATACGTAATGCAATAGAATCAGCAGCTAAAGAAAGTATAGGATACCATAAACCAAGAAAAAGTAAGCCATTGTTTGATAATGAATGTCATAATCTAATAGAAATAAGAAATCAGGCTAGACTTAGGTGGTTAAATAACTCGGATGATACAAATCTAAGCAATTATAATAGAATAAAGCGAGAAGTTAACCGCACGTTTAGAAGTAAAAAAAGAGATTACTTGAAAAGCAAAATTAACGAAATTCAAACAAACAGCAAAAATAAAAATATCAGAGATTTATATAAAGGTGTAAATGAATTTAGAAAGGGGTGGCAACCTAAAGTAAACTTGATAAAAGATAAAGACGGTGATTTTCTAGTTGACCCAAGCGATATTCTAAATAGATGGAAGAACTACTTTAATGACCTTTTAAATGTCCATGTAGGAGATAAATCAGAAGTAAATGAAGTACACACAGCAGAATCTTTAGTTCCAGAACCTAACTTGACTGAAGTTAAAGATGCTATTAAAAGGCTAAAGAATAACAAAGCACCTGGCATTGATTTAATACCACCTGAGTTAATTAAATATGGTGGAAATTCATTAATATGTCAAATTCATAAATTAATTTGTTTAATATGGAATAAAGAAGAAATCCCTCAACAGTGGAAAGAATCCATAATTGTTCCTGTGTTTAAAAAAGGTGATAAAATGAACTGCAGTAATTACCGAGGAATTTCTCTACTCTCAACAACATACAAAATATTGTCTAACATTCTTTTAACAAGACTAACCCCATATGCTAATGAAATTATA
Organism: Lepisma saccharinum; assembly: GCF_977018435.1. Classification (NCBI taxonomy): domain Eukaryota; kingdom Metazoa; phylum Arthropoda; class Insecta; order Zygentoma; family Lepismatidae; genus Lepisma; species Lepisma saccharinum. The sequence continues at coordinate 48,943,779 of NC_139243.1, forward strand.
GGTGATTATCAATGTGGATTTAAACGTAACCGATCAACTACAGATCAAATTTTTCACATCAGACAGACACTTGAAAAAAAATGGGAATATAATCAAAATGTCCATCAGCTATTCATTGATTTCAAAAAAGCATATGATTCGGTCAAAAGAGATAAATTATATAATATATTAGTAGAGTTTGGAATACCTAAGAAGCTTGTTAGTATGATAAAAGTATGCACCAGTGAAACAGAAAGAAAAATTCGTGTGGGTAATAATATGTCTGACAAATTTACAATTCATGATGGGTTAAAACAAGGAGATGCATTATCTCCATTGCTCTTTAATTTTGCCTTAGAATATGCTGTAAGGAAGGTAAAAGAAACTAAAGAAGGACTAAAATTAAATGGTGTGACTCAGTTGTTAGCATATGCAGATGATGTAGACTTACTGGGGGATGATGTGAATACAATTAAGAATAATGCTAAAATATTTTTCAAAACTGCTAAAGAGATAGGTTTGGAAGTTAACAAAGAGAAAACTAAATATATGCTTACAGGCCGAAACCAAGTGTTAGGTAATAATCAAAATCTAATTATTGATAACAACTCGTTTGAACCAGTTTCCAAATTCAAATACTTAGGAGTAATATTAACAAATGAAAATTATATTAAAGAGGAAATAAAAAGTAGGCTTAATTCAGGAAATGCATGTTACTTCTCTCTTCATAAACTTTTGTCTTCTCGTTTAATATCTAAGAAACTAAAAGTTAAAATATACAAAACAGTAATTTTGCCTGTAGTATTATATGGGTGTGAAACTTGGTCCCTTACATTGAAAGAGGAACATAAATTGAGAGTATTTGAAAATAAGATCCTTAGGAAAATATTTGGACCTAAAAGGGATGAGGAGACAGGTGAGTGGAGAAGGTTACATAATTTAGAACTACATAATTTGTATTCATGTCCAGATATTATTAGAATAATTAAATCAAGAAGACTTAGCTGGGCAGGCCATGTGGCACGAATGGGAGAGGAAATAGGAGTTTACAGGATTCTTGTTGGGAAACCAGATGGTAAGAGACCTGTAGGAAGGCCAAGACGAAGATGGAGGGACAACGTTGAGATGGACCTAAAGGAAATCGGTAGGGATGGAAAAGAGTATATAGATCTTGCTCAAGATAGGGACAGATGGAAGGCCTGTGTTTCTGCAGCCATGAACCTTCGGGTTTAAGAAGGCTAGAGAGTTAGTTAGTTAGTTTTGCAGTGCCATATTTGGTTTGAATCATGTAAGAATTCGATATCGTTTTCAGTAAAGTCAGCACATGCTCCATGGAAAACACCACCACAAGATCCACACTTCACTTTTAAGTTTTGATCTTGCCGAGTAATTGGCTTAGAACATTTCTTACAAAGTCCCATGTTTGTACTAATATTCACACACACTGCTACCAAGAAAACAATAAATACAAGTTCAGTTTAATGTCTGCTAATAATTAACGATAATTGAAAACATAATCCAAGAAGAAAAAATGAGGCAAAAAATAATCAAGAAAAATAATCGAATGATTGTGTGACTGCTCCACCATATAGTTGCAATATAAGAGCTGGCAATCTTGTCAAGCATGAGACTCTGTTCTATTCTGTGACTCGGTTTGTTTACATTGAGCAGTTCAACCTTAAATTAACTAATTCAATTTATATAGTTCATTCTTCCACTGTCTAGCTTCATAATTACATAAACAGAGTACTTACGTGAAATAAATCACTATAATCTTCAGTTCCATATTATTAATAAACACTGAAAAGTTTATCCAAAGGCAGAGCACAATTACAAGCCATTAACATCACGCCATGGTCAGTGTTGTTACTGGTAAAAGTAGTCCAATTGGATCAAATATCTGTGCAATAACACTGGCTACTTGACGTTTGGTTGGTTTGTGTGACATCATGTTAACAGACTTTGTTCCAATGTTAATCATGAAAGTGTCTGCTGAGGGATATCATGAAACTCCTAGAGTTTTCACACCCTCTGTATGAAAATGAATAAGATTTTGAGTCTCTCTCAGTGATTCTGGAATAGCATCAAGTACTTCAGTGCTTTTGGAGCACCACTTTCGCAAAATGAATCCTCCTGTTTTCAGAAGTTCTGATAGATCTTGATAAAGTTGTAACGCACCTTGCACTCTACTGCTTCCTCCAATGTAATCATCAACATAAAAGTCACACTGTAACACTTGAGATGCGTGTGGAAAGTTAACTGCTTCATCTTCGGCCAACTGCTTCAGACATCTGGTTGCTAAAAGGCACTTGATGTAAGCCCCTACGAGACCGTATTTAACTGAAATACTCTTATGATTTCATGAGGAGAGTTTCTCCACAGAATGCATTGTAGTGGCCTGTCATCTGGATGTATATCAATCATTCTATACATTTTTGCTATATCGGAAACCAATGCCACCTTGCGAGTTCGGAATCTCAGAACAATGGAAAAAAATCTTCCTGTAGGGTAGGTCCAACCATTTGTGTGCTATTTATTGATTCATCGCTTTTGATGGTGAGCTCCCATCAAAAACAACAAGTATTTTCGTTGTACTAGAATCCTTGAAAACACAATGATGAGGAATGTAAAAGTTTTTGCTTTCATTTGTTTGTACATCATTTAAATTTCCTATGGGTTCCATGTGCCCCAGCTGGTAATATTCTTGCATGAATTCTATATAATTAGCCTTTAATTGTGGTTGACGTTGAAGCCTCGTTTCTAATTGGTGAAAGCGAGTTAATGCAGAGTGTGAGGAGTCACCTAACACTGAACGATCCTTACGGCCTGACCATATAATGGCCACTTTCATCTCTTGTTATGTTTTGCTGAAAATGTTGCTCGCAAGCAATTTCTTGTGGTGATTGCAGTTTCATATGAAGCAGTTCTATTTCCCAGAACCGTTCCAATTGAAAGCTGAGAGAATCTTCTTTCCTCGTGAAAAATGACCTAGTAACAGTGTTGCTAGAAGATGTTGCTGGAATTTTCCCTGCAATAATCCATCCAAACTCTGTGTCTTGCAGAATGGGGAAATTTCCTGGTCTTGTTCTCTTTTCAGGCTTCATGATGGCAAAGAAAATCTCTGCACCAAGCAGAATGTGTATTTTGCCCGGCGAGCAAAAGTTTGATTCTGCTAAACGAATATCTGTTGGAATGTTCCATTCAGAAGCATCAACCCTTTCTGAAGGCATTAGTCCTGTGATGGTTGGCAACACCGAACACAAAATACTTGTCGTAAATTTGCTATAATTTGATCTGAGAGGGATCTCTACTGAGTGACTCGATTCAGCTGACGAATTGTTGATTCCCTGAATGGGAATTCGATGCTTTACCTTTCGAAGACGATTACCTTAAACAACATCTTCAATAATGAAATTATTCTGACTCGCCACATCCAAGAGAGCAAGACAATTAACCCAATTGCCCGCTATGTCCTTTACTTGAACAATTGCGGTAGCAAGTAACACTTGTGACGTAGTTTTTTGTTTAATTGAACAATAAGAAGCTTGAGGTGCTTGATCTGAATGCTGTGAAGAATCACTTGTATTGTTTACTATCAATGTATTCACGTGACCTCCAGATGACGTTTCACGACACTGGTGGTTTACATTGGATGTACCTTCATCTACATGAAGTAAAGTACTATGCTTCTGTTTACTTCATTTGCATGCTCCATATTTACACTGTGCCGAGATGTGATTATTGCTGCTGAGACAGTTAAAACATACACGATTCTCACGTAAAAAATTGTACTTTTGTGAGATTGAAGTTTTCTTGAAGGCTTCGCAGGAAAATAAGCGATGTTTGTTTGCTTTTCAAAACATGCACAATGAAGAATCTGTTGTAACATATGACTTCGAAGATTGTTGACATTTATCATTGTACTGTTTGTTCATATTTGTAGATGATTTTGTTGCTACTTTGTTAATTTCATTCGTAACTGGATTGATCTTTTCAAGAGCCTGACATCTGTGCTCTAGAAAACTAAAAAGCTGATCTAATGTGCTAAATTCAGTACCATTACTTTCTAGTTTAAATGCTCTTCTTGCTGCAGGATCAAGATTTGAAACAAAATGCTGAACTAAAATTATTTCAGCTAACGACATGTCCTCAGTTATCAGTTTGAGCGCTGAAATAGAGCTAACTGTAGTGTTTGTAAATGCGCGAAGTTCCTGACAACTCTCTTTTACAACTGGATTGATATATAAAATATCATTTACATGTGATGCTGCAATCAACCTTTTATTGTCGTATCATTCATTGAGTTGCTCCCAAGCAATAGTGTAATTTACTTCTGTCATTGTTAAGTTCTGAATTAGATTCAAGGCCTCGCCTTTCAATGATACGCGTAAATACTGAAACTTCTGAACATTTGAAATATCTACATTGTTGTTTATCAGCAACACGAACGTGCCCTTGAAAGACACCCACTGCGTGTAATTACCACTAAAATGTGGTAATGCAATTGCCGGCAGTTTCACCTGCATATTTGAAGTTTTAGATACACATTTGTTTCCTACACATGTTGCTTTTTCATGGTTGTCAATTAATGTTTGCATTTGTGATTTTGAATCTAAATACATTTTTTCGATTTCAGCCTTTTTCACGTCATGCTCACCCTCGGGTGTTTCTGATTCTATTGTGTCAAGCATGCCTTCCAGTTTACTCCAGATAGCATTTACATGTTCCATGCAGGTTTTTATTTGTTGTATTTTTGCTGAGGATTCATCATACGTACTGACATACGATTGTATAAGTGTAAGTTTCCCCTTGAGCGAGCTTCTATCTTTGATTAATGCTCTTACATTTGCCATGCTTGCTGAGAAACGAAACTGAATGCAGAAATAAACACAAGAATGCAAGGAACTATGAAACCATAAGAAAAGGAATGTTATAGGAAACCAGACCTTTGTACTCACTGCTGCCGCAGCTATAACACTTGACGGGAAGCTGATTGTTGATTGTGTTTTTCTCTGCAGAGCTTCATTGTTGATTCCAACAAAATCTTGAAGAGCTGAAGAAAAGTTCAAGGTCAGCTGTTGCTTCATGCGTTTGCAAAGAAAGACACTATCTAGTCACACAACTGTAGACGAAAGCGTAGGAAAAATTGCATCATACGACGAAACGAGAGTTCCTGAAACAGCTGATTTAACTGTGTCATGACGATTGATTCCAATGCTATCACAACCGAGCTCAAGGTCACTGCAAAATGCGCATTGAAACAATGTCAATTATGAAAGCGCAGAAAACACTGTACGTGTGCAATCTAAAAACACTATTTCTGCTGTAACACGCTCACGGTTAGCACTGTCACAAATAAATGTTGACAACTGATGATCACAGCTCAATGCACGAAACACAAACTGTCACTATATCCTGAATGCGGAGGACCATAAATGTCTGAAGAATCCTTCCCGGTAGCACCAAGAAAAGATACTATTCACTCTGGCGCTTATGCCATCTTGGACGTTTTACCATAAGGCTGGAACCACGTACACAGCAACAAATTTGATTTCATACAGGTCCTTTAACGAATTGACATACTATATACAATAATAGTAAAATGTTTGCACACACACTGGTGAATAGAAAAGCCCACAACTGACAGGCTAAATGAAAATGCCCTTCCTGCTGCCGCGAGCCGACATGCACCATGTCACTTTGCTATATCACGCTCCCAGAATCCCGCTTGCTCACAAGAGGTTCCCAGCGGGAGTAAAAGAAAACAAATGAGTAGCGGAAGGCAAAATTACACACAATCTTAAAGAGCAACAGACACCAAATAGAAATATTAATGGACATTGGTAGACATAGAGTTCCATTTTTTTCTCAACCTTTGAGGCAACAGTCCTTTAGGTTCAGGCCCTACCTGATGACCGCATGCCTCACTACCATATGCCTCAGCAGAGGCGTTCAATCATCCAACCAGTTATGGAATGTTGTGTGGTCAGCTCAACAAACTCCAGTCATTGTAGGTCTCCACGACTATGTTATGCTACTCATTCATAGCTCCCCAATTTTATCATGATGGTGGGTGGTCATGGTCCCTTGCACTGCATGAAATCTCATGAGAAAAGTTGTTACACTTATCGAGGAAACTTGAACCACCATGCTTTCCATACCCTGAGCCCAAAGGCTGATGTCTTAGACCACACGGCCACAGTGCGGGACAAATGCATTTGCTAGTAGGTAATAACAAAGGGTATCCTGAAGCTTATGAAGATGGCCATTTTTAAGGCTGCCCATGAAAAACATGTGATACTTATGGATTGATAATCATTTCACTAAGCTGAGAACTTTTTTGTTAAAAAGATAATATCTCACTAATATTTTAAATATCAGAATACTTTATCCAGAATTTTAAACTCATGTAGGTGGGGACCGAAATAAAGGAGCACGTACAGGTATGTTGAGAACTCAGAAAACCTGAAATATGTGAAGCTTCATTTTTCCATTGTCAAGTTTTTAAAAAGAATTTTTCCCTTTTACAATGACTTTTTCTAATTGTACCTGTAAATACCTGGGATAAGTCATAAGTCCTGGCAACTACTTTTTTTTTCTTCTCACAAACAGGAGACAACACGACAAATCTAAGATATGCATTTGAAAGTGTATGGAATGTACTTTCAAAAGCAGCCACCAGATGGTGTATGTGAACAATGTTGGGGTAGTAAGCATCCACACAAAATCAGTCGGTGAGTGACAGCATTCGAAAATGGAGGTAATGAAGCAGGAGCAACATTCGTATGTTAAAATAGCAGTTCTCCATGATAGAAATTTACGGGAATGCCATACAGAGCTACGGGAAGCACTGGGTGTGCATGTTGTGCCCTATCAAACAGTGGTGAGGTTGGTGGAGGCCTTCATACGGAGCAGAGTGTTAACTGCCTAAATAAAACACTGTTGTCCAAAGTCATGTGTTCTGCCTCTTCCCTACGAGAGTTTCCTGCATCCAGACTTCATCTGGTGGCTCCTTCAAAAGTACATTCCATACACTTTGAAACGTATATCTTAGATTTTTTGTGTTGTCCCCAGTTCACGAAAAAATAAATAAATAAAAATATAATAATTGCCATGACTTATGACTTAACCCACATATGTAGAGAATATTTATACAAGCAGGAATAATACACATTAAATTCATCTTTACAAGGAATTACAATCTTAAAAGCATAGGAATGAAAGAGACGTAAACATGTGTTTGTGCCTAATAAATTTTATTGGACTGGACATAGTGTGGGCCTCCCCGATGGCGCAGTGGTAGCGTCCTTGCCTTGTAATAAAGGGGTCCCGGGGTCGGTACCCGCTGGAGGCACATAGTGGTTCGGATCCCACTTTAAACTGTAGGCCCAGTCCCAAGTAGCCTTACTGTGCATAAAGTGGACTTAAAAAAGCAATTCAATCAATGGACATAGTGTGGCTGAAAATGTGAGGCAAATAAAGCACCTTAATTATTTTCTGAATCATTTGAGGCATTTCCGACTACTGTGAATGAATTACTCTTACAAATGTTCAATCCCCTGACTGGGTTGACCTTGAGCTTTGACACTGTGCAGTGGCATCCTTTAGTCAATTGGGCATCTCTGGTCAAAAGTAAATATGGATGTAGTAACTCTTGTTTACCCTGCAACAGAAAAAAGAAATGAATGACTGAATGTAAATGTGAGAGGGAATGACAAAATATTGTCACACTATTGATCTGCACAAAGTTTTGTGGCCAGTCTAATGAAAATTACAGCAAAAATATGAATACTTTTTGACTAAGTGGTAAAAAAATATTATGTATTCAGTCTTGCAGGAAAAATACACATTAAATTAGGCACACATAGGAGATGTACTATGTAGAACTTTAAGTAGAAATGCAGTGTCGACAGGATTCCACAGAGATAAAACAGTGGATGCAAGAAATCAGGCGAAGTCAGGCTGGCTCGGTAGCTCAGTGGTAGAGCAATGGCATGGAACGCCAGAGACCTGGCTTCAAGTACTGGTTGAGGATACATTTTTCGCTGAACGTTGTACATAATAATATACATGTATTAAACTTTTCATTAGTACATCCCACACAACAGTGTTCTCTCCTTTCTTTTCATTGATTTGCACATGTGTCATTCTCATTATTTACTCAGAAACTGAAACTACATTTGTATATATTTTTTTTTCAGCTACCTGATCGAGAACTATGTGGAAGAACAGGTACAAGATGTCCCAAGGTCAGTTCCACATTTGTCAGTGTCTGCAGGAAACTTAAGAGAACAAGAGCAGCCAAAAGAAATTACAGAATGTATTAGTAGAGAAGAAAAATTAGAGACTAGACCTGCAACAAAAATCCTTGCAAGAAAGGCACATGTTGATGGTTCTAAGCCAAATAACAGGAGAAAGAAATGTATAGTCCCCATTTCCAAAAACACTTTCCCTCACAAAGGAGGTTTGATAACCCATGAACGACAGATGATTTTTAATTGTTCAGTTTCCAAGAAATCTTTTGTCCATGAAGCTGAGCATAATACATTTATGAGTGTTCCCACACAAGAGAGACATTTTACTTGTTCAATTTGCAACAAGTATTTTGCCCGTAAAGTTTACCTTAATGAGCATGTGAGAGTTCACACTGGAGAGAAGCCTTTCAGTTGTTCAATTTGCAATAAATATTTTGCCCGTAAAAAAGATCTTAGGAGACATATGAAGGTTCACTCAAAAGAGAATCCTTTTAATTGTTCAATTTGCAATAAATATTTTTCCCGTGAAGATCATCTTAACGAGCATGTGAGAGTTCACACTAAAGAGAAGCCTTTCAATTGTTCAATTTGCAATAAAAATTTTGCCCGTAAAGGAGAACTTAGTGTACATATGACTGTTCGCACTAAAGAGAAGCCTTTCAATTGTTCAATTTGCAATAAAAATTTTGCCCGTAAAGGAGAACTTAGTGTACATATGACTGTTCACACTAAAGAGAAGCCTTTCAATTGTTCAATTTGCAATAAAAATTTTGCCCGTAAAGGAGAACTTAGTGTACATATGACTGTTCACACTAAAGAGAAGCCTTTCAATTGTTCAATTTGCAACAAAGGTTTTGCCCGTAAAGTTAATCTTAATCTGCATGTGAGGGGTCACACTGGAGAGAAGCCTTTCAGTTGTTCAATTTGCAACAAAGATTTTGCCCGTAAAGTTTATCTTAATGCGCATGTGAGGCTTCACACTGGAGAGAAGCCTTTCAATTGTTCAATTTGCAACAAAGATTTTGCATATAAGTATCATCTTACTGAACATATGAGGGTTCACACTGGAGAGAAGCGTTTCAATTGTTCAATTTGCAATAAAAATTTTGTCCATAAGAGATATCTTCATGTACATATGAATGTTCACTCAAAAGAGAAACCTTTCAATTGTTCAATTTGCAACAAAGGTTTTGCCTTTAAGGTTAATCTTAATGCGCATGTGAGAGATCACACTGGAGAGAAACCTTTCAATTGTTCAATTTGCAACAAAGATTTTGCCTCTAAGTTTAATCTTAGGGAGCATGTGAGAGGTCACACTGGAGAGAAGCCTTTCAATTGTTCAATTTGCAAGAAAGGTTTTGCCCGTAAAGTTAATCTTAATGAACATGTGAGGCTTCACACTGGAGAGAAGCCTTTCAATTGTTCAATTTGCAATAAAAATTTTGTCCGTAAGAGAGATCTTAGTGTACATTTGTATGTTCACTCAAAAGAGAAACCTTTCAATTGTTCAATTTGCAACAAAGATTTTGCCTCTAAGGTTAATCTTAGGGAGCATGTGAGAGGTCACACTGGAGAGAAGCCTTTCAATTGTTCAATTTGCAACAAAGGTTTTACCTGTAAAGTTAATCTTAATGCGCATGTGAGGCTTCACACTGGAGAGAAGCCTTTCAATTGTTCAATTTGCAATAAAAATTTTGTCCGTAAGAGAGATCTTAGTGTACATTTGAATATTCACTCAAAAGAGAAACCTTTGAATTGTTCAATTTGCAACAAAGATTTTGCCTGTAAAGTTAATCTTAATGCGCATGTGAGGCTTCACACTGGAGAGAAGCCTTTCAATTGTTCAATTTGCAATAAAAATTTTGTTCGTAAGAGAGATCTTGGTGTACATTTGAATGTTCACTCAAAAGAGAAGCCTTTCAATTGTTCAATTTGCAACAAAGGTTTTGCCTCTAAGGTTAATCTTAGGGAGCATGTGATAGGTCACACTGGAGAGAAGCCTTTCAATTGTTCAATTTGCAACAAAGATTTTGCCCGTAAAGTTTATCTTAATGTGCATGTGAGGCTTCACACTGGAGAGAAGCCTTTCAATTGTTCAATTTGCAACAAAGGATTTGGCCTTAAAGTTAATCTTAATGCGCATGTGAGGCTTCACACTGGAGAGAAGCCTTTCAATTGTTCAATTTGCAACAAAGGTTTTGCCCTTAAAGTTAATCTTAATGCGCATGTGAGGCTTCACACTGGAGAGAAGCCTTTCAATTGTTCAATTTGCAAGAAAGATTTTGTCAGTAAAAGAGATCTTGGTGTACATATGAATATTCACTCAAAAGAGAAACCTTTCATTTGTTGAATTTGCAACAAAAGGTTTTGCACGTAAAGATCATCTTAGTGTACATATGACTGTTCACACTAAAGAGAAACCTTTCAATTGTACAGTTTGCAAGCTAGATTTTGCCCATAAAGTTCATCTTAATGCGCATATGAGGTGTCACACTGGAGAGAATCCTTTCAATTGTTCAATTTGCAACAAAGATTTTGCCCGTAAGGATTATCTTTATGAGCATGTGAGTATACACGTTAAAGATAAACCTTTCAATTGTTAAATTTGCAATAATAATTTTGTCCATAAAGGAGATCTTATTGTACATATGATTGTTCACTCGAAATGGAAGCTTTTCAATTGTTCAATTTACAACAAAGATTTTTACCTGCAAGGTTCATCATAGTTAGTATGTGAGGTGTCACAGTAAAGAGAATCATTACCAAGTAACTAACTCTCTAGCCTTCTTAAACCTGAAGTTTCATGGTTGCAGCAACACAACCCTTCCATCTGTCCCTATCTTGAGCAAGATCTATATACTCTTTTCCATTCCTACCGATTTCATTTAGGTCCATCTCAACGTTGTCCCTCCATCTTCGATTGGCCTTCCTACAGGTCTCTTACCATCAGGTTTCCCAACAAGAATCCTGTAAACTCCTATTTCCTCTCCCATTCGTGGCACATGGCCTGCCCACCTAAGTCTTCTTGATTTAATTATTCTAATAATATCTGGACATGAATACAAATGATGTAGTTCTAAATTATGTAACCTTCTCCACTCACCTGTCTCCTCATCCCTTTTAGGTCCAGATATTTTTCTAAGGATCTTATTTTCAAATACTCACAATTTATATTCCTCTTTCAATGTAAGGGACCAAGTTTCACACCCATATAATACTACAGGCAAAATTACTGTTTTGTATATTTTAACTTTTAGTTCCTTAGATATTAAACGAGAAGACAAAAGTTTATGAAGAGAGAAGTAACATGCATTTCATGAATTAAGCCTACTTTTTATTTCCTCTTTAATATAATTTTCATTTGTTAATATTACTCCTAAGTATTTGAATTTGGAAACTGGTTCAAACGAGTTGTTATCAATAATTAGATTTTGATTATTACCTAACACTTGGTTTCGGCATGTATTTAGTATTTTCATTGTTAACTTCCAAACCTATCTCTTTAGCAGTTTTGAAAAATATTTTAGCATTATTCTTAATTGTATTCACATCATCACCCAGTAAGTCTACATCATCTGCATATGCTAACAACTGAGTAATACCATTTAATTTTAGTCCTTCTTTAGTTTCTTTTACCTTCCTAACAGCATATTCTAAGGCAAAATTAAAGAACAATGGTGGTAATGCATCTCCTTGTTTTAACCCATCATGAATTGTAAATTTGTCAGACACATTAATATGCACACGAATTTTGCTTTCTGTTTCACTGGTGCATACTTTTATCATACTAACTAGCTTCTTAGGTATTCCTAACTCTACTAATATATTATATAATTTATCTCTTTTGACCGAATCATATGCTTTTTTGAAATCAATGAATAGCTGATGGACATTTTGATTATATTCCCACTTTTTTTCAAGTGTCTGTCTGATGTGAAAAATTTGATCAGTTACGTTTAAATCCACATTGATAATCACCTATAATTTCATTAGCATATTTGGTTAGTCTTGTTAAAAGAATGTTTGACAATATTTTGTATGTTGTTGAGAGTAGAGAAATTCTACGGTAATTATTGCATTTCATTTTATCACCTTTTTTAAACACAGGAACAATTATGGATTCTTTCCACTGTTGAAGGGAAAGACTGAACTCTGCACAGGAACAGGAAATCTTATTGCCTCAACTTGTAGGCCCCTTTTATGCACAACACAACCACAGTGCCAGAAACCAGTGATGGCAGGAGGAGGGAGGGAGAGAGAGAGAGAGAGAGAGAGAGAGAGAGAGGGAGATAGAGATAATTTCCGGAGGGGCAGAAAAATGTTAAGCCTCTAAATATTACGTGGAAATTGCATTGAATTGTCATTTTTTCTTGTCCGCATGGGGGTAGTAAGGGGATAGAACTATCAACAGATGGAGGGGATGGGGGCAGGTGGTGCCATCCGATTGTTGTCGGACGTCGTAGTAGTAAGGGATTTTGATGAACAGATTGAAGGAACTTGGAAACAAATAGGCTCCATTGATACATTCGACTTTGTCGAATATCGCCACCCAGCAAAGTATCTCACTACAACATGCAACAGAAATTGCATGCATGGCACTTATATGGAATTGATTTTTGTTGGATGTGTTAGGACTGCAACATCCAACAAAAATTGCATGCATAAACAAGAAGAGCTTTAGACTGCAAATATGCTGCTGGAATTTTAATATTCTTAGGGATCACTTCACCACATTTAATGTAGCAGTGCTTTCAAAGGTTTTCTTTCATCATCCTGACGTATTACTGGTTTCGCACAAGTTAACATACATTTAAAATGACATTGCACTATTGTTAGATATCAAGAAGAATCCAACAAAACGAGATATATATTGAAACTATAACGAAAAAGTGAAACATAAATCTGCATTGGTGAACGTTATAAAAATTGGCAAGTGCATACTCCCAACCTCAAATTTACTGCAACACTAGTATTGCAATGAAATTAACGCCACTCTCTGTCATGTCTGTTTAAAGTCGTGAGAGATGGTCATTAATCTCTCACTGAGTGAAGTATTATGAAATAAAATACTAATTATAAATATGTAAATATTTTAATATATTTACTCGAATCATTCAATCATCAAGGCAAATCATTTTCTTCAAGAATTGACTTTTCTCTGCCAGCCCTGTTAAATTTTCACTTTCCATCTACTGATTTATACGATGGGTGGCCAGAAAGTAATTTCCAATTAGTAGGGACATTTATTTTTCGCAAACGCAAAAATCGTGAAAAATTGCTGCGAAGTGTGTTTATGAATGTGCAGTGATGTCTGGACACATTTTTTGCCCGATCGAAATATCGAATAACGCGAATGTGCCATAAAATGTTTTTAGCGAATTTTTTTTTAAAAAAATGTCCTAAAACACGAAAAATTCCATGAAATCAAACATTCTTGTCCTTTCTAGGCCATGTTTGTGTACATAGAACATGCAAGTTTTCCAACATTTTATTCAAGAGTAAACTATAATGCTTGTTATATGTGCATGGAATAATTCTGAAAGCCACATTAAATCATGTATTTCCCACGATTTTTTCAACTTCTCTAAACCATTGCATCATAGAGCAAAGTGACAGAGTTCTAACAGGAGATCGAGTGCGTATCTACCGTCACACGGAAGCCACATCTTCAGTATTTGTCACGCGAGATATTTTTGAATTACCAAGCTAGCTAGGTGTGCACCACCAGCATTTGTCAAGCGAGAAATAATGGAGCTCAGTCGTTAGGGCATCTGACTACCATGCGAGAGACCCGGGGTCAATCCCCTGTGGGGAAGAACCGGGATCTTTTCTACATATTCAAACTGCTCCGACGCCCACCCAGCGTCATATGAAGCGGGGACCTGGAGGAAACTTTGAGGGATAAAGGTAGCCAGGAGCATGGTGCTGATCACACCACCCCACCTTCAGCCCTGATCAAGAAAGTGTGGGGCCCTAACTCCACACCCCTATACACCTTAATGGCAAAGTGCAGGGGAGCACTTACTTCCTCAAAAATCTGTTCCAACATATCAAACTGTCACAAAAATACATAGGCCATGTGACCTACAATTTAAATAATAGTTTGAAAGCACAATGGAGTATGAAATGTTGGTATATTTGGCAGAGAAATGTTCTGAAACAAAAACTCAAATTTTGGGAAATGTAACACTAACAAGTCAAAAAAAGATAATGCCAGTTTTTGGTGCCATAATATATCAGTATCTGTCACATGAGATTGATTTAATTTTTTTGTCTCTCACCTGAAGTGATTCTTATGGTCATTATGCACCCTTCAGTATGTATGGGGAAAATTCCGTTATCTACAATCCTTACCTTAAAATTAAAAAGGGGTTATGGAAAATAACTTTCCCAAAATAACTTTCAATATATCAAACTCGCACAAAGAGGCATACAATTTGAAACAGTAGTTTAAAAACACCATGAAGGTATAATTTCAGATATTTGCCAGAAATTGTGCTAAAATGAAAATGTGAATTTTGAGGAAAATAACACTGAATAGTAAAAAAATAAAACATAAAAAATACACCAATTTGAAGAAAAAAATAAAAAATCAAGGTCCCTACCAATTAGGCATAAATAAAACAAGAATATCAGTTGTAATTTATTGCATTAGTAACAGTGAGTCCTAACCTAATTTTTGGCATAATCACCACCGTTGTTCTGACATTTGTCGTTGCATGGCACTAAATTTTGTATGCCCATGCCATATGTGTCTGACAGCAAAGACTGGAACTATTTCTACCGCAGTGTAGCTGTCAAATCCTTGTCCTGCAAGAAACCTCTTCAGTTAAACAAAGAGATGAAAGTCGGTACATGCAAGGCCAGGTCTGTACAGGGAGTGGTCCAAGATCTCTCACCTGAAGTGATGCAAAGGGCCCGCGTATACTCACCTGTATGCGGTTGTGCACATTCGATTGACCTTCCGTGAATTGTCTGCACCATCGTCTGACCATACTATCACTCACGACGTCCGGTCTGCACACCTCACACGATTGCTGGTGGCTCTGTGCCAAATTCTGAGCGTGTAAAAATCTGATTACTACACGTAGGCTACATCGCAGTCTGTGGGAGACTGTATGAGAGCTGCAATCTTTAACCTAGAATTGTCCTAAAACGGCTGCATTGCAACTGTGCCAGATTACTGCTACATGCCACTTCTTTCTGCATGCATGTGTGATTCGCTCTCCGACCACTAGTGCTGTGTACAGGCACCATTGAAGCTTTTTTCAGGACTCCCCTCATATATGAACTTTCAGAAGCTGTTATTAACAGTGTGTTTTTGTTTTAGTGTGTGGTTAGCTAAATCAGGTACCTATAAAATGCAATTCTATAAATTCCTTGCATTATATTTCTAATATCTACATACCTTTTTATCAGCAATAACAGTATAACTGCACGTTGTCGGTTTCACAGTACATACTTCACTTGGATATACTGTACTGAAGCAAAAATCCCATTGATAATGTAAGGAAATATGACACTTTCTTTTGTACAATTCAATTGTTTCACTTATATGCAAGAGTTAAGTTGTTTGCTTTACAGAGAAGAGAGAAGTAGCTTTATGCATCGAAAAATGAGTCTGCACTGGTTCTTGCAAGCAGAGGGTTTCAAACCTCAGTGGAAATATCAGCATACAATACCGAGAATGGATAAGGAAACTGATAAATTACAAATTGTATTTTTTAATCAGTAACTCTTCACTCTTACGTTATTTAGTTGTAACTTTAAAAATAATCAAGTATTTTATTTTAAACTTACTGCGTATGATTAAATTCCGTAATCATTCCCTAGTTTGTGAATTGTAATAATTTTTCAAATTCACTATTTTGCTGTTTGAATTCAATCATATAGAATAGAGAAATTAAGTCAATTTCATAGAAGATAATATTGGTACTTAACAAATCCATACCTGGATCTGTATGAGTTTATTATTTCCATTTGCAAAAACATCGATTTAGTTTAGTTTCTAATTGTCAGGGAAAATATAAATTTTGTCCTTGAAAACCTGGAAAAGTCAGGGAATTTCATTTCTACTTGTTTTTAGTCACCCTGATGAAGCTTGACAGTCAAGATGTTTTGGGATTGAAAGGCGTCTTAATTCAGATATGTGCATTCATGCTAAAGAGAAACCTTTTAATTGTTCAATTTGTAACAGTTGTTTTGGTTGGAAAGATAAGTTTAATAGACATATGAGGATGTTTCCTCTCAAGGAGAAACTGAATTTGTGACAAGATTTTCCTGTAAAGTTAACTTCAGTGTACATATGGGGACACACAAATGAAACAGTAATCTATTAATCCTTTAATTTAAATAAAATATTTTCTCTGCAAACATAAAGTTATTATGCACATGAGGAGATTACACACCAAACAGAATTCATTAAGGAAGTATTGCTTGCTGGAAGTATTGATTTGTGTTGCATTTTTAGAAATCATACCGTCAGTGTTTCTAAATGGATTTCTAAATAGAAATCTCTTGACTGTGCGCATCTTACATGCTTTAGGATCTTGACATCTTCATTATCAGAATTAATTGTCTGTATATCAGGAGGAATGTCTCTATATCCAGCAGGGATCTCATCTGTGCTTTCAAACATGCCACCAGTAGTTGAAAGACAATACCGATACTTGATTTTTAACAGAGCAAACCATTTGTTATGTCTATTCCTTATCCAAGATACAAGACAGAGAAGAAAGCAGTCACAGCAGTTCACCTGTACATTGTGAGCATTATGGATAAGGATTTTATTGGCCTGAGTTGTGCACATTGTACACATGATCATATTTCAGCAGATTCCATAATACAACATGTTAAAATGAAATTCGAAATCCACTGATGTACAGGGTTCCCACACACCTGGAAAACGTGCAAATCTAAAGGAATTTGAAAAAAAAAAAATACAAGTCTCAGGGAAAATCTTGTAATTGATTATTGGTTCCCAATGAAGCAAAACTGAGGGATTATAATATGCTCCTGTCTGTGGATAATCCAGGCTGTTGTAGCATTTCTCTTTCAGCAAGGAACTCATATCTATTTGTTTGTCTGTTTCTTGTTTTTAAATGTGATTCCAGGGCTGGTGACCAAGTGTATACCCTCATAAATTTTGCGCTTTTTAAAATTTAATTAACCGATTTCGATTTTTTACATGACGTAAAATATATTTCAAGATGTGGAAAATGCATAATAAAGATAACCTGATGTCTAAAGTTAACCAGTGTACATGTGATTTCCCTTATTAGTGAGTAGTTTTAAGTTTTTTTCTTCCTTCTTTTTTTACAAAATATTAAAAAAATGGAGTGTCCTGTTTAGGGAAATATTTATTTTCTGCCATCTTTTGTGTACAATATTGTTGTGTATTTTCTGCATTTAGAACAGAATTTTAAATATTTACTTACTAGTGCCATATATGAATTATGTACTGTTCATAAATACTTGTTCATATTTTAAGTTTTTGATCATGTTCATCTATTGTTATAGTCATGACATGACACGTGAATTTTTACATGCCTCAATAGCTCACATATGTGTAAAATGGAATTACTTGTAGGACCAGCAGATCTACATTAATATCATGGAGTGAAATCGTTTTCTCAACTGATATGTCAGAATGACATACTTGACAATGTTCCAAACCCCCAAACCTATGTTCCCATTTCTTCATGACTCCCTAGAAAGTGTTGTTAGAGATGTAATGGGGAGATTCATAAAAAGTGACGTCTTAAACAATGCAAAAAATAGTTTTAAATTAATGCAAATTTGATGTCAGGAATTCTGACAACTTGATTCCTTTTACAAAGATTGATATTGGAATTGGTGCCAAAGCTGCTTTGGAAGCTAAAGAGGTGAATGAAAAGGAGAAACTTATGTTTTTTACTAGCTGCAGAATTTGGTAGCCCTCACTTTGTCATATTTTCCTACTTTTAACATTCTTTTTTTTATGACATACTGGGAGAAAGGGGGTGTTATAAGCACCCCCCCCCCCTTTGGCATGCCACTGTGGACGAGTTTCACCACTGCGCTACGAACAATTTGCCGGCCACCTCTCAATGTGTCTGCAGATGAAGAGATCTGCAACTTTCCTAGCACTCTGTGCACCACAATGTAAGCTTGTGTCAATGTGCTCTTTGATCAATGGCACGTTTGTTCACTGAATAACAAGAACATGCACATAACAATGGCAGGCTTTATCCTTAACACTGAGTAAATTGAAAATGATTTAACACATTGTTAAATAGATTTCACCATTTGCCAGAAAATTTCACATGATTTTGATCTGTCACTTTTCGCATATTCCGATCTGAAGAAGTTAAGTTGAATTCAAGATATTGGATTAGGTTTCTAATATACCTCTGGGATGAAGCCTTTGGTCTTCCAGTTACTTCATATGGTTCCATTCATGTACATTGATATCTGAAGAAATTATATGAGTGATTCCACACTTTTGAATCACACTGATAGTTAATCAGAATGAATATATTGTTTTATGCATGTTGAAGAATTCTGTAAGTTATAACAATTAATATATTTAAAAAATATTCCATTCTTGAGAAATCACCATATAATTTCACTGGTTCATATGAACAGGCAGAACCTTAAAATTATATGTTTTGTTTTATATTTTACACTCTGTATGTAATATCCTGTCTTTTTATAATAAAACAATATATATAACTGTGTTATTTATTTTATTGTGAATACTCCAAAAAATTGATGTTGAAACATAGTTATAAGTATTCATCGCAATGAAGAACCTTTTAAATCCCAACATTAAAGTTCCATATTTTATTTGCATATTAGGTTTCACATCAAAGATAATACTTTTAATTGTTTAATTTTGAACATATAATTTAACCATGAAGGTATTTAATATACTACATGTGAGACTTCATAGCAATGGAAAATCACATTGAAAAAATGTGACCTGCACACAAGAAAAAAGGACAACATAATACAAAAAATATCAATTTTATCTTCCTTTCGCTTTCATTTGTAGTTTCTCTAAAGAAGTTTCAACAAAATAAATGAATACTTTACTTGAGCCTCAGATTTATTGAATACCATAATTAGGACAGAGTTGAGACTACTTCCAATAATCTTATAGTCCCCCTTCCCTGTGATTGTGTTGGTACTACAATTATACATGTTCAGAATATTTATACATACTGAAATATATGTTTTCTGCAGCAAATATACCAATTCAAGGTAGCTAATTATGCATGAATTATATAACACCATTAAGCCTTGTTTCCATGATTATGAAAAAATAAATATGCTGACCAAGGCAGTAATTTATTTTATTAAAAACATAAACTAAACGTAGCGTTTCAACCTTCTAGCAACATAATACCTTGCTAGAAGGTTGAAACGTTATGTTTAGTTTATGTTTTTAATAAAAAAAAACTTACTGCCTTGGTCTGCATATTTATTTTTTCATGAATTATATGTAATAAATTGCAACTATTGTAAATCCAAATGAATTCATACATTTACAAATGCCCCGAGGTAAGTTTTTCAAAGTTCAGCTTTTATTTTTATCTAGGAAGGAAAGAAAGGGAAGCTGCATTGAAAATATAACAGAATTTTCTCTCAATACATTTACTTTGTTAGTGCCTTTTGAACAACAATTTATCTGACACAGATTATTGCAAGATATCATGAAGTTGATTGGGTAAATTTGAGTTTGAAATTCTTATACGCGTACAATTAACAATTTTCGTAGAATATCATATTCCGTAACATTTATGACAACACCATTAAGCCTTGTTTCCATGATAACCAAAAATCATATATGCTGACCTAGGCAAAATTTATTTTATTTTAAATCATAAACTAAACGTTACGTTTCAACCTTCTAGCAAGGTCTTCTTCAGACTCTGTACCAAGAACGAATGAAATAAGGTACCATTCGGAACAACGGTTACAGTAAAATGAGGGTTAAAATAATGTTAATGAGTGAAGGACTGAATATAGGCTGTAGCCTAGGCCCAGCATTGGCTGAATTGGTAATGAATGAATGGGAAAAGAAAGTGGTCGAAAAAGGAGGTGACAAAATAATTCTGTTTTTCAGACATGTGAACGATTGTTTTGGCATATGGAAGGGAAGAAGGTGTTTTGATTTGCATGATAGGTTGTTTTAAGATATTTCTATTAACCTGCATTACTTTGTACTCCCCCACCTTCGAATACGTGTTAACTGGATCAGTTTAATTCAGAGATAAGATTGACAGGTATTATCCACCATTTGAACAACAAATATTCAAATGATTTTCCTTATCTTACTCAGTAAACTAATGTAAATCCAAAAACAGGGAAATTTCTTAATATTAATTTGAGAACCTTTTTAGTATTGACAATTTTCATAAGAAAAATGTGCATGAAGTCAGAACAAGAATATATACTTTTATTTTATTCAAGCAATCATGTTTTTCTGAACCCTTATGTCTTTACTTGATCAGGTGGGCAGAGGAATTTTGGGGTGGGTGCTTCCTCGCCCACCTGTTGGACCCTCCCTGCAAGGAAATGGAGAAGATAGGGGAAGAAGAGAGGAGGAACTGGAATGGGGGACTGAAGATCAACAAAGAATGTAAGAAGGTATTAGAGAGAGTGGAAAGAACAAGAGGAAAGGAGGAGAAAAGATGGAAGAGGGATGAAGAAAGAATGGATAAGAAAAAAGAGCATGAGATAAGGAGTACAACTACAGTAGAGCGTCGATTATCCGAAGTAATTGGGGGACATGGGTGTTCGGATAATCGAACTGTACATGTTTATTTGCCAAAAAGAAGTACTGTACAGTAAATTTATTCATAAAAACAGGCATCTCTTTAAGTATTACAAAGTAACGTACAAAGGCAACTTTAGTAGGAATATATAGTATGTGGTACAGTTTATTAAACAAAAATATGTACATATTACATACGCATTTTGCATGAACAATACACACAGTACACAAAATTAACGTTTAAAAAAATCCTTTATTTTGAAACACAGCGACTGGCGGCTTGGCCGGTCAGCAGCGCCTTATGAAGGCCCCATTAGAAGCAATGTTCCGCCAGTGGTGGCTCAGTGCGGCAACTACTGTGGGAAACTTGGTTTGGGAGTGAGGGGGATGATGGACGGTAGGGTGGGAGAGTAACAGGTGCGAGCGAGTACACAGTTCGGTTAAGTGGTCGTTCGGTTGACCGACGTTCGGATAATCGATGCTCTACTGTACTTTCCAGATGAAAGGATATGTTTATCGAAATCTCCTATCAGGTGAAACAACAGTTGACAGGAGAAGGCCACCTGCTGGAACACCTGGAAAGGAATGTTCCAGATAAACAACTTTCTACTATACTTGTGTCTGGTGGGGAGTGATTTCTGTGTGTATATATATCTTCCTGTTTTGTACTTTATTCCATTTGTACTTGGTACAGAGTCTGAAGAAGACCTTGCTAGAAGGTTGAAACGTAATGTTTGTTTTAAAATAATATAAATTCTGCCTTGGTCAGCATACTTGATTGTTGGACATTTATGACTTCTGTTCATAGATGTATTTCAAGCCTGAGTATGTGAAATGGCAAATGTAAACTCCTCACTTTAAGTTGAATATATTAAATAGTATATACAGGGTGGCTCAAAAGTCAGTTCACCCATACACAAATTCCAGTTTCAGTGGTTTTGTTCAAAGTGTCCTCCATTGTTTGCAATACATTGTGTGCAACGATCAACAGAATTGCAAATACAATGCAGTAAACTTGTATCATTGTTGATGACATGAAACGCGTTAATAAATTGAGTCTTTCAGTGCATCCAAGTCTGCCAGTGATGATGAGTATACCATATCCTTGACAATTCAAGTAACAACACCCTGTTCTGTTGTGTACTTTTGTGCCATTGCAGTTTTCAACATGTCACAGACCAGAACTTGCTTGCAAACAACAAACAACCACACTACAACAAGCCAAAGACTCAACTGTTGACAAAAGAATAACGAGTGCACTGCTGCCAGTGTCACACGGCAATGTTACCAACTGTATACCTAGGAAATATTACTTAGCACAAGAAGCACATACACTATTGTAATACTATTGTCAATGTGCTTTTTGGTTAAACTGACTTTTGCACCACCTTGTATACACAATACCGTTTCATTGAATTAAATCAGAATTTATGGATTCAATGGAATCTCACAGGCCCATTGTTTTATTAATATATGTTTGTGTGTGAATGGTGAAAGGTGGTAATATACAATGTCATCTGCTTGCAGCCTTGAATTTTTGAAAAGTTTGCCTTGAAAACTGGGAATTATACTTGAATTTTATCATGATCCTAGAGTGGCCACCCTGTGTATTAATCTAGTAGAGCTCTTTATCACTTTGGAACCAAGATCTGCACCAGCAGATTTTTTTTGCCAATACCCAACTGTACCTTTTAGAATTTTTTTTACTAGATAAATGTTCTTATCGCTACATGAGCTTTGAAGTGTATCATTAGCATTAATCAATAGTATAATTTCATTCTGCCTATATTGTGAAGGGAGTCCCATATTAGATGCATAATTTTTAAAATAAACTATTTTCTGCATATCACTCCTGTTCTTCAATTCTGTACCCTAAACATGGGTTTTCAAAGGCAAAACGATCTGTTCCTGAAATCAGACAAATCCACTGAGTTTCCTTTTCAAAGAACAAGATTGCTAATGGAATGGGTTGGGGGAGTGAGTCATGTTTCGGTCAGTGCAATAGTGTTAAAGAGTTCGGCATGTTTTCACAGTCACTGACTGACAGCCTGTCAACCAAGGAGTTTAAGTTGTATCATGCAAAGGAATGACTCGAATCCGGGAGCCCGGGTGCCATAACTCGATAGTCTAATTACTTTAAAGAAGGACCCGAGTATGAAAGAAGCTGAAAAGAACTTTCTTCAAGCAAATGACGCCTGGTATCTTCAGTGGATGTAAAAATCCGCTAATACCGTGCGTTCATTTCGATCTTCAGCCGAGAGATCAGGAGAAGTGTGGCGGGCGGCGCTAACGGAGATGCTGACATTTGCGGCCTGTAATGTCCGCTTATTTTTATGGACATATGCAGACATTTATATAAATATTGCAAAATATGAGTACTAACCTGTGTTATAACACGCAGAAGTTATTTTGTAATTCATCCAAGTTCTGCCCTTATATACACAAATAAATACGCTTCAGAAACGATGTTAAGAGTCACAGATAATAAAACATTTTAATCATAGTTTTGACCAGTAACGTCCTGCTTAAGTTTATATCCTTGAAAGATTTTTGTGTCGATGGGGATCGTTTGGAGGTTTCGAATGTGCAACACTGTATCAAGATTACGCTGCATACGAAACCGTTAAAATTCAATGGTTTTCGTGAGCTTCCTTGCAATCCGAAATCTCCAAGCTCGAGTTTTTTTGTTCCTTCGCGACTAGATGAAGACAGAGCTGTGAATATAGTGGCGAGCAGATGAAAACCAAGAGCGTGTTAATTTCGTACTGTCTGCAAGAGTGTTATTCTTGGTTACTTGCCGTTACTTGTTTGTGTTATTG